>NC_043006.1:81367561-81400061 GCF_006345805.1 Octopus sinensis | reverse complement strand
TGTATGAATGTATGTATGTATGAATGTATGTATGAATGTATGTATGTATGTATGTATGTATGTATGTATGTATGTATGTATGAATGTATGTATATATGTATGTATGTATGTATGTATGAATGTGGTGTGTCTATGCATGTATGTATGTGTATATCTTATGTATGCAGTTCCTGCAGCTGAAACCACTCATGTAGTTATTCTAATTTTTCGTTTCCAATCGTCAGACGTCATATCAGGCGTTGCGGAATGAGACCAAACTTAAAAACAGGCAGTTTCTAAATGTATTTCTTATTAACTCTGTCTTGCCATCTCCGTCTGCAAGGTTTTTACCCTAGAAATAATCTGAAACCCAATATAACTATTTCTATGGGGATATTGTTATGCACTATGATATAATTTGGCTAGGAACGAGACGTAAGCATGGTAATGATAGAGGGGGATGATGTTCCTGTCACGTAAGATGCTCAGGTACACTGAGTGGTACATGAGGAAATTAGAAATGACAATAGGTACTGCAATGTCTGTCTAGAAAGAAGCTTGCTTCCCAACCCCACTTTTCCGGTTTCAGTCCCACTGAGTGGCATCTTCGGCAGGTGTCTTTTACAGTAGACTAGGGCCGACCAGAGTCTTGTGAGTGAATTTGGTACACAGAAACTGAAATAACCCGTTTTGTGTGTATGTATATATATATATATATATAATATATATATAAATATATATATATATATATATAATTATATATATATATATGTACAATATATATATAATGTTAATAAAAAGAATTCCAACCTTGTCTGATTTTCACGTTTTATTTACAATCTTATAATGATATATTATAAGATAATATATTATAATTGAATAAAATAAAATGAAATAGTAGAATGTTAAATATTCATTCTGATTGAACTAGTACTTTCATGCATTGAATTCTGCAATCTTCGGGTTCATGTAGTAGTGTTGACAGTCATGCTTCACAATTTTTGACTGTAGCAAGATGATTGATTCTGTGCTATAAATACAGCTGGGAGAGGCTCCAGAGTGCTAGGTTTTGCAAACTGTATTCTGACCAATCAGTGTGTAGTATCACTCAATTACTTAAGCTGATTGGTTGGTTGAGCTGATTGGTTTAGGCATCACGCTTTGTTGGACATGTCAAGAGTCCTGTATCTTGACCCTGGCCGAAGCAGCAATTGTTGAGTTATTTTTAGAAATGTTGTAAATATCCTTTGTCAGAGATTTTTATATTTTTATATTTCAATTGTCATCATCATCATTGTCAGCACCTTAATTATTGTTGCTAGTGGTGATGGTGGTGGCAATAGAATTTTTAACCCTAAATAAGACAATTTTCCTGCTATCTTCATCTTGATCACCTTTAGTATTGTTGTTGTTGTTAGTGGTCATGGTCGTAGCAGTGGAAGTAATACCTCTAAGTATTATTATTATTATTATTGCTTATTTAGCTTGGGTTCGAATTTATCAATAAAATTCTTTTCTCTGATTTTCCTCTCGATTTCACTTGGGCTGTGTAATTTGTAGAATGGAAATATTATATATATTTTCCGACCACATGTTGCTAGGTGGTTACTCAAAGGTATCTGACGGATCTCTGGGTCTCTAATCTGTTGCCGGTGTACACGTGAGCGTTCTAATAGTGCTTTTCCCGTCTGACCTACATATATTTCTTCACAATTTGGGCATTTGATGCAGTAAATTAAATTTCTGCTTTTGCAGTTCATATTCGCGTTTGTGAATATTTTCCCGGTTTTTGTGTTTATATATTGACCGGTATGTATGAATTGCCATGTGCCACATCGGCTATCATTGCATTTAGATACCGTGAATGTTTGGTCTTTGTTGCTGAGGTCAAATTTTGCCTTTGTTAGTAATGTTTTCAAGTTTTTAGGCTGTCTTTTACTAAGCACCATAGCTCGATCCGTGATTATGTCTTTTAATTCATTACTTTGGGCAATGATTGGTAGGTTTGCTTTGGCAATGTTGAAGATATTCTGGTGACATGGGTTGTGTGTCACTATGAATGGTATGACTTGTTCTTGTTTTCCTCTTCCTTGGGTTGTCCTAAGTTGTTGTATGGGTATTTTTATAGCCCGCTGTATGCCATTTTCTATAAGTAGAGATGGGTATTTTTGTTTGAGCAAAAATTCTCTTAGTTCTATTAGGCGTTTGTTCCTGATATTTGCATCTTCTACAATAGTACAAATTCTTCTGGCTAGGCAGTATGGGATGTTACGTTTTGTATGTGGTGGATGGCACGACTTAAAATTTAGGTATTGATGTGTGTCTGTGTGTTTATAGTATATATCTGTGGTGATGGTGGTGTCTTTTTTAATTACCATTATATCCAGGAATGGTAATTTGGTACTACTCATCTCCTTTGTAAATTGGAGAGATGGGTGTAGGTTGTTCAGGAGGATATTGAACTCTTCCAGAGTATTTAGAGATTCTGTCCAGATTATGAAACAGTCGTCTAGGTATCTCTTCCATGCCTTTTCAATATACTTCCTAAATCCAGTGCCATAGTTTACCTCCACCTCTTGGTAGAGTTGTTCTTCTAAGTATCCCATTACAGAGTTGGCGTAAACGGGAGCAAACCTCGTTCCCATCGCCGTGCCTCTAATTTGGATGTAATTCTTTCCATTGAAGAAGAATGTGTTATTTTCTAGAATAAGTTTGACTGTGTCTAATATAAATGGCACTGTGAATCTGCTGGGAATCACTTCTCTATGTTTTTCTAACCAGTATTTAATCGCCTTTATTCCTAAATCGTGTGGAATATTGGTGTAGAGGCTTACCACATCAAAACTTAGTAAAACTGAATTTGTTTCTGTTGTTTTGGGAAGATGGGACAGGAAGTCGATGTCATCCCTGATGAAACTTGGTATGTAAGTACATAGTGGTTTCAAAACAATGTCAATAAAATTGCTTAGACGGTGTGTAGGGCATGCTGGACCAGCTATAATAGGTCTAAGTTTTAGGTCTTTTGGATGTAATAATTTTATGTACTCACTTTCTTGTTCTTTTACTGCCTGTTGAATGTTTTTTGATTTGTGTATTTTTGGTAAGCCGTAGAAGTTGCTGGGTTTTGGTTCAAAATTGGTGATGTAGTCTTTTTCATTATCCGTAAGTGAGTTGTGGTGTGTTGAAATCAGGTTGTTGATCTTTTTCATGATGTGGTGGTCTATATTTGCGGGTATTTCACAATAGAAGGTTGTATCCTTCAGTTGGTCTTCAACCAAATCCTTATAGTATTCGGTATCCATAATAACAATTGCACCACCTTTATCTGCTTGTTTAATTATTATTGTTTGATCGTTTTGTATACGTTTACATGCAGACATCTCTGATTTGCTAATGTTTGGCCTAACATTGGTATTGCGTCTAAGGGGAAATTTAGACAGGATATCAATGTATTGGTCAAGGTAGTTATTTCTTCCTTTTGGTGGGGTGAAATTTGATTTATTCCTTACTAGGGATTCATCAATCTCATTACTTTTGTTAGCGAAGAATTCTACAAGTCGTAATTTTCGACAGAATTTTTGGATATCCTCCTTTAATTCTTGGTGGTTGGCTGTTGGTGTAGGTGTGAATTTCAGTCCTTTTGACAGAAGTTGGATTTCATCATTGTCAAGATCTCTTTTTGATAAATTAATTATTTTAGGATCTATACGTTCAGTTGTTTGGGGTATGTTTCCTCTTGGATTTTTTCTTTCTCCGGTGTTTGTTGTCCTGACGTAAAAAAATGGATTTTTTCTGGTTATGATTTATATTCCTGTTGATGTTTGCTTGATGAATTTTGCGTTTTGGTTGTGGTACTTTACTTGGTTTCGTTATGTTTTCTGTCTTGTTTTTGGTATTATGTATGCTACTTTTCAATTTCTTGTTAGCATTGTTTTTAACCACCTGGAGAAATGATCTGGGTTTACTTCTAGATCTCGATCGGTTTTTTGTCCAGTTTCTTGTGGGTAATCTCTGTTGAGGTCTTGAAAATGATCTCCTGTTATTTCTAGTGCTAATGGTCTGTTCAAAACAATATATATTTTGTTTGTGCTTTTTGTTCATGTTGTGTGCATTAGGGTGTTTGCATACAAAATGGGAAGAGTTCTTACCGTAGTTCGTCTTCGATTCGTGGTGAAACGGGTGTTCATGTTGCCACGTGTTCTGGTGTATGTTGCGTTGGTGAGGTTGTCCACTTTTAATGCTATTTCTCGGAGTTCTGGTGTCTTTACCGTAATTTGTAGCATATTTGTCGAGAAATAATTGTTTCCGCTGCCAAAACTTTCTTGATCTGCTTTCTTCTTTTGAGATATCTCTGATCCATAGTTCTCGCATTTTTTCTGCTATATTGCCGGTCGTTAGTTTGGATATTTCATCTCTGATTTGATCATCGATAGCTTCGTATTTGGCTTTGTAGCGGGATTGTTTAGACAGGGTAATGGAGATGTCGGTCCTGAATTTTATCAAACTAAGGTCCCATCGAAGTTTAGTTTCTTCCTCTGGTTCTCCTGCAATTTCTTTAATTAGGTACTTCCGAGGAAGTATGGGTGCCGCTAAAGATATCCATTTCGAATGTATTTCAGCATATTTTTCGCATTTATATGCCTTCCAGAAGTTTTGTTTTCTTATGTTAAGGAGTTTTTTCCATGTCTTCTGTATCTCTTCTCTTTTTCGGTGTGCCTCTTTTTCCAGATTTCTTTCGTTTATTTCTGACATCCAAGGAGGTTGTGGTAGGCTTTCTCTTGTAGATTTTATAATTGTTGGTATCATTTCAGCTAAATTCTTAATTTCAGAGTTTATGTGTTCATTTCCAAGTTTTCCGTCTGTAGACTGTTTTTCTATTTCCTTTAAAATAGAGGATTGTGTGTCAATCATCGTGATGAGTGTTGATAATTTCGATGAAATTTCCATTAGAATTCTTTCTGATTCTGTTAATTTTGTTTGTTGCTTTCCAGACATGTTGGCATATACACAATAGGAATAGATATATATATATATATGGGTGTGTGTGATTGTGTATAGAAGAATATATTAATAAAAAGAATTCCAACCTTGTCTGATTTTCACGTTTTATTTACAATCTTATAATGATATATTATAAGATAATATATATAATTGAATAAAATAAAATGAAATAGTAGAATGTTAAATATTCATTCTGATTGAACTAGTACTTTCATGCATCGAATTCTGCAATCTTCGGGTTCATGTAGTAGTGTTGACAGTCATGCTTCACAATTTTTGACTGTAGCAAGATATATATATATATAATATATATATATATATATATATTATATATATATATATATACATATATATATATATATATATATATATATATAATATATATATATATATATATATATATACATATATATTATATATATATATATATATATATATATATATATATATATATACATATATATATATATATATATATATATATATATATACATATATATATAATATATAATATATATATATATATACATACATATATATATATGTGCGGGGGAGGAGTATCTCTGTGTGTGTCTTTGTGTCAATGTTTGTCCCCTACCACCACCTGAGAACCAGTGTTGGCGTGTTTCTGTCCCATTAACATGGTTCGGCTAAAGAGATCAATAGAATAAGTACCAGCTTGAAAAAAATAAAGTACTGGGGTCGATTTATTCGACTAGGATTCTTCAGGACGGTGCCCCAGCATGGCCGCAGTCTAATGACTGAGACATATAAAGAGTCAAAAGGATAAAAGAATATCTCCAGACATATTACTGAAATTTCATCACTGAATTTCGTTTGAGGGTAAGTCCTCTTCAGTCAGGGTTTAGCTGAGGGTAAACTACAACAACGACAGTATACCAACAACTATGGCAATGATGATGTCGATGATACCAAATACAATAAGAACATCAATAAACGAGGGATGTTATTAGCTACTAGCGCGACACGTGAATATTTCCTGGAATTAATGGTAAACATATTGGGTAATTTCTGAATACTTTATCCAAAACATCTGAAAGCATAGCCGGTGCTTTGTCTGTATGGAAATTGGAATACGATGATGTATTTTATATATACACTTTATATATTTTATGCATAATTTTATAGACTTAATATATAGCCCTCGTAAAATAAATATTCACTCTTTTTTTCCTTTTTTCCCATAAACAACAAACAAATATCACGTATATATGATACAACATTTAGTTAAATTGCACATATCTGCCACGTTAGTCAGTGTGAATATTATGCGCATGCGTTAAGTGAGAGATGATGCAAAAAACTTGGTTCAATTTTTTAAAATACACTTTTTACTATCCAACCACGACCTCCATCTCCACCACAACCACCAACACTACCACAACCACCACCGCCACCACCACTACTACTACCACCACCAATACCAACAACAACAACAACACTACCACCACTTCCACCACCAATACTACCACCACTTCCACCGCCACCACTATCATCACTATCATCATCTATCATCACCAACACTATCATCATCTATCCCTCTCTCCCTCGCCTCTCCCTATATCTATCTCTGTCTCTCCCCTCTCTCTCACTCTGCCTTTCTTTAACCTCACCATCAGAACATCACTCCTCTGCTAAAATTATATTTTTAACTCTCCTCCTCTACCTTCAACTAAAGTTTTTAACCAAGCAATAAATTTTATGTTTCCCTTGCCGCATGTCATGGACGCTTCTCTCTCCCTCTTTTTCTCTCCCCTATTTCTGTCTCACTCTTTGCCTTATTCTCTTTTTTCCTTCTCCTTTCTTTCGCTTCAACTAATAACATGAAAGCGTTACAATTACATTCCCTCTACCTCGCGTTTTAGACGCTTCTCTCTCCCTCTTTTTTCTCTCCCACTTTTGCTCTCTCCTTTTCTTTTTCCTTTTTCTCTAATCACGTGACAGCGTTACCGACGGGCTAATTAACGCAATGACAAGCAGAATTATTATAAGATATTAGGCATATTAATAAAATTTTCGTGGAGCTGTAATTTACATCAATTTGGTGCTTCGTTTACAACTAACTCCACCATAGCTGAGAAAGTGGAAAGTCTTGGAAATAGAACGTTAGAAAGATGTTGAAACTTGGTATACAATTTTTAGGCGCTTGTATCAATTTTTAGCCTTAAAAATTAAGGAGGTTATCTTGCATGGAACTGAATGTTTATATGTACTAACATATTTAGAAGAAAACGCAGGAAAGCATAAATTTCTCATACCATTTATACGTTGCTCTCAACTAGCGCTTTATCTAATTCTATATATACATGCAATTATATTCCGCGAGGATTTGCTGCATTGTAATAATGTAATGGAGTTTAACAATAAATTTTTATTTGAGCTCTGCAATACAATGATATATTTTATGATGTATAAACATCCATTCGCCGTATGGATACGCAAGAACATAAACAAATAAGCAAAATCATTAAAGTATCATGTATTGAAAAAACAATTGATACGTGTTCAGGCCGTGCCAGAATGGCCTTTATCTGCATTTTGGTTCTTCGGTTCTTCATGTAGGAGAAATATAGCATTTCTATCAAGACTACCCAGACAGCAAACATTCTTGTATTTTGACAGAGTTAATCATTAATTTGTGATGACTAAGACCAACCGATATAGGAAGCCTAGTAATTTCCTTTGCAACAATACAGAAGTATTGTCGATCTCATTGCCGACTAGACTTTATCCCTAACAAATGTTGAGCATATCACTTGGCAAAATGAATCAATATTTATTTATTTTCTTTCATTAGATAAATTTAAATTTCTATTGACAGCTGATAATAATATTATTCATTCTTGTCGAGATTGTGAAATTTTAGTTGTAATTCTTCCTCCATTCTTTACACCTTTCTGCTGCATTTAATAATTCAACGACACTAGAATAATGTAATCTAAATAACTAGTTAAAATTTAAACAAACACTAGAAATCTAAGGAGACAAATCTGATTTGCAATATTTTATAAAGCATTAAGCGATGACAAAATGAAAGAGACAGACTGAAAACATGGAGAATAATAGACAAAAATTTAATAAAAAAAAAACTCAAAAATAATGAAAAAATAGAACATTCGAAACATTGAAAGAAGATAAGAAAGTATCTTAACATGAGTCTTATTGAGAGAAGAAATGGAATTGAAAATATTACCATATTCTGTCAACGAATTAGACTATCATTAATGTATATATTAGTAATGAGTAATGTAGAAAATTGGTGTGACAAAATTATAGATGTAGTGTTTCATCTATAAAATAGGACGTCATGCTTACAATGACTTCTAATGTTTGTCCATAGACACTGAGAAATTCAATTGCAATTTATTAGTATTTTATATTAATTTTTGTTTCGTCTCTGTTTATTACAGCTAAATTAAATGTTTGTTAATAACCATTTATTTTTCAAGACTTGCAGCTCATTAAGTCGATATTAAATTAAACAGACGGATGAAATATCGAAGGGGTTCCAATATCGGCCCGTTAACAACTAATGTTTGTTGCAATGACACTTATAATCACAAAAGCTCAAAACATGTGACAAATAGACACAGAAAACTACAGTTATGTTATCTAACCCCATGCTAGCAATGATCGATCAAACTTACGAGACTTCCAGTTAAAATAAAGAGACCGAATACTGGTGTTGATTCGTCCGACTAAAATTACTAAAATTCTTCAAAGTCGTCCCCTTGTTTGGCTGCAGTCCAATGACTGAAAGAAGTAAAAGAAGATATTATTTGGTATTTAATATAAGCAACCCCGCTGAAATACAGGAAAGTGAGATACTGAAGTCAATCTACAGTATTGAAAAACAGGAAAATGCTTATTTCAAGTCCTGTTACTCTTCGTTTTAACGTCTTACTGATTCTATGCTGTTATAAAATGCGTAGTGAAAAAATCACGTTGTTTTGTGCTGGACATGAAACAGTATTACAAGTGAGTGGATCTTGTCTTTTCGGAAGAGCAAGTCACACTTTGTCACCTGATGTAGTGAGATCATTCAGTGGAAAATATTCATTTGCCTACTTGCCCATAGGCGCAGGAGTGGCTGTGTGGTAAGTAACTTGCTTATCAACCACATGGTTCCGGGTACATTCTCACTGCGTGGCACCTTGGGCAAGTGTCTTCTACTATAGCCTCGGGCCGACCAAAGCCTAGTGAGTGGATTTGGTAGACGGAAACTGAAAGAAACCCGTCGTATATATGTGTGTGTGTATATGTTTGTGTATCTGTGTTTGTTCCCCCAACATTGCTTGACGACCGATGGTGGTGTGTTTACGTCCCCGTAACTTAGCGGTTCGGCAAAAGTAGTAGGCTTCCAAAGAATAAGTCCTGGGGTCGATTTGCTCGACTAGAGGCGGTGCTCCAGCGTGGCCACAGTCAAATGACCGAAATAAGTAAAAGAGTAATATATAGGAATAGCGGCGATCGAAGTGTAATCGTTCATTTTGGCTTCAAGGGTGGAGTAAATACGAAATTGCCTCCATAAATGAATTTGTAAAGTTAGGTGAAATGTCCCACAGAGAATTGAAACCAAACCAATTTTGCTGCTATACGGGATCATATTTCTGGTTTGCAGTCTTCATTCGCTCATGTATGTGTACAAATACCACACGCGCAAATGTGCATTCGCAAATATATGCCCACACAAACACATATTGGTCATTAATTGCTATTCTTGTTTCTCTTGTTGTTATTGTTGTTGTTGCTGTTGTTCAAACCTGATCTATAATTAAAGGTGTTCCATCTACAACGTCTACTTTTTCTGAGACTGAAGTTTAGTTTATTTTGAAAGAGCAGAGTGTAACTTAATGGAGGGTATTTAATAAGTTTTTCAAAACTGAATTGAAAATCATTTCAAGGCACCCTCCAGTGGAGATACGTTTATAGGTGTAGGAGCATTTTAGTAATAAACGTATGTAATATGTGCAAACCAATCCATTAAAGGCGCACTTACATGTATAATCATTCAGTTTGACAAAATGGAACGTAAGAAATTTTACTGATAATAGAAATGATGTGATTTTGATAACAACCACAAAATCTTAAGTGGAAATAGACAAATAGAACGGAATTGAATTAATGAGAAAATAGCGGCAGAATAAGCTTCAGAAGAAAATTAATTGAAATGAAACTTCAAGAGGTTCTTACCGATATTAGTGGAATATCGCGAACAAAATTATTAACAAAGAAAGCTTTTAAGATGCGCAATGAAAGACTAAGATAAAGGCAGTCAATTTCTTTGTATTATGTTATATAATTTAAAATCGTCGAGAAAGGCGCAATTTTTATTTATGTTTATATTAATTTGTTTTTCATCATAACGAAACGAGAAACAATGAAGTAATAATAGTAGAATTCCACCAATTCTATAATTTATACACAAAAGCATCAGGAAATATGTTTCATAATTACTGCTAAAAGTTAACGGAAATTTCATTATCCATTTTATACTTTTGAAGTATCATTGCCGTATAGCTGAAATAATGTTTTTGCGTAACTTACAATATGTTTACTACTTGGTTGTTTTATTTTAGTGTTACGTAGTATCATTTCAGCGGCATTTTAACATATAATAAATAGTTCACGGTGAAGAAAAAAACTTACTTTCCCTACGGAGAGTTTGAAGACTTATTGGAATATGTATATCTTTTAAACCAAAAACTAAGTAAGAACTCGTCACCGGATTCTACAACATAAAGGAGTCGCTGCATTACTGCAGCTCCCGAGGTTATCTGTGTTTAAATAAGCGAAGAAGATACTTTTGCCCTCTGTTCATCTGAAAAATAGTCATATGATGTGAAAAGCAAACAAAACTGTTTTGTAAATTTAAAAAAAATGCAATTTTAGCCATAATTATTCAAACATCTACAGGAAAACAGTAAAGTCAATGTTAACATAATTCAGTGGACGTCATCGACCTAATTCGAAATAAGCAACATTAGCTCGACAACTAATATTATTTGGATCATTTCTGCTTTATCTTAGTCTATTTCCAACTCTTCTCAGATTTCGTTTACAATATTATATCATTTCATTCTTTAATACATTCTAGCAGATTCGAACGTGAATATCTGACCGCTCTTGTTTCTTCATCACCAACTTATAGATGATGTGTGTTCATACCGCAATATTCGTAATAGGTGGAGTGGTGAACACTCATCGAGTAGAAGAGAAAAATGCTCTCTGACGACATACAAAACAAACCATAAGGTATTCACGTTCGAATCGACCAGAAAATATGAACAATGAATAAATCGTACTGTTTGGATGCTCGCTTTTCTGTATGCACTGCACCCCATGAATTATTAAATATTTCTTTTCTTTTTGCCAAATAAAAAGAAAAAAATAACTTTTCTCTATCACAGGTGTCATAAGTAGATTGTATTTGCGGTGATCTTGCGAGTTTCACTTTCACGTAGGAAAGATAGCACTGTGTGAATTTTTGCTATCAACTTCTTGCATTTCAGTGCATTTAGTGCATTGATGTCATTCAATAGTGGATATACATAATGTCTAATTGCTGCAACAACGTTGTGTTAATTGATAACACAAGGAAAGCATTTGTACCACGATGCAAAGTGTCGATCATCCTGCCAGCTATCTGGCATCCATACCGATAGAGATCCAAAACGGTTACAATTCTAAGACGTGTTACTCTACTTTACACGCTCGGAGGTATCAATCAATGGGTGAACAAGTCTATTTAAATCTTCAAAATGTATGATAGAACAGTCAGTTATTTAGATCGCAGTACATTACACGTATACTTTTATCGACATCAGAAGAATGAGAGACGAAGACGATCTTTGTAGGGTCTGCGTTTAGCACGCAAAGGCCCATAACAATATACTGCAAGCTATTTTTTCGAATCTAACAATTCTGAGAACTAACCCACCATTCTTACAATATGTACTTATTATATGTACGTTATTATCAGAAGTGTCAGCTGATATCTAATAAATATTGAATGCAAACATTATTTTTATATTGATGTTGTTGATGATGATGATGATGATGAAGATGATGATGTTCATAATAATAATAATAATAATAATAATAATAGGAATTACGACTGATAAAATATATCTGTCCAGGAATTTGACAAACTAAATAAATATAAGGACCCGGAAACTAAAGTACAAACGATGTGGCATCTTAAAACGAGAACTGCTCCTGTCATTGTAGGTGCCCTGGGTATGATAAAAAAAAGGGATGTCAGAAATATCTAGATAAAATCCCGGGAGAACCATGTCTTACAGAAATCCAAAAGATTGTGCTGACAAGTACTGCCCACATCCTTAGAAAAAACCCTATCAATTTAAATATCTGTGCTGTATTACATGAAGATGTATCACTACCTCCCCTCTCCAAGCTTTCAGTCATGTTGTAACATCGCTTACCCTTCACTCGCCCCAGGACGCTGGGTGTATCTCGGTAAATGTCTGTAACAAAGATTCAGATTAAAGGTAATAATAATAATAATAATAATAATAATAGGAATTACGACTGATAAAATATATCTGTCCAGGAATTTGACAAACTAAATAAATATAAGGACCCGGAAACTAAGTACAAATGATGTGGCATCTTAAAACGAGAACTGCTCCTGTCATTGTAGGTGCCCTGGGTATGATAAAAAAAAGGGATGTCAGAAATATCTAGATAAAATCCCGGGAGAACCATGTCTTACAGAAATCCAAAAGATTGTGCTGACAAGTACTGCCCACATCCTTAGAAAAAACCCTATCAATTTAAATATCTGTGCTGTATTACATGAAGATGTATCACTACCTCCCCTCTCCAAGCTTTCAGTCATGTTGTAACATCGCTTACCCTTCACTCGCCCCAGGACGCTGGGTGTATCTCGGTAAATGTCTGTAACAAAGATTCAGATTAAAGGTAATAATAATAATAATAATAATAATAATAATAATAATAATAATAACAATGATAATAATATCATGTACATTGTAATATCATGTACATTGTTTTGTCTTGGTATAAAAGATGGGCTACAGCAAATATTCTGCTCAATACCACAGATTTGTTTGTCAGTTGTTTGACCTTAACCAGTTGAGCATGTCCCTTAGTGGCTGACGATATGTGCATCTCTGATCACGAGCAGAAGTAGTTGGGGAGCATCATAGCCATGTGTTGAGGGCTACTCAACCTGAAGAAAATTCTAACTGGGCCCCACCTGCAAGGTCATGTGCTGTTTATCTTGATATGAGATCACCATGTCGCGCACATATGGTTGTGATGCATGTGCCTGGTGTACCCTTATCAGACGGGTAGTCATGATGGGTATATTGGGCTTCGTATATTTTACCCCAGTGTCACTTTGATGGCATGCACTGCTCTCTCACTCAATAATAATAATAATAATAATAATAATAATAATAATTGCAAGAACACTACAGTTTTCTCTGTTCGGACATACAAACGATCATTAGTAAATTTTAAAACTTTAATATCTACAACTTTCTCCCTGAATGGTCAAGAATGTAAATATCTTTTTATAGCAAGAACACCACAGTTTTCTCTGCCCGGACATACAAACAATCACCTTTAGAAAATTTAAAACTTTAGTATCTACAATTTTCTGTGAAAATTGTACCATTCCGCCCTTATTTTCTCCTTGACTACTCGAATATGTAAACAAACATTTTATCGCAACAAATTAAACGCACGATAAAAATTAAGGAGATAAGTACCTAACAATATATACAAACTGCACAATTACGAAAACTATAATACAACTCGACTTCGGCGGAATTCGAAATCAGAACGTAGTGACGGGCGAAATACTGTTAAGCATTTCGTCCAACAACAATAGTGAGAGGAAGATGTTGATGAAGGAGAAAAAGGAGCCCATTGTATATGGAACTCAGGTGCATCATAATTCACCGGAAGAGGCTACACGAGTGAATAGAAAGCATCAATAAGTAAAGTAAAACGGAAAATGAGCAATGAAACCCAGAAGCACAGTACCCAATAAAACGCAAAAAAAAGGCACATCAGGGGTAGTTTTCAGAAGAAGATATTTCTAATCGATAGTAAAGAAAATTGTATCAATTACAGTTATTCTTTCCGAAGTATTATAAAACATAAAAAAAGAAGAGAAGTAAAGTACAGCGTTGTTGCAAATCAAATTCTATTTGGGTGAATTTAACTTAACAATCGAAAGCCATTATACTAATGAGCATTTCATCTGAGAGTAGAATTAATTTCGATAATGGAAATTGTATTCCCAAACATGGTACAGTTTACAATATGCGAAGAATATCCTTTGAAAGTGAAAGTAAAATCTAATATGGATTTACAGTGAACACTTTAAATATGGTTGCTCTAAGATGTAGTCACACTAACAGAATTTCGGCTTCTATTAAAACCTTAATGTAAAGCACTAGTTAGGCGCATAACAATAATTAATAACATAGATACGAGATAAAACATTTTCGAGGAGGGGATATTATAGACCACAATAAGTTCAATCTCTTGTCATTATTGTATTTCAGAAATTTTCGAAGATGTAATGCAGACAGGGAAAATAGGAGTATTTTGACTGAGAACGTAGAGTAATGCAAGTAAACGCTTCAAAACACTCAATATCGTGATCTGGCTCACCTGCTACAACCAACCTCTTATACACTGGTTTCACACGCTGACACAGAAAAACAACTCATCTCCATCAGCTTCAGCTAGATTAAAATCATATCTGTATATTCGGTGTATGAATAAACACATACACACACGCGCCAACGCACACATACACCCACACATAAACATCCTCACACACACACGCATACACACATGCAAACATGCAAATATAAATACATACAAACATATACACGTATATATATGCATACATTCATATATGTATGTATTTATGTATGTATGTATGTATGTATGTATGTATGTATGTATGCATGTATGAATGTATGTATATAGACACACACACAGACACACACACACACTTATATGGACTAGGTGTGGTGGTCACTATAGACATTAAATTGCTACTTAGGTCTAACATTATCAATCCGTCTTAAGTCGAATGCTGTTATTAGGTTGTTCCGAAAATAATGGCCGATTTCAGAAACTATTATTTTCGGGAAAAAATTAACAATAGAAATGTTTTGATTAGTGAAAGTATGAGCCGTGAACATCTATGTATCTCTGCCATCGATCAGCGACATTATTTATGTCTCGTTGATAAAAACTTATTGGCTTTGATGGTAAGAAATCTTTGAAAGGTGATTCCACCTCTGGTTTGGATTTGAAAGTTTTATCACTTAAAAACGTGTTTAAGTGCTTTATAAAATGGTAGTCAGTGGGTGAAAGATCAGAAAGATATATGGGGGATGTGGTAAAGTCTCGTATACCAAGTCTGTGCGATCAAGGTTATTTTCTGGAAGACCAGCAGTCATTCAAGCATACCAACCTCTCTTCTCCATGCCACCGATGTTGTCTAAGGGAAAGACAAAGGCCTGGCATCTGTGACATCGCAACTCATTTCTACAGGTGATGGAACTGGAGTAAGATGAAGTAAAGTGTCTTGCTCAAGAACGCTACACACATCCCGCTTCCAGGAATCGAACTCCTCACCTTGTGAGATCGACGTCCTAGCCACGGAGCCATGAGCTTTCACTATTGGATAGATAAACATTCTAAAAGTGCATACTCTGAAGTCACAAGTAATAAAGAGACGAGTCTTCTTAGTCCTTCCTAGTAGTTCTTCACAGTGACGTATGTTGATATCAGGAGATTTTATATCGGAACGTCGCATATAAGAGAGAAGAGAATAGTGGTAATTGTTTATAGCTGATCCTGGTGTTGGCGCTCAGGAAGTATAGTATTGTATATTCTGTTTATATATCCATAAAGCAAAATGGTGTTAGCTAATGTATGTGAAATAACACAAATTAAAATTCTATAAAAATATAAGCATTTCATCTTTTCGTAGATGAATTATGTGTTAATATAATCTAGATTTGTGTCATTTCATATATATTCGTTAACACCTCAGGAAGAGAATCTGAAAACAATTCCATCTTTGTTTGAAACACCTCTGCGAAAGACAGGAAGTTTGTTTGCATTAACGCTAAAAAATTGGAGGCCATTAGTGTCGATCGCTGTCGCAGCAGTTGGAGACTATGCGAGTGTTTAAAAAGACGAGAAGAGAGACTGTAAATTGCTCAGAAAGAAAAGCAAATTCGATGAGAACGCAGTACTAGGATAGGACTAGCGAACAGTGCCTTCATATGTAAGCGCTGCATATGTAAGCCACTCAAAAGCAGGCTTTTACAGTAGATGCCAAGAGAAGCCTTTTCCAGGTACAGATCCGTGGTCTCGTGAGACTAACAAATGCTCTCGTATCCCCATATATTACAGACACACACACACACACACATATACATACATACATCCCCTCCCCTCCCCTCTCTTCTTTCCCCCTCTCACTCTCCCCATCCCCCTTCCCCTCTCTTCTCTCCTCTCCTCTCCTCCTCTCTCTCCTCATATACCCACCTTCCCCTCTCCTATAAACCCACACACCCCTACTCCACCTTCCCTATCCTTCCCACCTCTTCCCCCACTCTATCCCCCACTCTCCCCTACACACCTCACCCCTATCCCACCCTCCCCCACATACCTCACCTCTAACCCCACCCTCTACCTACCCCAACCCCCAGCCGAACCTACACCCCACCTGTGCTTTCCACACTCTCGCCTCCCCACCTCCCCACAACATCACATCACAACACACCACCCACAGCACACCGCCCACACACCCATCCCCACATCTTTACACCTACACATACATACACATGTCACATCACAACACACCACCCACACACCCATCCCCACATCTCCACACCCACACATACACACACACGTCCAGACCACCAGTCCTCTTTCACACGCATCTTTGTGTTGGGGGCACCTTCGTATTGGCATTCACTTGACCCTGTTATCTCCCCTACTGTCCTTCTCGCGTCTGACCACTGTCCGAAATCAGGACGCCATGATAGATCGTTAGCTCCTACACGCATTTTTTTCTCTCCTTGTTTTTTTCTGTGTATCTTTCTGTCGAAGAGCGTAGGCTCGAAACGTAAAAGACTTTTTCTATTTCTATTCCTGAGCACTATACTAATACATTTGTTTATTTGTACTCTACCTGCCTTCGTCTTTTGTTTATTTTCGTAAACTTTCCCGTTATATATATATATATATATATATATATATAATCATATATTTATATCCAATCATATATTTCTGGATACCCGTAATGCAGGGTATAATGACAGCTGGAATACTTTTGGTTATTATTCTACTCAACTATTTATGACATGGGTCTAAATAACAACTCCAATACTAAGTACAAACAACCAGCAATCCATAAGTGGTGGTTTCCTTCATCATGTTTCCTAATACTTGACTCGGAGGCTATGCAATCATTCATAAGAATCATCCTTCCTATACTGGCTAAAAATATAATATAATATAATAATATTGTTATATTTAGGGACGGTCATATTTTGCCAATAAACACACGTATTATTTATTTGAACTTCTCATTAGGCTAACAAGTTTACTTGTTAGGCGGCGAACTGAGGATATCATTAGCATGCTGGGCGAAATGCTTAACAGCATTTCGTCCGTCTTCACATTCTCAGTTAAAATTCTGCCGAGGTCGACTTTGTCTTTTATCTTTTCGGTGTCGATAGAATAAGTACCAGTTGAGTAATGGGGTCGATGTTATCGATGTGTCTCTTCCCCCAAAATTGCTGGCCTTATCCTAAAATTTAAAATCATTATTAGTTTGCCAGTTTTTTCATCTCATATTCTGGTGACCTTTACAACAACATTCTGTCCCTCGTGTCTCCTCTTCTCTCTGGTCTTGCCTGTCTATTCCATTCTATCATTCTGTGGTATGTGCTCAAAACTGCGATGTGTTTACGTTTGTATTTGAGTATGCAAACTATGTTTCCAGTATATTCATGTGTCTTTTGTGAACGATTATATGGTCCTGTATATTATGTTGTACCCGTCTTTTATTTACCAATTCATTATTTATATAGAATAATAATTTACATAATATAATCTATCTATACATTTGTGTGTGTGTGTGTGTGTAAATATATCAGTGTGTGTAAGAAGAAAGAGGAGGAGGAGGAGGAATGAAGCGTTGTGCTTATTTCATTCCTCTTATGACTGATGTGTAGAATGGGAAAATGGAAACGTCCTAAGTGTTCATAACAAATGGATACTGCAAAAAGCGCTCTCGTACCAGGGGATTATCGTATACGGGGCGACAGATTAAGTCTTCAAACTAAGGACAAAATCTGTTGTTCCAGTCAACTTTCGATCAGTTTCAATTAACAAAGTTTCAACAATGACATTTGATGACTTGAGACGTATAGTAGAAGATTAGTGAGAGAGGTGCCGCCGTGTAGGTGCGAACTTGATACAACGTAATCGAGAAATGAACACAGGGCCATGTCTAACACATTGAACTGTAAAATGAAATTGCTTTATGTGGTTCATTATTTTAAACCGTGTCTCCTTATTGATGTAATTTCAACGTGTTAAAAGAAATGGACTTATGTTACAAAATCAATAATAAATCACCTTAACCGTGAAAATCCAATATCAATTTCGTTTTGTATTAATGTTGTATGAATAACACAACGTTCGCAAATACACAAACAAACAAACACACACATATATATATGTGTGTGTGTGTGTTTGTGCATTTGCGAGTGGGGGGTGTTTCTGTGTGTCCATATATATTATACTCGTGTATTGGCGGCTATCCAAATATATATATGTATGTTTATCTCTCTCTCTCTCTCTCTCTCTCTCTATATATATATATATATATATATCTAACTATCTATCATCTATCTATCTATCTATCTATCTATCTATCTATCTATCTATCTATCTATCTATCTATCTATCTCTTATATATATATATATATATATATATTATAGGAGACTGAGAGAGAGAGACAGAAAGAGAAAGAGGGAGAGACATAGATAGATAGATAGATAGATAGATAGATAGATAGATAGATAGATAGATAGATAAATATAAATATAAGTGGGCTGAGGTTCACTACATCTGTTTCAGATGTGTTTCTTATTGATGGTAAATCAGTAGCATCAAGTAAAATACCCATTTTCTTCATGTGAATTAAAATATACACCAAAATCGGAGCTTTCCTCTCGTTAGATCTTGAGCCTAAAGTGAACTGTGGACTGCATGTCGGAGAATACCCTTGCATGAATTTATATAGACGTTGTGATTATTTGGTCTGCACATGTGAATACATACATAACTGAAAGGACAAATCCGCATATACTCTAGGAAGTACGTGAGTATCCATATACACTGTTGATACCCGGTAAGCTATTCGTAACTCTATCTTGGTGTCTCCACTGAAATACTGAGATTCTATAGGGTCCTGAATTAATTATACACACATAGATATGTATGTATGTATGTACATATTTTACAAAATTTTGTACGATTCTGTTCCTATCAACCCTTTCACGCTTTTTCGTTCATTTCACTCTTCGTTCTTTCGTTCTCCCTCTCTCATATTTCTTTGCCTTCCCTTCTTACTCACTTTCCCATCACTTTTCACTTCACTATGTCCCTGTCATATTTTCTCGCCCCTCCTTAATTCTTCTGTCCATCTGCTTTTACAACTCTCTATCTTCTCTTACCCCTCCTTAATTCTTTTGTTCCTCTGCTTCTACTTTTCTTTATCTTCTCATCCCACATGACCGATCGGCCAGACTGCTCGCTCTTTCTGGGACTGACTGCGGTCCGTGCAACATCGATATTCTTCCGTGTGTTTGTGAAATTTTTGCATCTCTGCCGTATGACTTCATTTCCACACGCGCCAGCTGAATTCAATTCGTCCCCAGTCGAAAGACACCAGTTTTTATGTCCTGTTATTAATTGTATTGTATTTATATTTGTGTAACATTGTCTGAATATCCGTCCTTGTTTTTGTATACATTCAGTGCTTTCTTCCAACGAATGTAATGCTCCTAGTTTAGTTTTTCCTTGGTGCTGGCCAGATTAATCAGCCGAAATCGTGAGGATGATCTGGTTCTTGACTGAGAATAAAAAGCTTCGAGTGACCCTTCCTTGTGTTTTTTGTATCGTCTATCTGGATGTTTTTGGTGTTCCTTTTTTTATGACCTAGTTGTCCGGATGTTTTGCGTTCTTGCCCCTTTGTATTATATATATATATATATATATATATATATATTATATATATATATATATACTACTACTACTACTACTATATAGGATGAAGTTTTTTTTACAGAAAAAAAATCCAGCAAAAACTGTGGCAGCATATTAAAATACCTTTACGGTTAAAATTATAAACAACTTATAAATAAGGGCTAAAGAAAATTATTTCAATGCTAATTGGAATAGTTAGTATAAAGCATTGTGTGGAATATATTATATAAGATTCGTGGGTAAGACCGGAACAATGCGAAATAATCCAAGGCAAATCACAAGAAAAAAGGCACATGGGTTAATGGGGACTTACATTGCATTCAATATTTCTGGGTTACGACCCACTCTTCAAGCATTAGCGAACGTTGCAAATTTAACCTTCGTCAGGAATTAGCGAATATTGCTGATGTATATGTATTAATGTGGGGAGTAGACATGAGCATAATGTTGTTGTTGGTGAGGGCGCGTGGCTTAGTGGTTAGGGCATTCGGCTCATGATCGTAAGGTTGTGAGTTCGATTCCCGGCGACGCGTTGTGTCCTTGAGCAAGACACTTTATTTCACGTTGCTCCAGTCCACTCAGCTGGCAAAAATGAGTTGTACTTGTATTTCAAAGGGTCAGCCTTGTCACTCTCTGTGTCACGCTGATTATCCCCGAGAACTACGTTAAGGGTACACGTGTCTGTGGAATGCTCAGCCATTTGCACGTTAATTTCACGAGCAAGCTGTTCCGTTGATCGTATCAGCTGGGACACTCGTCGTCGTAACCGGCGGAGTCTTTAAAAAATGTTGTTGTTATAATAACAAGCAAGCTTCATATAAGTCTCTTCTGTTGTTGATAGTCGGCTTCCATTGGTGTATTAATTTGGCTTCGCACATTCTAAGGTTGAATATGTTGTGCTGTGTTGCCCTGATGTGCACTCTGAACTCTCGGGTCTGGCATTGCCGCAGATGTTTCTTACCAGAGGTGTCTGTCTGCATGTGTACTTTTATGCGTATGTGTAGTTTTCTTGTTGTGCTTCCTATGTAGCTGAACTCGTATACAACATAGGCTTCCTGGCACATTTTTGTGTCCTTGATGGGCAATTTGATAATGTGCACTCATCGATGTTGTGAAATGTGTTGTTCGTAGCCAGAACTTTTCTCAGGGATGGACCGGTGTGTATTATCTGTATGTCGAGTGTCTCCCTGCGGACTGCATTTTGTATCGCAGTAGTAGTCCTGTCATCAAAATATGGTAGGTTTACAAAGCACAGCCGGACTGGGCAGTATGAGTTCTTCTGGGGTTTATAGACCCTGATGTTTTTTTTTATGTGCTGTAGCTTGGCTAAAGATGGTTGGTAGCTACCTATGTGCATCCTATATAGAAAGTACAAAAAGAAACTGCACATACATATAAAAGAATACATGCAGACAGACATTTTCATGAAGAAACATCTACGAAAATGCCAGACCCGAGAGTTCACAGTGCAACAGAGGCAACCTTAGAATCTCTGAAGCCACAAAAATACGCCAACGGAAGCCGACTATCAACTACAGAAGAGAGTTATATGAAGCTAGCTGGTTGCTATAACAACAACTTTCTGCATGTGTCTAATCCCCACATATTCATATATATATGTACATCTGCAACGTTCGCTAATTCCTGAGGAAGGCGATATTTGCAACATTCGCTAATTCTTGAAGAGGGCGGGGGTCATAACCATGAAACATTGAATGCAGGGTAAGTGACCATTAATTCATATTTATGGATTTATTTCGCATTGTTCGGCCTTACTCACGAATTTTATAATATATGTATATATATATATATATATATATATATATATTATTACACACATACATAATATATATATATATTATGTAATATATATGTGTGTGTGGCTACTATATGTATATATATATATATAGTATATATGTATATATACCGGCAACAGATTAGAGACCCAGAGGTCCGTCAGATACCTTTGAGTAACCACCTAGCAACATGTGGTCGGAAAAAATATATATAATATTTCCATTCTACAAATTACACAGCCCAAGTGAAATCGAGAGGAAAATCAGAGAAAAGAATTTTATGATAAATTCGAACCCAAGCTAAATAAGCAATAATAATAATAATAATACTTAGAGGTATTACTTCCACTGCTACGACCATGACCACTAACAACAACAACAATACTAAAGGTGATCAAGACGAAGATAGCAGGAAAATTATCTTATTTAGGGTTAAAAGTTCTATGCCATAACCATACCACCACTAGCAACAATAATTAAGGTGCTGACAATGATGATGATGACAATTGAAATATAAAAATATAAAAATCTCTGACAAAGGATATTTACAACATTTCTAAAAATAACCCAACAATTGCTGCTTCGGCCAGGGTCAAGATACAGGACTCTTGACATGTCCAACAAAGCGTGACGCCTAAACCAATCAGCTCAACCAACCAATCAGCTTAAGTAATTGAGTGATACTACACACTGATTGGTCAGAATACTGTTTGCAAAACCTAGCACTCTGGAGCCTACCCAGCTGTATTTATAGCACAGAATCAATCATCTTGCTACAGTCAAAAATTGTGAAGCATGACTGTCAACACTACTACATGAACCCGAAGATTGCAGAATTCAATGCATGAAAGTACTAGTTCAATCAGAATGAATATTAACATTCTACTATTTCATTTTATTTTATTCAATTATAATATATTTCTCTTATAATATATCATTATAAGATTGTAAATAAAACGTGAAAATCAGACAAGGTTGGAATTCTTTTTATTAATATATTCTTCTATACACAATCACACACACCCATATAATATATATATATATATATATATATATATATAGAATGGTAGTATACTGTCAATCTAACAAGAACGTGACAGTAGGGGGTACACCACCGTTGTATAGCCCTAGGAGGCATCGAACGCCTCCTGACAGCTTCGACACATTTTTTCCCTGTGTCCTTATATACATATACGAAGGGGAGACAAACACCCCGAACCGCCGGAACTGCATCTAGGGACACCGTGTTTCAGGATCATTGTCCTTCATCGGCCTAGAGTAGCAGACACCGGTCGGTTGGTGATATTTGTCTGGGCTTCGCATCTGTATATATGTAAACTCAGTTAAGTCTATTCACTGATTATCAAAATGAAATATTGAATTTCTTATATATATATATTATATATATATATATATATAAGTAAATATATGGCACACGAAGCACCGATATTTACTGGAAAATAGAGAACGTAATAAATACGACGCTAATGTATATATATATATGCGTTGAGGCGCAATGACCCAGTGGTTAGGGCAGTGGACTCGCGGTCGTAGGATCGTGGTTTCAATTCCCAGACCTGGTGTGGTGAGTGTTTATGGAACGAAAACACATAAAGCTCCACGAAGCTCCGGCAGGGTGTGGTGGCGCACCCTGCTGTACTCTTTATCCACAACTTTCTCTCACTCTTCCTTCCTCTTTCACGAGCAGGCTGTTCCGTTGATCGGATCAACTGGAACCCTCGTCGTCATAACTGACGGAGTGCCACGATATAGGATCAGACAGCCACGAAATATACGATGTAGTTGTCCACATATTCCCCAGCCAAACTATATGCCAAGGTTATAGCAGGCGAGGGTGTTGTATATTTGGGGCAATGTGTAGGTCATTCTAGTGCAAAACGAACTAACCCAGTGTATAGCTATTTTGTTAATATTTTATCTCTACCCTTGTGTTTTCATGTCTCTGTTTCAGGGCCCATTTTTCTCTTTTATTTCAACACTAATTTATTTTGCATATTTTGACCTATGCTAACGTATATATCTCTTGCCCAGTCTATATTTCTTGGAACCGAAGCTTTTCATAAATTTGGAGCAATAATGTACCGGCAGAATCGTTAGCACGTCGAATAAAATGCTTAACGGCATTTTCCCGACTTGTTACGTCGTAATCAAATCTCATCGAGTCTCCTTTGCTTTTCATTACTTCGAGGTCGATAAAATAAATCACTAGTTAAGTACTAGAGTCGATGCAATTCATTTCCTCCTCTTCACAAAATTGCTTTCCTTGAGTCCTGCAATGAACAGGCATCCTTTTCAATGAGATTGTTGTAATCTCGGTCTCTTATACGTTATAGAATTTGGTAAACCAGGATTGTGAGTTCTATGGCTCGAAAGAAAAAGAATAAGTATAACATTCATTTCTAAATTTAGAAACTGAAGAGAAGCTTGAATGAGAGATCACAAAGTAACTATATCTGTTATCAGCATAACGACTGAACAGAAAGAAAATATAAGAAATATAACATACTTCATAAAATCAAAGTTTATAGGTTTAAGAGAATGCATTGGGAATAAAGTACTGGGGGGGGGGGGCGTTGGTATTACTGTATTCGGGTTAGGACAATTATAATTAGGTACCGTAAGAGACTTAGGGTAATTTCATAATTACCAAGTGAGATTATCAGCCTTCAAATTAGGTTCATTTGGTTAGAGAGAAAAAAACTTTTTCTCCGAAATCCTTAGGATATTTCAAAGTGATTTTATTTCAATAAGGACTATTCAGACCCGAAAATGTTAGTTCAAATTGGATGAAAGGGAAGACCAAGCATGTTATAGGCATTAGGAAATATAGTTTTAAAAGTGTAAAAACAGAATACTTTGAGGCAGCAATAATGGAATTTAAATAAATTAGAAATTAAAATAAGAAATCTAAAAGAAATCACGAAATGCAAACTGCTAAGATATCGAAAATTAATCCGTAAAATCTTTGAATATCCAAGCCTGTAAGTCAATTTGATTCCAAGTTTGTAACACAATGAATATATATATATTTACATATGATGGATTTTTCAAATTTCAATATATGTTAACAAATTCTATCCTCACAACTGACAAATTAAAGTAAGAATTATCCAGTTGTAAGATTTCTAGGAAGAACTTACAGCTGTCGTGAGATTTGCTACTGTAGTCTGATCTATGACTTAAATAATTTCCGAATTACTTAACGATTTTTGAATGAGATTATACTCTTCGCTACATCATCGAAATCGTTTAATCACAATTTCTGTACGGGCAGCATCATTCGGGAATGCTTCATATGATATTGAAATTCTCAGCAGGTGCTTTCAATTTCCAAATATAATCGGAAATTTTTTATGCATTTGATGGAAAGTATCTGATTGAAATAACATTGTCAAAATTTGCTACCACTTAACTAAAGAATTGCATCTAAGCTTCGTATAATGGAGGTAAAATTCGTTTCGGAGAGATTGCTTCAGCATTATACGACTGATGACTTTGTATTTCCGAATGTGCTGTTAGATACAATTTGATTAGATCTTTTTCTTATTACGCGCGTGCAGTTTTATGCCAGTTTAAGACAGTGCACATCTAAAAGGTCTGCAGTTTTTCAAATTTCAATATATGTTAACAAATTCTATTCTCACAAATGACAAATTAAAGTAAGAATTATCCAGTTGTAAGATTTCCAGGAAGAATTTACAGTTGTGGTGGCACTTGATTACAAATGTTTATTTAATAAAGCTATGAGTATTAAACTTAATGTTTAAGCAAATTAGCGGCATTAAACAGATAAAGGTGCCGCACCTGTTCTTTGTATTCTATGGCACACTAACCCACGATACTGGAAATTCATAATCCTTTGCCAATTCGGGAGTCACCGTGTGGAAGTCTGATTTATTTGGCGATAAACTGAAGATTCTTCTACCAATAACAACCAAAGCAAACATATACACGCGCACACACATACACGCAGAGACGCACACGCACACACATACACGTAGACATATTTACGCAACCTGGTGAGCATTGTTGAGCAATTACAAACTTCAGCTCACCCAGAGAACCCTTCTATAAGGCAGCCTTCTTCTACGAAAAAAGTACATTACAAGTTAGTTAATCTAAAGAGTAATATCATGTGTGTGTCAGTGTATGTGTATGCGCATGTATGCATATATATGTGTGCGTGCATCTTCACGTATACATACATATATACATACATATGCAGACACACAATGATATGTACACACATAGGTGATGATGGTGCTTGGCCAAATAGTTAATGTATTTCCCTTGCTATTGCAAGATAGTAATTTCGATTCCTAGACAGGCGATGCGTTGTATTCTTTAGTAAAACATTTAATTACCTTTCGCGCGTAAGCAAAAGTAAGGTATTATAATCACTTGTTTGTTTGTCTGTGTGTCTGCGAAATTCCTGGAGAACGGCTGAACGAATTTTCACCAAATTTGGCAGAAATCCACATTGGGTGAGTAGCTAGAAATGATGAAAATTTGGTTTGATTATCTTCAAACATACGTAAATACCATACATAGATATACGACTCTGTGTGTGTGTATGTGTGTGTGCGAGTGCGTGCGAGCGAGCGAACGTGTGTACAGTATCGGTTTCGAGGGTTTCGTTTATTTATGAGTTGATTACTTAATTTTACCGGTGTATACCTATAATGATGATACTTATATAAAATTTTTTTTAAAGTCGAACTTACAAATTTCTCGATAAGCAAATGGTCATACTATTTATATCCTACAATGAGCTACAGTACGTTTGATTAAACTGCCGTCATTGAAAGACGTTCAAACCACTTCTCAATATTATCTATAAGTATTTCTTTTTATTCACTTTCTTTTTCATATGAATCGACCCTCGCCCTCGTGAGTATAGATTATGGTGTACCTATGCGCGCAGACACGTGTGGGCACATGCATACATTATACATAAATACATACATAGATATGCAACTGCGTGTGTGTTGTGTTCGTGCGTGTGTATGCATGTGTGTATGCATATATGTGCGTGTGTATGTGTGTGTGTGTGTGTGTGTGTGTGTGTGTGTGTGCGTGCGTGTGTGTGTGTGTAATGATGGATTCGAGGGTTTCGTTTATTTACGAGTTG
Organism: Octopus sinensis; assembly: GCF_006345805.1. NCBI lineage: Eukaryota > Metazoa > Mollusca > Cephalopoda > Octopoda > Octopodidae > Octopus > Octopus sinensis. Next base: position 81,372,799 of record NC_043006.1, on the reverse strand, counting down.
ATTTCTTAATTTCACCGGTGCATAAATACCTATAATGGTGATACTTAAAATAAGAAAGGAAAAAAGAATTTTAATCCAGCTTACAAATTTCCTGATTAGCAAGTTTAGTCAAACACTTACAAAGCTTAATTCAGTTCAATTAAAAGTCATGGGTAAGCAAACGCATTATAAACCATACTATAATTTGCGAAAAAATTTATCTGCACGCAGTGCATGCATCGTCTCTGTGAGACCCTTTTTTCATTACCTGCTGTTTTTGCCAGGTCAGTTGTAAAAGCCAGCTGTATAGTGTCATTCCAAATTTATATCAATGATAATGAGAGCATTCAGATCGGCTAAGTATACTAACATCCAACAGTGATACATATATGTGTGTGTGTATGCGCGCATATGTATACATATATTAGGCGTAGGCGTGAGTGTGTTTTAAGAAGCTTGCTCCCCAACCGAATGGTTCCGGGTTGAGTCCCATTGCGTGGCAATCTGGACAAGTGTCTTCTACTATAGTCACGGGACCACAAAGTCTTGGGAGTGGATTTGGTTGACGGAATCTGAAAGAAAACCATCGCATATATGTGTCTCCATGTGTGTGTGTGCGTGCGTGTCTGTGGCTGTGTGCGTTTGCTTATCCCCCACCACCTCTTGATAACCGATGTTGGTGTATTTACTTCTCAGTATCTTAACTGTTCAGCAAAGAGGCCGATAGAATACGTACCAAGCTTAAAATAGATAAAAAGTACTAAAGTCGATTCATTCGTCTGAAATTCATCAAGGCGTAGCCCCAGAATAGCCGGTGTTTAATGACTGAAACGGGTAAAGGATAATATATATATATATATATATATATATATATATATATACATTTTATCCTTTACCCTTTTCATATATATATATAGATATATATATATATATATATATATATATATATATATATATATATATATATTAATATATATGTATATATACATAATATATATATATTTACTTATAAATGTGACCGTGTGTATACCGTTGGCGATTTTGTTTCCTCTGTCTTCCCTTCTCTGGATCTTTCTTCTCCTATGTTTCCACGAAGAGCTCCGCTCGAAACGTTAAACCCTCCTTTGCTTTTTTCCTGAGAGTCCAATAATTTGTTCCACGTCCTCGCGTTGTGTTTTTTTTTGTGCTTTCTTGTTGGGATTAACTTTATATATATTATATATATATATTATATATATATATATTATATATAATATATATACATTTACATATATATACACAAACACACACACACATATATTATATATATATATATATATATATATATATAATATATATATACATTATACATATATATATATATATTTCCTTATAAATGTGACCGTGTGGTATACCGTTGGCGATTTTGTTTCCTCTGTCTTCCTTCTCTGGATCTTTCCTTCTCCTATGTTTCCGACGAAGAGCTCCGCTCGAAACGTTAAACCCTCCTTTGCTTTTTTCCTGAGAGTCCAATAATTTGTTCCACGTCCTCGGCGTTGTGTTTTTTTGTGCTTTCGTGTTTGGATTAACTTTATATTATATATATATATATATATAATATATATAATCTATATATATATTATAGTTACATTTAATTATATACACAAAACACCACACACACTATATCATATAATATATATTATATGATATATATATACTTATATATATACAAATATACCTATATAATATATATATATATATTTTAGTAGTTGAATGAATTATCTTATTAAGGATAATTCGAAAGATAACCAACACCTGGGTAGCAAAGTCACATCAGAAAGAACACGGTTGAAGTTACGTCCCCAGGGCATAGACTACGTGCTTTCGTGCGGAAATTTGTATGTTTATTTTAAAAAGTTTTTTGTGCATTTTGATGTCGACATAAGTTCCTTGCCTTTCCTGATGAGAAATCTGCAAAATGTACTCCTTATTCCTTCGGAATTAGGAATATGCAGCCTTCGAAACATATGTCGAAAATAAAGGAAATTTGTTAACAAGTCGTTCAACTCCATTCTTTCATAAACTTATATATATATATATATATATATATATATATATACATACAGACATACATATATATATATATATATATATCTGTATATATCTTATATATATATATATGTATATATATGTATATATATTGAATCACTTCGTTCATACTTTGAAACGATGGCGTATAGAATTCATATTGACACTTATGTCTAACAACAGTTCACTAAATTCAAAGGTTTCGTATTGAAATGTTTCGCTATTTGCTTTATCTACTATCAGTAGCAGATAAGAATCGGATTCAGGAAGTGCTAAATATTTTGAGGTTGTAATTATTGACATTTATTAGTTGTTCTGTTGAAGACTGATACAGTACAATGCCATTGATCTATTCTGTATTTCGATATACTCGTTCAATAAGATTTATATACTACACAGAACTGAAAGTAGGTTATTCATACTCGGATATATATTCAAACATTTATGTGCGTATGTATGTATGTATGTATGTATGTATGTATGTATGTATGTATGTATGTGGAGGCGCAATGACCCAGTGGTTAGGGCAGCGGACTCGCGGTTTCGGTTCCCAGACCGGGCGTTGTGAGTGTTTATTGAATGAAAACACCTAAAAGCTCCACGAGGCTCCGGCAGGGGATGGTGGTGATCCCTGCTGTACTCTTTCACCACAACTTTCTCTCACTCTTACTTCCTGTTTCTGTTGTACCTGTATTTCAAAGGGCTGGCCTTGTCACTCTCTGTGTCACGCTGAATATCCCCGAGAACTACGTTAAGGGTACACGTGTCTGTGGAGTGCTCAGCCACTTACACGTTAATTTCCCGAGCCGGCTGTTCCGTTGATTCGGATCAACCGGAACCCTCGCCGTCGTAACCGACGGAGTGCTTCCATCCAACCATGTATGTATGTATGTATGTATGTATGTATGTATGTATGTATGTATGTATGTATGTATGTATGTATGTATGTATGTGTATGTGTGTATGTATAGGAGTGCATCCATGCGTATATATATATATATATATATATATATATGTATATGTATGTATGTATGTATGTATGTATGTATGTATGTATGTATGTATGTATGTATGTATGTATGTGTATATTTACATACGTACGTATATAAATATACACATAAGTATCAGGTGGTTAAGTATGAAATTTGTAGAAAAGTAAAAAAACGTTTGCGAATGTTTTATAAATAGAATAGTTTTATTCATCAAAGTATGCACCCATATTGCCAATATACTTTTGCTGTTTCAGCCCGGAACTATAGAAGCCTGGCAATCTAGAGTCAATAAAAACCTTGGAAGGCTTGTTTTCATCATCATCATTGTTCGACCGTGGTCGAGACAATGGAATTTACCATGCTACGCCAGACCTCACGGTCTATCATGGCATTACGGAGGTCCTGTTGCTGGATGCCTGTATCCCTGGAGATTACATCAGGGTAGGGGAGTGTGCGCCCTCTGGCATTGCGAGTAGATGGCTTCCAGAAGAGGAGAGTAGAAATTACCTCTTTTCCAGCTCTACAACAATGTCCAGCAAACTGGAGTCTCCTACCTTTCACAAGAGATGACACAGGTGGTAGTTTCCCATATATTTGCATTTTGGTTGGATGGCGCTCCCACGAGAGATTTTGAGCTCTCATAAGGAGGCGAGTGTAGGTTCCATCCAACCGCCTCTGAAGCTTCTTTGATAACGTCAGGTTCTGAGCCATATAGTAGAAATGGTTCGACTGTGGCTTTGAAGATTTCAAGTTTGAAGTCTCTACTTAGATTTGATGACCAGATCTTATGCATGTCATTACAGGCTGACCAGGCCATACCCTTTCTAGTTAGAAAATCTTTTCCAGATGATGATATGTATGACCCAAGATATTTGTAATCAGAAACCATATTTAAGGGCGCATTGTTGAGAGTATGGATGATGCAATCACTGTTAGACGGGCACTTGTTTATATATTCAGTCTTGGCCTCATTGAGGTAAAGACCTACACAATTTGAGGCTTGTTCGAGAGATTGTAAAAGATACTGGGCATTGGTTTTACTGCATCGTCGGAATTAATTTTTTTTCCTATTAGTTATCCAAATTCTGGAAGACGTGGTAGTCAGTAGGGGCAAGATCAGGTGAGTATGATGGATGATGGAGAAATTAAAAGTCCAACTCCTGTAGTTTCACCAATGTCATTTTTGCGATTTGTGGTCTGGTGTTGTATTTCAATAAAATAAGATTGGATCTGTTGACTAATCTAGGTTGGGTTTTTTTTTCGTAAGTTTCTGCATCATTCGGTCCAGTTGGCTGCAGTACCTATGATTGATGAGCGAGGTTTAATGAAATCATATTGGATCGCAACTGCGCCAGACCACCAAACACACACCATCAGCTTCTTTTTATGAATTTTGCTTTTTGGACTGTGTTTTGATGGCTCGTCTTTGTACAACCATTGTACTGAACGTATACGGTTGTTATACTGGATCCATTTCTCATCACATGTTACAATTCGATTCAAAAATGATTCCTTTTTGTGATGAGAAAGTAGCATAATGCCGGTTTCCAAACGTTGCTGATTCTGATTTTCATTGAGTTCATTGGGAACCCTCTTATCCAACTTTTTCCCTTTACCGATTTGAACTAGGTGAGTCAATATTGTTTGCTTGCTTACACCAAAGAACAACAATAAATCAGGGGAACTTTGAAATGGATCTGACTCGACGGTGGCTTTCAGTTCATCATTATCCACTTTTGTTTCTAGTCGAACGCGTTGCTCATTTTTTAGGTCAAAACAACCAGAACAAATTTTTGCTAACCAATTTGATACTGGCTGCTGTATGAATGAAATACTCCACTAATATTCCGAGCTGTCTGCGATGCTGTATTTCCAAGGAAGAACTCATATTCCCAAACTCTTTCCTCTTCACAGCCGGACAGCTAGACGAATGGTTACGATTATTTTTCGGGATTACAAAGACGGTCGTCAGGAAAGTTTATAGTATTAAGAAATCAGAAAGTATGATTATTTCGTGAATATCGATTTTTGAAATGATAAACCACCTTCTCATTTTTATTAGAAATTCACCGAGCATTAGTAACTCATGAAGAATTCATGGCCCCATTATAGATATGAATGGAGTTTAGAATTCAGTTCAGGAGCGAATCGTCATCGCATGTCACTTAGACGAAATACATGTCATATAGCTGCAACAGAA
>NC_043006.1:81335061-81357561 GCF_006345805.1 Octopus sinensis | reverse complement strand
CCGCAAATATGTGGAGTAGTTAGGAATCTAAATCGTAGGAGACAGACACACAACTTCACTCTTATATATAAAGATATAAGTCACGTAGTTATATACACATACTTTGTTATATACACATTCTTAAAAGAAAATGTTATTTTGAATACAACATTTATAAAGAATAAAATATTTTTTGGTTTTTCTTAACCCTTTCGTTACTATATTTCTGACCAAATACACCCCTTATGTGTTTCAATTAATTTCTAACGTAATCATAAATTTAGTCTGGTTTCATTAAACAACTATAACTTTTTTATTTATGAATATATTAATCTGATTTTTGGAAGATAATTAGTGAAATGTTCTCAACCAATTCTATACTATAATTTTTGTCACAAAGTGACTCTAATTGCAGGTAGATACAGTAAATTCAACAATATATAAAATTATTAAAATTTTGTTCAAACAATCGCTATAGAAAATGGGTTATTAGCTAATATTCAATTGGGTATACAACAAAATTTACGATAGAATTTGTTATTCTGGGTAACTTTCTGATACCCATAATAATATTTATGGCAAAATAGGCCTTAATTTTATTTAAGGTTGTGGGAAATAACAAACTATCCTTTCTTTCGCTTTGTTTACGTTTAGCGTAATGATTTCAAATAGGCTCATTCGAAAAAGTAAAAAGAAATAGTTTAAGGCTTTATACTCTTCTGGGAAAGTCTGTGGCTTGGTGCAGTTTCTTCAGAAAAATCACCGAAAGAAACAGTTTTTAAATTTTCACTCCATTCAGGTACCAATTCATTTTCTTAATCGCTGTCGGATTCACTGTTTTCACTTTAATAGCTGCAAACTTGCAAAGACAAAGGAGGAGAAGGGTGATAGCGTCAGTGAAACAGTCGCTCCCTTTGTGTGTGTGTGCGTTTGCGTGTGGTGTATCCCACATTAAGAAAACATTTGACATATACACCAGAATGTGAGTTTTCTCTAAATTTTGCTTAATTGGGGTTGAAATTTTAAAACCGGACCTGGCATGACCCGATGCTTCTACTCTTAAAAATGCTAGGTAAATTGTAATTGAAGAAATCCTATATTGTAGATTTCTATAACTTACAAAGGGAGGCAGATAAAATCTGCCTTTTATAATAAGATATATATATATATATATATATATATAGTATTTCCAATGCTTTGGCCTGAGATACTGAAATGATTTCTACAGGAAATTGAAAACATATTGCAATATAACTATGCTGATAGTTCGCGGAATTTTGAGACAAGGCCAGTAAGTTCGGGCAATGGTGTAAGGTGCTTATATCGACTCCAGTCCTCAACTGGTACTTATTTTATCGACACTGAAAGGATGAAAAGCAAAGTCGAACTCAGCAAAGTCGTACTCAGAACGTAAAGATGGTACGAAATGTCGCTAAGCATTTTGCTCGGCGTGCTGACGATTCTGTTTGCTCGCCGCCTTGTATTCGTAAATTAATATTCTAAAACATTATTTGATAAATGTAATTTTTGTAAGAATATTATATCATTCATATTTTAGTGTCACTTGTCATTCTATTTTAAATGTAACATATGGGCTTAAGCTTATAGAAACGAAATCGGGCTTCGTTGACTGGACTTCTAACTCACACGGTAAAGCAAGGAATTTTCAGCTTTTTTTGCTTTTGCTTTTTTGTGGAATGTTTTTACCATTCACAATGACTTTCCGGTGGTTCAGCCATTTTATAAGTGTCGCACTTTAGTGATATCTCCGACAATTCCATTTCAGCTAACTGTACTTGAGAAGGCATGTGGTAAGCAACACCGCCATTTCAAGGAATACATAAAAATAGCCAGTGGTGCAGCAAAATGAAAGTACATTAATTTCAATAGGCTGATCAACGACGTATGAAGAAAGGTCAAAAAACGTTTTTTGCTTTAAAATGCATTACAAAATAAAGATTTAACATTATATGTAAAAAGAAAATAGGGAACAAACGTCAATGAGAAAGATTCTACTCAGTCGCTTGGTCTGCTAGGGATAACTGACCTTCGGTCATGAATGACTATGGGACTGCACCTAAAAGGTTACCCTCCGAGGCAGAAGTCCGGGCAAGGTTGTTTATGGAAGACCAGCAGTCGTCCATGCATACATGTCTCCCCTCTCCACGCCACTGATGTTATCCAAAGGAAAGGTAAAGGCCAATACAGCTTGGCACTAGTAATATTGCAACTCATTTCTACAACTGAGTGAATTGGAGTAACGTGAAATAAAGCGTCTTGCTCAAAAACACAACTCAGATCCCGGTCCGGGAATCGAACTCACTACCTCATCATTTTGAGCCCGACGCCCTAACCTCTGCGCCATGTGCCTTCACGATAACAGGTCCAAACCCTCTCAAATCACATCCACCAACTTATATATAGACGAATATATCTGACAGAGCACGCTTTGATATATAATGATAAGAAGGCAGGATGGTCACGACAGGAACATCTTTCATCATAGGTCTACTGGATCACGGTTGACTTTGATTTAAACAGGCAAGACAAAACAGCAACAATATTTGGAGTTGTAAATCAATGGAGGGAGCATCATCATAATCGTTCTATATGCTAAAAACAACAGTCAAATCTCTCCTACATCATACACTACTGCCTTTATGAGATGGAAGAGAAACATTAGAAACTGCTGTGTAAAGCATAGTATTCCTAAAAAGAAAAAAAGACGATTAGGTCATCGTTAGATCTTATTTTGAACATATACCCGCTCGAGGAGCAATGACCTGTAGGCTAAATAAGAAACAGAGATATCGGACACAGAACAAATTAACTATCGTAAAGTTTAAAACAGTTTCTGCAACTCATTTATCTGAAACTAAGAACAATCATGAAAATTAGGTAAGTTAACCAAAAATATGTTCGGTATTTAATAAAACTCAGAATATAGATTATCTCTAGTTGATTGCATACGTTAGTCTTATTTTAAAATAAATTTGCTAAATCGAGTTAGTTATTTTCAGACAGAGAAGATTGTTGGAATTTTCAGAATGGTGTATTTACCAGTTGTATAATGAAATTACGCCCAGATTTTATCTGGATTATATCCAAACACATGTCCAAGCCCGCTATTAAAAATAAGGTGTTAGGTTCGCTGCAATGAAATGTGTTAGAATAGTTTGGTTTATAAATATCAAAGCAAATCTAATCGAGACAGTTACTTGTATTACACAAAAGAAACAAGTATAACTTTCTAATCAAGAGCATTAAGAAGTCTAAGATGGCGAGAGAAAGAGAGAGAGAGGGTGGGAGAGAGAGAGGAGGAGGGAGAGGCTGGCAGAGAGAGAAAGACAAAGATTTTATTATGAGTGTATGTATCTCGGGATATTTTTACTTCTAGCACTGTTTGAATTTATTTGTTGGCCGGACAATAGAAATGTCGCTTATCAAAATATACGACAACGTTATATTTGTGCATTGGGTGGTACTATGTTCTGGCTACATACACACTCAGACACGCGAGCAAACACACACATATACACACACATAAATTAAACCAAACCACATTACACCACACACACGCGTACATACATACATACATACACGCATATATGTATGAACAAATCACGCAGAAATTCGAACATAAGCGAATAACCCTACTACACGGATATACGTATTTATATCAACATATGCAAATACACACAATTAGAAGTTATTAGGTATCAATTCCTATTTCATACTATAACCAACTGATCTGTAAAGCTTCTCGCCACTTACGTAAGTAACGTTGGCTGATGTAGACTCTGCATCGTATACTCAGTACGGTTTTGATTATTTTCAAAAAATATGGTTACATAGGTGCATACATAGGAACATAAATATATGTATGTGAGTGTATATATATACATATATATTGTATATATGCATGTGTATATATATATATATGGGTGCGTATGTGTGTGTTTGTGTACATACATACATACAAACATACATACAGACAGACAGACGTATATCCATGTGTATATATAGTATTTTCCTTTTATTCTTTCATTTCTTTCAGTCATTTGAATGCAGTCATGCTGGAGCACTGCCGTGAAGTGATTTTGTCGAACAGTTCGACACCAGGACATATGTTAAAGTCTAGTATATATTCTATAGATTTTTTTCTCGAACCTCCAAGTTGCGGGTACGTAAACACACCAGCACCGGTTGTGAAGCGATCTCTTTCTTTGTCTTCATATTTGGATTATATATCTACATGTATAGTTTACTGTTTTCTTAAGGTAAAATAAAACAAAAAATTACTCCATATAGTGAGAGAATTATATCATTTAAATGGCACTCGGTCGGTTACAGCAACGAGGGTTGCAGTTGATCAGGTCAACAGAAGAGCCTGCTCGTGAAATAAACGTGCAAATGGCTGAGATCGCCAAAGATACGTGTACACTTAACGTGATTCTCAAGGAGATTTTGAATAACATAGTGTGTTACAAGGCTGGTCCTTCGAAATACAGATACTACTCATTTTTTCAGCTGAAATCTTGCTCAAGGAAAAAACGCTTCGCCGGGAATTGAACTTACAAACTTACAATCGCCAGCCAAATACCCTAACCATTAAGCCACGCACCTTTCATAAATATCATTTAATGTACACTGTATTGGAATAAGAAATACTAATAGTTTCTTGCCATTAGGACAAAGTAGCGAGACAGGTTTTTATAATGTGCCTTGTCTTCAAGGAATCATCAAGCACAAACCGTGTGTTCAGAGCCTAAACACACACACGCACGCACGCACTGACTCACACACACACACACACATAGGTACGTGTGTGTGTGCATGCTTATGTGCCTGCACATATGTGTGTTTATGTAAAAGTATTGGACTCAATACTTATTACAAATATAACTACGTATTGGAAATTTCCCAGATTAAATTTATACACAAACAAATATTAACTTCTGCAGTAAAGCCAGGGATTAGCCGATACTCGAACTTCAATCAACCAGTTATGATTTACAGCATGTGACAGTTGATATTAATAGATGTGTATTTTCTTATCACCAGACAGACAAATATTAATGAAGTGTGTAATTCTACCGAGAAGACGGTTTATCGATAATTTGGAATGCTTAGTGAAATCTACATAAAATATGAGTAAACCTAAAAAAAAGAAAATTTTTTTCATTCTCGTAACATAAATAAATCCATAAATATTGCAATCATATTCTTAACACTGACCAGTCTGCACTTGACTTCACAAATTATCCACAAATTTTCTAAAATTCTTTTTTTATTTCTTACCGCTGTAGGGTGACTATAAACTCGAAGTTCTCTAAACACAAACCAAAATCGATATGCACTTTACAAATCTCTTTAATTGAAGGCATATAACTGGCTGCTCTCTGAAGAAAAGATTTTGTTGCGATGAAAAATAAAGAGACAAATTGGATATAAGTAGACGACACGGTAAAGGCAAGTTGGATTAAGTGAGAACACATTTAAAACCAATTACATACAGCACTCCTATTCGTTCACACACCAAAGTCAGAGCAACTCTATTTACTTTAAAAATACAATTAGTTCATTTAGAAGACATGGGGGAAACAATCCTACAATGAATTTCAGTATCGTTGCAAAGGCAAAGTCACCTGAGTGCTTTTGTAGCTACTGTAACCTACGAGCAATTAGAAGTCTTAATAGCCTATCATTGTTACGGTATCTTGAATTATGAGAGATGACAACTCTAAATAAATACAAGTCAAAGCTTCCCAGCATATTCATACACCTCAGATATTTAGTTAATATAATTATTGAATTTATGACCGATAATTGACTTACTGTGAATTCCATTATTCTGAATAAGTCAACTCATGTTTATCGTAAGAACAATGATACCTTTCGTTAGAAAATATCCTTCCGTTTTTATTACATGATTTTTTAGCTGCCAATGGCTCTATTTGCGTGTGACATACGTAGAATTTGATAAGGTTGTAAATAACAGCAACTTGACAATATCTCCCATTATCGATTGTCTTTTCATTACATGGCCTCACTTATCACCTGAGGAGTCATGAATTTCCGAACAGTTGCAGCAGAGGATATATTTATATATATATATATATATATATATACGTAGTCTACACCTTGCCTTGGTTATATGTAACCAATCTCTTACAAAATACATACATATATATACCGCAATCCATCCATCCATCCATCCATCCATTACATGCATACATACATATATACATACGCATATATATATATATATATATATTTATATATATAGTATTTCATGGAAATACTATGAATGCGCAAACCTAATAACTTTCCCTATACTTGATCCTTGTTAGGGATATCCAGTATCACAGTCTTGTAGTGAGCAATGGTTTCCTATTTGGGTACTACGTCACTAATATATAAAGTATAAAGAAGAGATATAGGCTAATAATTGTGGATTTTTGAGTGCATTAGTGACTGCTTTGTGTTAATGATTTAGTCACAAGGCTAGACCTGGGCTAGAGTTAAGTCAGGCCCACTTGCCAGATGGCCTTAACGCGACTGATGACGTTCTACCGGAATAGCTGCAAGTTCTTGGCTACAGAAAAAACAAAAGTGAGGAGGGAATTCTAGAAGGTGATATTTTGCGGAGGAAGGAATGAATGTGACAATAAGTACATAGCCTGTTCGATAGAGGCATATTATAGACAGTAAACGGAAGAGCGACGTATGAGTTGGCGAGTCAGCTCCGAGGAGGAAAGCCTATTGTTTTAGGGTTCAAAATGACCCCACAGTATATATCTTCAGATCAGAGGTTGTGCGAGCAACTTCATCTTGTTGATGTAGTTTAAGATGTTTGTGCGTTTCGTAAGAGCACCAGCTGAAAGCGCCTTCAATCTCTAACTCCAGATACACAGACACACACACAGACACACACACACAGACACACATGCACACACACACGCACACACACACAAACACACACACATACCTCTCTCTCTCCCCCCTCTCTCTCTCTCTCTCTCTTTAATATATATATATATATATATTTATATATATAGTATTTCATGGAAATACTATGAATGCGCAAACCTAATAACTTTCCCTATACTTGATCCTTGTTAGGGATATCCAGTATCACAGTCTTGTAGTGAGCAATGGTTTCCTATTTGGGTACTACGTCACTAATATATAAAGTATAAAGAAGAAGATATAGGCTAATAATTGTGGATTTTTGAGTGCATTAGTGACTGCTTTGTGTTAATGATTTAGTCACAAGGCTAGACCTGGGCTAGAGTTAAGTCAGGCCCACTTGCCAGATGGCCTTAACGCGACTGATGACGTTCTACCGGAATAGCTGCAAGTTCTTGGCTACAGAAAAAACAAAAGTGAGGAGGGAATTCTAGAAGGTGATATTTTGCGGAGGAAGGAATGAATGTGACAATAAGTACATAGCCTGTTCGATAGAGGCATATTATAGACAGTAAACGGAAGAGCGACGTATGAGTTGGCGAGTCAGCTCCGAGGAGGAAAGCCTATTGTTTTAGGGTTCAAAATGACCCCACAGTATATATCTTCAGATCAGAGGTTGTGCGAGCAACTTCATCTTGTTGATGTAGTTTAAGATGTTTGTGCGTTTCGTAAGAGCACCAGCTGAAAGCGCCTTCAATCTCTAACTCCAGATACACAGACACACACACAGACACACACACACAGACACACATGCACACACACACGCACACACACACAAACACACACACATACCTCTCTCTCTCCCCCCTCTCTCTCTCTCTCTCTCTTTAATATATATATATATATATATATGTGTGTGTATGTATGTATGCATATATATGCCTCATGTATATGGTTTGACACGGAATGATATGAAGAAAAAGATAATTAAATATGAATTGCAACCTTTGGCCTGTCTATATTCTTTCAATTTCGTCTCATTGTTTAGAGCTATACGCTATTAAATTGCATCTTTTGTCTATATCGACATCCAGAATTGCCAAGAACAATTCGTTTTTAGATTAAGTTAAGCAGCACCGAAATATTAACGTTTCATTATAGAAAGACATCGCTTAAAATGGTTTAATCAATATTATTCATTTTCATTGTTCGTAAATGATTAGTATGACGATATTAAGAAAATGTTAATCTGTCCTATTTAAAGGCTTGGGAATATATCTGTCTCCCAAAGGGTTATATGCGAATAATAGTAATTGCAATATCTGCAGAAGACCTTGTTAACCTTAGCTCAGTTATTTATTTGAGTAAGAAGTTAACATTTATGAATATTTTTAATCAGTTTACTTCCTTTTTGTCATTATATTCACCAGAGAAAAGCTCTTTCAACTTTCTAATTATGAAGAAAATTAATCGACGCTTGCTACGGGTTGAAGATAAAGCCGATTAATTTCCCAGGATAATTATATCAATCTTTACATTTAGCCACTGCCAATATGTAACGTTGCTTTTGTTATGATATATTTCTAACTTAGGTTATGTTATATAACTGTCAACTATGGAGATTGTATTGCCATATAGATGGAACTGTTAGAAACAGTTGTAGAATATCAGACATAATTATCTGAGTTTCCCTGTTAAGATCTTATCTAAATCTGAAAGTACTATATCTTCATGTCTGCAATTGTAACGCTACCAGGGTGACTATAAAAGTAACTAGATCAGCAGCAAATTTAGATAGCGAAATTAATGCAGACTTTTATTTCCTTCAAGGCGACTTAACATTTTAGACTTCTGTAATAGAGTACCAGCCATATGCTTATTTGATTTATTAAAAATAACTTCCTCTTACAAATTACGGTTTTACATTTTTAAAATATAGAGTTAATCCAGCGGCTCAAATCTTTTCTTATCCACGTGGAAGCTAGAATAAAGCAGCATAGCTGTGACTTACAAGCGACTGTAACTTGGTAGCAAGTTCTATTGTTATGCTAATTACTTTAGGTATTCATACAGTAGCGAACAAATAGACTCCCACTTGACAATCCCATCGTTGACCGAAAGGTTCATCGAGAGTGTGACAGCTGCGGAGAAGACAGGAGTCCACCCGCACGCAGCAATTAATCTATTCCGGCTAGACTGGAGCAACGTGAAAGGAAGTGCTATACTGAAAGACAAGACGCACCACCGGGACCAGGAATGAACTCATGACCTTATGATCATGATGCTAAAACACTATCAACTAGGTTACACAACACACTCTTGAATAAAAGCAGAAAATGATCAAAATTTTCAGTACATCACATAGAGTTCTTACTTGACATTAACATAAGTTAATTGTTGTTGTTTAATCCGAAATCACTGATGATCGACTATAATAAAAGTCATTCCAACAATGACCATCCCATATTTTCCCCCCGACAAAGTACATATATGACCATCTAGAGGTTCTTTCGTATGAAGAGGTATTCCATTTCATTGAGTATGTAGATTTTGCTCAGTCACTAAAATGTCTCTCTGTGTAGGCTGTCGACGCAAAATGCAATGATACTCCAAGATTTAATGTTAGCCCTAAAAGAAGAAACACCAGCTCGTTACTTTACTGGATATTTGTATAAAAAAACACAAATTACAAATGCATACGTATACACGAACACTCTTAGGGACAAGCAACACTCGAATATACTCGTACACGGTGTGAACAATTTGCATTTAAAAAGCAAGGAAGTCTCCATGTTAAGGAAGTCTCCATGTGTTTACCAAATGCTGATGAAATAAATCAACAGCTGATGCAATGTCAAGAACGGAAAATAAACCAAACCAAACAACAAAACAAATATGTTCAAACAACCCATCTAGCAACATACATCCATGTTTTTTCACTCTCAATACTTTATTTTGTTACTGTATTTCTTACCTACCATCAAATACATTATCCTTCTAGTTATGTTTATTTTATAATACCCTTCTTCTTATCTTATGTTCAATATACATCAGCCGTACAACGTTTCTTGCTTATTTTGTTTTTGTTATCTTACATCTACTTATGTAAGGCTGGCTCGTGGAATTAAATAACACTTTTTACTTTGAAATCTTCCTCCCTCCCTACCTGAATTACTACTATGTTCTTTCTGAATTTATAGACTTCTAAAGTATCCATTACGACAAATACTACTACTTCGTGTTCTAGCATTTAGCCATTGAGAATAACGAATACAGCGTTGAAAGCCTTGTGTGTGAAAAACGAGTTTCACATTTCAGATTGCAGCTTAAACGGTTACATTGTATAAACGGATTCTGCATTAAATCTGTGATTTCAGAACTAAGTAGCAATGTTACTGAGGAATGATAATACTTACATTGTAATATTTGTGTTATATCATACGCAGTCAATGCTTCCACTAAATATTGTCAGACAGAATATATCATGAGTAATCAGGCACACAGTGATATTGTGGAGTAGACAGATTATCAATGACCAAGATATTAATGGACCACCGGAGACGTACACAATATTTAATATTAGAGAGAACAAGTTATAAGTTTGTAACAGTCTGTTTCAAAAAATATGTAACATGTGATGCTACCAAAACGCAATAACACATGAAAATAACTTGTTGCTATCATAGTTTCATAATATGATAAACTGTTATAACTGCTTGTTATAACTCGATGTTATGAAATTATAATAAACAGTAACGGGTTCAATATTGAAGTCGAAGAACTTTCTGGCCATTCACTATAATATTTAGTTATTTATATTGCTTGTGATATGTTCAGCTTTATCAGGGTAAACAAGTTACCGTTTTCATTTGTGGAAATTATGACTGTGCGTTAAATTACTAACGTTAATTATTTCAAGAAACAGCACATTTATTATAATTGTTTATCAAAATATAAAAGTGAAATAATAGTTCAATTGTGTTTTTATGGCGACTGCGTCGTATAAACGGCTCGCGGAATTGCATAAATAATGAGATTCGAGATATAACTGAAAATCAACAGCCATATTACATCACGATTTGTAAACTTCGTGCCGATAGACATGTGGAAAATGAACAATGAGAAAATTAAATATGCTTTAAAATATATTAAATTATTTCGCTTATCTTTTACCATTAAAGTTCTGCTCATTTGTAATGACTCTCTAAATGTGGGTGTTTGGATGTCTATATACGCATATGTATATATACATACATGTATATATATATATATAATATATATATATATAATATATATATATATATATATATATAATAAATATTAGGGAATAAATCCAAATTTACAGGGAAAAAATCAGATTTGTTTGTTTTGCAAAATAGTGGTTTTGTCTCGAATTAATATTATATATATAATATATATATATATATATATATATATATATATATATATATATATTATATATATATATATAGATAGATAGATAGATAGATAGATAGAGAGAGAGAGAGAGAGAGAGAGAGAGAGAGAGAGAGAGAGAGAGAGATGGAACAAAAACGCAATAGAAGACAAAAAACTTTCGGGCAGATAGATGATATAAAAGCGGATGAGAGAAACAACAATTAGAAGGACAGGCAAAAAAAAAAGACGAGTCATTCATGGCCTTCTTTCCTCAGTCAAGTACCTGAAGTCATGACCATTTTGGGCAGTTACACTTGAGTCGGTTCGAACAAAAGTCTAAGCTAAGAGCATTAGACACCTTTGTAAGAAAGCTACCGAATGTGTACGGCAACAAAGAAAAAAACGGAGAACATAGTACACAAAAAAAGACAAAAAACGAAAAACATGGTACACTTTTACGAATACACACAAGAATAAAACAACAGATGCCTTTCGACTGACAATGAATTCGATTGGGCTGGCGTGTATGAAGTGAAAGCCTAAAGCAAGAGCATAGGAGATGGACGTAAGAAGCGTTGGCGGTCGGCAGTCAGGCCCAGAAAGAAAGATCATAGCTGGCCGGACACCGGTCACGTGGAAGGAGGAGAGATGGGTAGGGGGCTGCGGAATTGAAGGATTAGAAAAAATCAAAGACAAAGAGAAAGTTACAGGGGAGATAAACGAGTGGGAAATAGTGGGATTTAAAGAAAGACAGGGCCAAAACATGTGAGAGAGAGGGGGGAAGCAGGATGTATGTATATATATAAAAACAAAGACGAGGCCAGATGTAGGAACAACAAGCAAGTATAGTAGTTTGACGCTTGGGAAAAGTGGAACGTCTTTTACGTTTCGGGCGTATACATTACATATGTGTGTGTATGTATGTGTGTGTGTGTATACATATATTTATATGTATATACATAAGTACACACACGCACACACACACACATACACACATGTTACTCAGGAGATTGGGAAAAAGTTTTGGTATTATTTATTCATCATTACGATGATTGTAACTTTCAACTAAAACTGTTGAAAGTTGAGCTACGGTATGACCGCAGTCCAATGACTGAATTCAGTAAATTGACAGTTCCTAATATAGGTATTTAGCGCCAGGGGAGTTAGATTATTATTGTGACCTCAGTACTTGACATATACCATATTTTATCGAACCCAATTGAAAGAAAGGCAAAGTGCACCTCGACAGTATTTGAACACGAAAAGTAAACGGACGGAAGAAAACGCAGGTATAACCATTATTTAATACCAGAATGTACTGGTCAATGAACGGTAATACAGGATTCAACAAAGCATCAACAACAACTATTTCCATATAAAAAATATACTCTGGACACACATGTTGATATCTTGAACTTTTAAAATTATAGTGTTGCAGCTGTCACGCTATCAACGATCATTGGATGACGTCATTGCAGTATGCTCTCAGCGTTCACAAATTTTAACTGGCTATTTTGAGAAGATTTACCAGTGAGATTCGACACGATAATTACTACACCGAAGATGCTTGGAGTAATTTCATTGTCAAATTTCAAGTTTTGAAGTGATAAACATATGGTATTACGTGTATTGAATACACAAACACTTTTATAAAATAAAATTATAGAGTCGCTTTCTCTTTCTCTATTCCTCTTTCTCTCTTCCTCCTTCTCTGATGTTCTTTCCTTTTCTATGTATGTCGGACTATCTGTCCCTGCCATTCTCACTATATATCGGTGTACCAGATTCAGATTTTCTCTCAAACCCTCTCTCTCTCGCTCGCTCATTCTCTCTATGTGTGTGTATACGTTTATATATATATATATATATATTATATAAAAGGGCTTAGTAAAATAAATTACTTTGCCGCATACTGAACTCATTAGAAATAGCAGCTAAAAAAACTTTTTTAAAACTATTTCTAATACTTAAAGAAAACCTCTCTCATATAGTGTTTGCTCAATTCAACTCACGCAAATATGGGGGTAGAGACATTAAAAAATCAAGTGCAAAGGTTATTTGAGAACGTACGTTTCAAGATTAGTCAAAGTCGACATTTCTATCATCAGCTCAGAACTCCCTGGTTGGATTGAAAACACTGAAAGTGGGAGCATACCCTTCGGCTTCCTCTCGCTTCTGAAGATCTGCTCGTAACTAACAGTGTCAACAAACTCAAAAATGCAAGCGAAGAATTTCTGCTCTCCCCTTTCCACCAGCGTGGGTTAAAATCAGTAAACACTATGCTTTTTCGGTAAAATCCGCGGCATTATATAGAGAGAGATGAATTATAATTTCAACAATTGAGGGTAAAATTATTAATTAATCAATTTCACCAAGTATTCAGTATGCAAGGGACCATTTAAGGCGAATTCAAATTATTACATTATATAAAAGGGCTTAGTAAAATAAATTACTTTGCCGCATACTGAACTCATTAGAAATAGCAGCTAAAAAAAACTTTTTTAAAACTATTTCTAATACTTAAAGAAAACCTCTCTCATATAGTGTTTGCTCAATTCAACTCACGCAAATATGGGGGTAGAGACATTAAAAAATCAAGTGCACAGGTTATTTGAGAACGTACGTTTCAAGATTAGTCAAAGTCGACATTTCTATCATCAGAAATTCTTCGCTTGCATTTTTGAGTTTGTTGGCACTGTTAGTTACGAGCAGATCTTCAGAAGCGAGAGGAAGCCGAAAGGGTATGCTCCCACTTTCAGTGTTTTCAAATCCAAACCAGGGAGTTCTGAGCTGATGATAGAAATGTCGACTTTGACTAATCTTGAAACGTACGTTCTCAAATAACCTCTGCACTTGATTTTTTAATGTCTCTACCCCCATATTTGCGTGAGTTGAATTGAGCAAACACTATATGAGAGAGGTTTTCTTTAAGTATTAGAAATAGTTTTAAAAAAGTTTTTTTAGCTGCTATTTCTAATGAGTTCAGTATGCGGCAAAGTAATTTATTTTACTAAGCCCTTTTATATAGTGTAATAATTTGAATTCGCCTTAAATGGTCCCTTTGCATACTGAATACTTGGTGGAATTGATTAATTAATTAATTTTACCCTCAATTGTTGAAATTATAATTCATCTCTCTCTATATAATGCCGCGGATTTTACCGAAAAAAGCATAGTGTTTACTGATTTTAACCCACGCTGGTGGAAATGGGAGAGCAGAAATTCTTCGCTTGCATTTTTGAGTTTGTTGGCACTGTTAGTTACGAGCAGATCTTCAGAAGCGAGAGGAAGCCGAAAGGGTATGCTCCCACTTTCAGTGTTTTCAAATCCAAACCAGGGAGTTCTGAGCTGATGATAGAAATGTCGACTTTGACTAATCTTGAAACGTACGTTCTCAAATAAACTTTGCACTTGATTTTTTAATGTCTCTACCCCCGTATTTGCGTGAGTTGAATTGAGCAAACACTATATGAGAGAGGTTTTCTTTAAGTATTAGAAATAGTTTTAAAAAAGTTTTTTTTAGCTGCTATTTCTTATGAGTTCAGTATGCGGCAAAGTAATTTATTTTACTAAGCCCTTTTATATAACGTAATAATTTGAATTCGCCTTAAATGGTCCCTTTGCATACTGAATACTTGGTGAAATTGATTAATTAATTAATTTTACCCTCAATTGTTGAAATTATAATTCATCTCTCTCTATATAATGCCACGGATTTTACCGAAAAAAGCATAGTGTTTAGTGATTTTAACCCACGCTGGTGGAAAGGGGAGAGCAGAAATTCTTCGCTTGCATTTTTGAGTTTGTTGGCACTGTTAGTTACGAGCAGATCTTCAGAAGCGAGAGGAAGCCGAAAGGGTATGCTCCCACTTTCAGTGTTTTCAAATCCAAACCAGGGAGTTCTGAGCTGTTGATAGAAATGTCGACTTTGACTAATCTTGAAACGTACGTTCTCAAATAACCTTTGCACTTGATTTTTTAATGTCTCTACCCCCATATTTGCGTGAGTTGAGAGAGGTTTTATTTAAGTATTAGAAATAGTTTTAAAAAAGTTTTTTTTAGCTGCTATTTCTAATGAGTTCAGTATGCGGCAAAGTAATTTATTTTACTAAGCCCTTTTATATAATGTAATAATTTGAATTCGCCTTAAATGGTCCCTTTGCATACTGAATACTTGGTGAAATTGATTAATTAATTAATTTTACCCTCAATTGTTGAAATTATAATTCATCTCTCTCTATATAATGCCGCGGATTTTACCGAAAAAAGCATAGTGTTTACTGATTTTAACCCACGCTGGTGGAAAGGGGAGAGCAGAAATTCTTCGCTTGCATTTTTGAGTTTGTTGGCACTGTTAGTTACGAGCAGATCTTCAGAAGCGAGAGGAAGCCGAAAGGGTATGCTCCCACTTTCAGTGTTTTCAAATCCAAACAGGGAGTTCTGAGCTGTTGATAGAAATGTCGACTTTGACTAATCTTGAAACGTACGTTCTCAAATAACCTTTGCACTTGATTTTTTAATGTCTCTACCCCCATATTTGCGTGAGTTGATTGAGCAAACACTATATGAAAGTGGTTTTCTTTAAGTATTAGAATAGTTTTAAAAAAGTTTTTTTTAGCTGCTATTTCTAATGAGTTCAGTATGCGGCAAAGTAATTTATTTTACTAAGCCCTTTTATATAATGTAATAATTTGAATTCGCCTTAAATGGTCCCTTTGCATACTGAATACTTGGTGAAATTGATTAATTAATTAATTTTACCCTCAATTGTTGAAATTATAATTCATCTCTCTCTATATAATGCCGCGGATTTTACCGAAAAAAGCATAGTGTTTAGTGATTTTAACCCACGCTGGTGGAAAGGGGAGAGCAGAATTTCTTCGCTTGCATTTTTGAGTTTGTTGGCACTGTTAGTTACGAGCAGATCTCAGAAGCGAGAGGAAGCCGAAAGGGTATGCTCCACTTTCAGTGTTTTCAAATCCAAACCAGGGAGTTCTGAGCTGATGATAGAAATGTCGACTTTGACTAATCTTGAAACGTACGTTCTCAAATAACCTTTGCACTTGATTTTTTAATGTCTCTACCCCCATATTTGCGTGAGTTGAATTGAGCAAACACTATATGAGAGAGGTTTTCTTTAAGTATTAGAAATAGTTTTAAAAAAGTTTTTTTTAGCTGCTATTTCTAATGAGTTCAGTATGCGGCAAAGTAATTTATTTTACTAACCCCTTTTATATAACGTAATAATTTGAATTCGCCTTAAATGGTCCCTTTGCATACTGAATACTTGGTGAAATTGATTAATTAATTAATTTTACCTCAATTGTTGAAATTATAATTCATCTCTCTCTATAAATGCCGCGGATTTTACCGAAAAAAGCATAGTGTTTACTGATTTTAACCCACGCTGGTGGAAATGGGAGAGCAGAAATTCTTCGCTCGCATTTTTGAGTTTGTTGGCACTGTTAGTTACGAGCAGATCTTCAGAAGCGAGAGGAAGCCGAAAGGGTATGCTCCCACTTTCAGTGTTTTCAAATCCAACCAGGGAGTTCTGAGCTGATGATAGAAATGTCGACTTTGACTAATCTTGAAACGTACGTTCTCAAATAACCTTTGCACTTGATTTTTTAATGTCTCTACCCCCATATTTGCGTGAGTTGAATTGAGCAAACACTATATGAGAGAGGTTTTCTTTAAGTATTAGAAATAGTTTTAAAAAAGTTTTTTTTAGCTGCTATTTCTAATGAGTTCAGTATGCGGCAAAGTAATTTATTTTACTAAGCCCTTTTTATAATGTAATAATTTGAATTCGCCTTAAATGGTCCCTTTGCATACTGAATACTGGTGAAATTGATTAATTAATTAATTTTACCCTCAATTGTTGAAATTATATATATATATATATATATATATATATATATATATATATGTATACATATATATATATATATATATATAATATAATATATATATATATATATATATATATATATATATGTATACATATATATATATATATACAGCCATAAACATATATATACATACACATATTATATACATACATATATATATATAATATATATATAATATATACATACATGAGGCGCAATGGCCCAGTGGTTAGGGCAGCGGACTCGTGGTTGTAGGATCGCGGTTTCGATTCCCAGACCGGGCGTTGTGAGTGTTTATTGAGCGAAAACACATAAAGCTCCTCGAGGTTCCAGCAGGGGGTGGTGGTGATCCCTGCTGTACTCTTTCGTCACAACTTTCTCTCACTCTTTCTTCCGTTGGCCTGCTCGCTTAGCCAGCGAGGTGGCGTCATTTGGAGGCTAAAACAATGTGAAGCGCATTGTGACCAGCGATATGTAGCAACATCTGATAGCCTGGTCGGTCACGGTGATATATACATATATATTTATATGTATATATATATACATATATTTATACATATATATATATATATATATATATATATATATATTTATACATATATATATATATATATATGTGTGTGTATATATGTGAGTATGCATGTAGGTATGTACACTCGTACGTATGTATGTATGAATACATATATACATATATGTGTGCATGTTTCCATTCTGTCATGTTTGCGGTCTCAGTTCAAATCGCACCTAGGTCCATCTCGCTTTTATCACCTTGATGTTATATTGTCTGACAAAAAGTGTCCATCACTCCCACCCCCCAGCAAGATACGCGTCAGACGTCTGCAACTGTTCCATTCATGAACTTACGACAACCATATTTTTATTCATTTTTAAAACATTTAAATCCTATACTTGAATATCAACAAGTTTACCCATTTTAAAAGTAGTACTTTACTTTTGCCCAGGAAGTGATCCCTCGACTATCGCGGGTGTTAAGTGATCCCTCGACTATCGCGGGTGTTAAGTTCTAAAACTCCACGCGATAGGTGAAAATTCGCGAAGTAGAAACAGTACTGTACTGTATATTTGTTTTTATCATTTTTATAATTTGTATATATTTATTATATTATAAATGCAAAACAACACCACGGGGGAATCGACGTAAGCTTAAATAATAAACCGCGGTAGGTGAACCGCGATATGGAGTGGGATTACTGTGTTATATTTATCTCACTGTTGTATAAATACTATGCTTCCGAAATATATATACGCGACTCACATAGGCCCATGCACAAATATCCACAAAAAAAACTACCCATACAGAGACACGAGCGTGCGCATAATGATAACTTCAACCTTTAGGCAACTGATGTCAATATGTATCGCTGATGAGATATAAATAATTCGAAACATGTCTGTTGCTTTCACAAGTTGGCTTTATTAACAAGATCTGCTCATTGTATTGTCCTTATTTTTCAAATGACTGAATTCACTGATATGAATGTAATTACCTCCCTGGCTTGCTATTTATAAATAGTAAGCAAAAAAAAAAAAAAGAAGAAGAGGCATTTATACTCCTATTCCAAAGAAAATTTCACTTAATCAGAATTTCGAAGTATGCAATATTGCTTATGTGAAACTTTACTGAATATGTATTTTACATTCGGTACGCTATACTAATGTATTTTCAATCAACCATAATATTAACGTTTAAGTTCAGAATTTCTATTATCATTTTATTTCTCCTCGACCAGGCTATCAGATGTTGCTACACATCGGTGGTCACAATGTGCTTCGAATTGTTTTAGCCTTCAAATGATACCACCCCTTTGGCTAAGCGGGCAGGCCAACAGAAGAAAGGGTGAGAGAAAGTTGTGGTGAAAGAGTACAGCAGGGATCACCCCCCCTACCCAAGCCTCGTGGAGCTTTAGGTGTTTTCGCTCAATAAACATTCACAACGCTCTGTCTGGAAATCGAAACCGTGATCCTACGACCGCGAGTCCGCTGCCCTAATCACTGGGCCATTGTACCTCCACATTTCTCCTCATATACGGACCAGTAACATATCATACATAATTAGACCCGATGTTTGTAAGCCTAGTAATTATTCTATCGGTTTCAATGCCGGACCGCTAAGTTACAGGGAAATAAACACACCAACATCGGTTGTCAATCGATGGTGTGGGGACAAATACATACATACACACATACACACAATTACATACATGTACACAGACATACATACAAACACACATACATATACTCATACATAGATAGTTATTATATATATATATATATATATGTATATTGAAAAATTCAAAACGCATCTTAATATGCAAACTCCTCTTTGATCATACTTCTTTCTTCTACCTCATTCTTCATGGATGGACTAACACAAATATATAAGGATACCATGCAGTCATCACTTCAAGGTAAAATTATCATTATTATTATTGTTGTTATTATTATTATTATTATTATTATTATTATTATTATTATTATTATTATTATTATTATTATTATTATTTTTATTATATATGACATAACAATCTGAAATGTAATTATAAATTGGTTTATGTAAATTTATATAATTAGAAAACAATATAAATAAAGTGCGAAAATCTGAATGTTAAGTTAGCAAACAATTATATAAAAAAAGATAATGCAAATGAAGCTAAAATGATAATTTTATAATTTAAGGTTTATTAACACCCTTTATTACAAAAAATTGATAAACCCAAATTGAAGAGCTTAAAACCCATAGAGTTGTCTCCCCTTATTCACAGGAACTGGTCTACTACTTCCTGTTTTGCAATTCACGTAAGAGACATCCTTAATTAAATTAAACAGCACATGGATTTAATCCCATGGATCTCAATCCTCCAAGGTAATTTTTTCAAGAACTATCATTAAACCCAAGATACACAAAGACTTTACAATGTATCGGAGTACCTATTTTTTAATTTTTGTATATATTTATTATTACTTTTTTGCAAAAAACAATGTAATTTTCTTTTTCCCCCTCCTCAATTTAAAAAAAAAAATTTTCTTTACAATTCTTGAAAAGTTACGTTATGACGAAAACCTGTTTGAATTAATATATATATATTTTATCAACTTTTCAAAATTTTCCATACACCCATTTTCATTAAAATTTTCTTTCAATTTAGCATTCTGCCTTTTTATAATTTTTCCTTGCCTATATATATATGTATATATATATATATATATATATATATATATATATATAATATATATATATATATATATATATACGACGGGCTTCTTTTAATTTCCGTCTACCAAATCCACTTACAAGGCTTTTATAGTAGAAGACACATGCCCAAGATTCCACACAGTGGGACTGAACCCGGGACCATATGGTTGAGAAGCAAGCTTCTTACCACACGCACGCACACACACACACACACACACACACACACACACATATATTATCTTTTACTTTTACTTCTGTCGGTCATTGAACTGCGACCATACTGGGGCATCGCCTTTATCAATTTTTAATCGAATGTATGGACCCCACTATTTTTTAAAGTCTGGAGCTTATTCTATTGGCGACTTTTGCCAAACCGCTAAGTTGCGGGGGCATAAACACGCCAGCACTAGTAGTGAAGCAGAGATGGGGAACATACACATACGCACAGACACACACCCACGCCCGAAAATTATATATATCCATATATACGACGGGCTTCTTTCAGTTTCTGTCTACTAAATCCACTCACAAGACGGAGGCTATAGTTTAAGTCACTTGCCTAAAGTACCACACAGTGGGACTGAACCTCGAGCCGTATGGTTAGGCAGCAAGCTTTTTACCACACATCCATACCAATGTCTGTATGTTACGCACGTATCTTTGGACTCACAGATATATCGACAGATACTTAAATAAATAGATAGCTATATAAATAAACAGAGATTTAGACAGGCAGATATGTAGCTAGGAAAATATGCATGGCCAAGTGCATAGGGTGTTGCACTCACGAATAGTCAGGTCGTGAGTTCGATTCCTGGATAGGCGGCCTGTTGTGTTCTTGAGCAAGACACTTCATTTCACGTTGCTTTACTGGTGTGTAAAGATTGGCATGCCAAAGAATCGACCCAACGTTTCTTCCGAGAGTCCTAAAAGGTAACTAAATGAGGTTAGAGCATGGTTTGCACTCCAACTTCCTAAAACCCTCTCCAGCAACGACTATCCAAAAGAGACCCGTTCTCCAGAGTGTCGCCTGAGTGGTGAAAGCGTGTAATCCGTCAGGTGTAGAAGTTCCAGCAAATAGTGAATGCAGCGGCGTGCTATTGCAGCCCCCATACGTCTACTACCACCACCACCACTTCCACCACCACCACCACCACCACCACTACTACTACTACTACTACTACTACTATACTACTACTACTACTACTACTACTACTACTACTACTATTACTACTACTACTTTTTTTTATTTTTTGCGTTCATTTCAAGCCTAGCCAGGCTCATGGGCAAGGTTTCTCGGTTTCTATGTCGCATGCGTTCCCCCCAGCTGGACGGGTCGCCAGTCCATCGAAGGTTTACTCAAGAAAGAAGAAGGAGTGAAAGAAAGTTTGGGGCGAAAGAATACAACAGGGGTCGCCACCACCCCCTGCCGGAGCCTCGTGGAGCTTTAGATGTTTTCGCTCAATAAACACACACAACGCCCGGTCTGGGAATCGAAAGTGTGATCCTCCGACCGTGAGTCCGCTGCCCTAACCACTGGGCCATTACGCCTCCACACTGCTACTACTACTACTACTACTACTACTACTTGGTAAATAGAGAGATAGATAGTTAGACGGATAGATATATGCATACAAGTTAGCAAAAGTGGAGGTTTTAAAGTGTTTTTGCATCCCATATTCTACACTGAAACCATTTCTTAAATTCTTTAGTTTGAAACACGCACCATTTAGTTACATGGGGACCCCTCTATATAGCACAGGTAAACACATCACGCCCCATGTGCTGCCAGAGGCACCTCCGTATTTAACTCTTTTATTGCTATATTCGTTTTGCTCTTAAATCAATTCATGTTGAAAATAATGAAGAATTTGGGAAAATATTTTGACGATTGCTACCGTTTGGAGCGTAAATTAACACGAATTTTTAGACGGAAGCTTATAATATGCAGCAGTAATTAACGTAGAACAAGGCCTTCAACTTTCGTGAGAAATAGCGTAAAGGGAAATAAATAAGAAAAGAAATACCCTTCCAAGCTTTGTGTTTGAGACGCCATTGGATTAAAACTTGAGTTTAATGCTCATAGCTACTATAATAATTGAAAAC
>NC_043006.1:81312561-81330061 GCF_006345805.1 Octopus sinensis | reverse complement strand
CTATATTTAGGACCTTGAAACAGGTCTTTAATACAGGTAAGATTGTAGTCCGTCGCATCTTGCGCTCACAAGCACCAAACCAGGATCTTTCTTCTGCTTTTGAACCCTCTACAATTTGTACTCTTACATCCACATCATTACAATCCTTCTTCGACCCAAGAAAGTATCCGTCAGGTCATAAAGGAATTAAAGCAAAGCTGGTCGTGGCGTCATTTGAGATAAGAACTTATTGGCCACTTGTAAAATTTGCAAGTATTTTATCAAACCCTCTGGATTTAAATATTCATTTCGAAGCCTAGAACTGCCTAAGACATAGATGGGACTTCCAGTGCAGAATAGGAACAATAAAAATGAAATGCAACATTGTTCTCAGT
This sequence comes from Octopus sinensis, assembly GCF_006345805.1. Classification (NCBI taxonomy): domain Eukaryota; kingdom Metazoa; phylum Mollusca; class Cephalopoda; order Octopoda; family Octopodidae; genus Octopus; species Octopus sinensis. The sequence continues at coordinate 81,329,687 of NC_043006.1, read as the reverse complement.
GGGAATTGAAACCCAGAAATAAAAGTGCTGAAGCAAAAAACGTTAATATAGACAGTTATAGTAACATTCAATCTAGCTTGATCGTAACAATTCTCAGTTTATTTTTTATGATAGTATTAGTTTATATACTCACTCGAATAAAACCATTTGGTAAAGTTTAATCGTAATATCAAAATGTTAGATGCGCACAATGTATGTATGTATGTATGTATGTATGTATGTATGTATGTATGTATGTATGTATGTATGTATGTATGTATGTATGTATGTATGGATAGATGGCCGGGTGGATGGATGGAGGGATGGAAACATTATATATCATATGCATGTAAATATTTGTGTATACACAAGCATATAGAAAGAATTATATAATACCCCATGTATCTTTCTCTTTTTCTCACTCTCTCAGAATATACATACATTTATATATATATATATATATATATACCCACATACATACATACATACGTACATGCATACATACATACACACATGTATACATACGCACAGTCATACGTATGTATGTGACGCATTTCGGGAAGGTATGCCATAAAACGTAATACGTTGAGTGTACATGCATACTATTTATTCTTACAACAGAAAAATTGTTATTTCCTCCAGTGAAATGTGTTTTAGTTGACTAAAATTATACCATTACGACAATACCGAAGAGACGTCAGATATAGAGAAATCAATAGATACATTTGCACAACAATAAGCTTTGGTTAAAACGTACAAAGACAAAATACTTTATGTTAAAAAATAAATGTACTTAACTGTTTGTTATTAGAGACCACAAAGGAGAAACAGGCAAACATCGTGTCCACTAAAATAATAAATTAATCGATTAGATTACCTTTTTTTTTTCTTAAGAAAAAAGCGATAAATGATGATATTTACAAACATTGTAGTGGATGTTATATATTTTACAAACATTAAATTTGAGGCAATATTGAGAAACCAACTTGAAAATATCTTAATATTTCAGAACCAATACTTAAAATCAATACTCACAATCAGTTTTCTTGGTCCTTATATGGAATGGTTTAATCAGGGAGCTAAATCAGGATGCTGCAATTTAATATAAACAATAAAATCACAATGTAAATTTGTTTGTATCATTTTATTTTATTGTAGAGTATTTTTGTACATGATTTTAAAATGGTTGAAGTCACAGTTTGCATTTTGTTATTGGATGAAGTGAAGAAGCACATTGTTATTAAGTGATTAAAGTTCATTTTTGAAAGTGTTTCAACGGTACAATTAAACATTTTAAGGTACTTCGCTACGCGACACTTCTTTTTGGTACACACACACACACACACATGCCCACACAAACTCGTACACACACACGTGTGTTGTATGTGTGAGTATTCATGTATATATATACGTGTGTGTATATACATATATAAATACATATACATACACACTCACATATAGCATATAATATATATATATATATATGCATATGTGTTTAGGTAGTGGGTAGCGATTTTCTTCACTACTTCTGGCAGTGACGACCCTGCCTAACACGAGTCCCGGACCCAGCTGGCTCCGACTAACAATACTCGACATGGGCCCCTGTCAAGGGTTACGTTAAGGGGACATCCTATCTATCTATCTATCTATCTATCTATCTATCTATCTATCTATCTATATATATATATATCTATCTGTATGTGTACGCGTGTATGTATGTGTGTGTATGTCTATATAACGGTTCAAGACTAATCGAAATGTATAGCAACTAAAAAAAAAGCAAATCAGAGTAATTATATAGTTATTAGTTTGAAAAAATCTTTGCATTTCCTGCTTAGATCTTCATAAAGTCAGGGAGTTAGAGAATTGTAAAAATGTAGTGGAAGGAGGAAGAAAAACTAACGTTAAAGTATGTATTAACCAGTGATGGATTACATTAAAAATGACGGAGGTGGAATCATCATGAGTAACTAGAAGAAATGAGACCATATACGCAAAAATAGGAATGTGAAAAAAGTACCTAAGCTACACGTATTTCATATATGTGATCCTCTTAAGTATAAAGGCATATGTGTGAGCGTGTTTCGGTTAAGTAGCTGCGAAGTCTCAAAAGTGTATTTGTAGATTATTTGGTTGTGTGTCACGGTTTGTGCATGAGTCTGCATGCAACAAACTCATGTGTGCATATGTGCATACGTGTATGTGTGTGTGTGTGTGTGTGTGTGCGTGTCTGCACGCGTGTGCGCACACGCCTGTACGCACACGCCTGTACTTCTTTTTCAGCATTTGTGAGCATTGTGAAGCTATTAATTATGGCCAAATCTCCATTCATATATGTATATATATATATATGTGTGTGTGTGTGTGTGTGTGTGTGTGTGTGTGTGTATGTGTGTGTGTGTGTTTGTGTGCGTGTGTGTGTGTGTGCGTGTGTGCGTGTGTATGTACGTATGTATGTATGTATGTATATATATACACCTATTCTCCGACATCCCCACAGGCTAATGACTGAAACAAAACGTAAAAGATACGACGATGCAACTGAATATTTACAGTTGTGTGTGAAGTCATGTGTCATGTACGCATGTGTTGGATGCTCGCTATATATATATATATATATATATATATAATATATATATATATATATATATATATGGGGTTAGATTAGGTATGTGTGTGTGTGAACATACATAGCAGGCATCCAACGCATATATATATATATATATATATATATATATATACGCGCACACTCACATCCCGATAAGCTATAAATTGGCAGTATGTTGTCGTACATCTGCGACACCTTTCCTAACATTGTTGTATTAATGTAGCTGCAGTAGAAGAATATCACTAACTCGCAGATGCATGGTGACATTATCTGATATCTTAAACCATGTACTACTATCGTAAAATAAATATAAATATTTTAAAACTGTGCTTCTTCCAATGTCTATGACAAATCTGATGTACATCTTAATAATACATTACAATTTACATATTCTGTTTAGAATGTAGATATTTTCAATTTGTGCTCAGAATGTTTTAAAAAATGACAAGAATCTCTCGCATTTTAAAGGTGTAAGCATTTAATTTTAAATGAAAGAAAGGTGAAAGTTTGCTGCAATGTGATCGGCAGTACATCAGTGTGGGTTACAGAGATGCGCAGATCTATTTGTTCTGGATGCTTTTCACTTTGTGCAGTGGAGTTAAGATTTTAACTCAATGTTTATAAGCTGTTAGTTGTAGCGGACGTCACTTCGAGTTACATAGTAAATAAAACCATACCTACACACACACATACACACACACACACACTTAGAATAGTCAAGAACCTTCTGGTGAGGATAGTACGATTTCGCTTCACGATTGTATACAAAATTAATGTTCTTCCTTAGACCAACGATATTATGGGATTCTCTTCCGTAATATACGAGGTTACGACATCAACCACGGTTCATCCTAAACAGATGTAAGGCTAACACTGTTGAATCATCATTCACTTTGTTTAATTGCCTTTTTCCGTACAAATATACTCTTTACACCTACTTTTGTTTGTTTACATTTAATCCATATGTGTGTGTGTGTGTGTGTGTGTGTGTGTGTGTGTGTGAGTATGTGTGTGAGTGTGTGTGTGAGTGTGAGGAGGCGCATGGCTTTGTTGTTAAGGTGTTGTACTCATGAGTGTGAGAAGATCGTGGGTTCGATTCCCAAACATTTAATCCAAACATGAAAACACACAGAGAAAACACAACAACGCGAGGACGTGGAACAAGTAGAGTGTTATTGGACGCACAGGAAAGGAAAGAAAGAAGGAGGATTTAACGTTTCGAGCGGAGGTCTTCGTCAGAAACATAAGAAAAGGAAAAATCCAAGGAAGGGAAGACGGAGGAAAAAAATCGTCAACGGTACACATGCGGCCGCACGTATCTATTTATGCACATATATATAAATACAAACACACTTCCATACATACATACATATATACATACATACATACATACATACATACATACATACATACATACATACATACATACATAAATGCATACATACATAAATGCATACATACATACATAAAGCCATCAATGAAACTATAAAAGTGTGCAAAACTTTCCAGAATTTTATCATTGGAGTATATAAATATGTACAACTATATGCATGAGAATTCATGTATAAAACAAAACATACAAATCTGCACATGCGCTGACTTCAAATACTGCACATATACACACATACAAGGAAAATTACCTTTTTGACGTTGCTAAAATTCCAGTGAAAGAGACTTGGCTCTAAGTTAGAAACGGGCTCTTTCTCTTTCCTAATAACAGTGACTAACTACATACATACATGCATACACACTCACACATATATAAATACACATATACATACATTCAAACAAACATGCATACGTACGTAGATACATGAATATATACATACGTATGTACTTCAAACATACATACATACATACGTACATACATACATACATACATACATACATACATACATACATACATACATACATACATACATATATGCATACACACTCACACATTTATAAATACACATATACATACATGCAAACAAACATGCATACGTACGTAGATACATGAATATATACATACGTATGTACTACAAACGTAGACATACATACATACATACATACATACATACATACATACATACATACATACATACGTACATACATAAGTGCATACATTCATACATACATACATACATACATACATACATACATACATACATACATACATACATACGTACGTACGTACGTACATACATACATACATACGTACATACATGTATACATACATACTTAATGTTTTCACTACTGATTTTGTTCGTTCGAAGCAGACTTCTTTCAGAGTTGTAAATTTCGTATTCAAGAGATCTTCCTATGACTGTTTCAGCCTTAAGCAATTTCTCAAGTGTAGTAAATAATTTAAGGCATTATTTTTGTATATTATTTATTCATGACTGCTTCCCGTCGTGAAATGTACAGGACTTGACTGAATTATAAAATACAATTTCTAAATTACAATAGTGTAATATATCCACCATAGTGTATAGTGGATAACTGCGAATTAATAAAACATAATAGGTCATGTCCAATATAACATTGAAAAGTAATAACTGGTACTATCTCTGATATATCTATGCTTTTATTCATTTAATTTGCCATGTAGGCTGCACATAGATAAGGTAGCTTTGCGGGCTGGACATAGACATTGATGAGGCGAATGATTATGATACAAAAATGATAAAGATGGGAGAAGGCAGAAAGCACCTGCCGACCGTCTGCTTCTCTGAAACATTGTTCTTTTAAAAACATCATATACAGAGGCATCAACCCTCTTACAATTTAAAATACAATATATTTGGTCTCACAAGTCCATACAATAATAAAACACAATTTATATGCAAATTGGAGGCGATAAACCTCTACAATCCTTCCCCGAGTAATTTTCTTGCAACTTGCAGGCATTCCTGCAACCGCAATCCGAGGCTGCAAAAAAGAATTCTATAATTCTCATTTTTACACGAGTCAATTATATGATCACAGTATTTTCTTTCCAGCACCAGCGCACCCACCTGCGGAGGCCCCTCTGGGCTGTCAATACAAGTCGGGTCTCCCAGGACCCGACTATCCATATTATTCTCCACCAAACTGTCTGATATATCTATACTTGATACAACCGTAGCTGGTTTTGTTACTGTAACCATCATTGTTACCATTATCATCAACATCGGTCAATCACTATTATTTCATACTTCTAAGACAGCAAGATGGCAGACTTGTAACCATACCGCGCAAAATGCTTAGCGAGATTTCCTCTGTATTGAAGTAGAGTTCATATCCCCCGTGGTAGACTTTCATCCTTCCCGGGTCAATAAAAGTTGAGCACTGAGTTCGATGAAATCTAGTTACCCTTTCCCCTCAAATTCAGGCCTTGATTCTATAGCAGAAGGGATTACTTTAAGGAGACGAGCTGGCAGAAACGTTAGCACGCCGGGCGAAATTAAGGCGACGTGGTGGCAGAAACGTTAGCACGCCGGGCGAAATTAAGGCGACGTGGTGGCAGAAACGTTAGCACGCCGGGCGAAATTAAGGCGACGTGGTGGCAGAAACGTTAGTACGCTGGGCGAAATGCTTAACGGTATTTTGTCTGCCGTTACGTTCTGAGTTCAAATTCTGCCGAGGGTGAACTTGCCTTTCATCCTTTCGGGGTCGATTAAATAAGTATCAGTGACGCACCGGGGTAGATATAATTGATTTAATCTGTTTATCTGTCCTTGTTTGTCCCCTCTGTAGGTAGCCCCTTATGGGCAGTAAAGAAATAAGAAGGGATTACTTTATAGTTCTTATATTATTTGCCGTATAACAAAAACAACTTCTAAAACTAATATAGTCACCATCAACACCACATCCAACACATTACCAATACAACAACCATTATCATACTACTACACCTAGTATCACAGATAATGTATTACTACATGTGTATGTATATATATACATATATATATGTATATATATGTAAAAGCCGGACTAGAGTACTTTATGCGCAACTCCATTGTCTCCCGAGACAAAAAGATGCCAACAGCAACCAATATATATATATATATATATATATATATATATATACTTTATGCGCAACTCCATTGTCTCCCGAGACAAAAAGGATGCCAACAACAACCAATATATATATATATATATAATGGAGTTGCGCATAAAGTAGTCTACTCCAGCTTTTACATTTCATGTCCTGATACATTTCCTGCTGTGGCTGTGTAGTCCTATCCTGGACAAACACTCCCTCTGGCAGGTACCGCAAATGTAACGAAGACTGTTCCTGGCTGGTTGTAATGCCATAGTTTCTTGTTGACGTCTTTTTTTGTCTTTCATTTCTCCTTTCTCTCTCTGTCACTCCTTTGTATTCCCTCTTTTACGGTACGTCGCCAGTCTCCACGGTTGCCGGCAACTGCCTCCCAACCGCTAATATTGATGTTGCAGGCTTTCATGATGTCCCTTTTGCAAACATCCTTGTAACGTAAGAACGGTCTACCCACAGACGTAGTACCCCTAGCAAGCTCTCCGTAGAGTATATCCTTGGGGATTCTGCCATCTTTCATACGGCTAACATGCTCAAGCCATCTCATACGTCTTTGTGTGAGGAGTGCAAACATGCTTGGTATTCCTGCTTGCCTGAGGACATCTTTGTTGGGGATATGATTCTGCCATTTGATGCGGAGGATTTTTCGGAGGCAGCGCAGGTGAAAAATGTTTAGGCGACGCTCTTGGCGTGTGTATAGCATCCAAGTCTTACTTCCATACAGTAGGGTGCTAACTACACATGTCTGGTAGATCTTCATTTTCGTGGTCTTGGTCAGCTTATTGTTGTCCCAAGCCCGTTTGGAGAGTTGGGCCATCGCAGCAGCTGCCTTGCCAATGCGTATATTGAGCTCAGCGTCAAGGGATAGGTTGTAGGTGACGGTAGAGCCGAGATAGGTAAACTTCTCCACCTCTTGTAATCTGTGGTCTCTAATATGTATGTTTGGGATGTCTGGTGTAGCGTGACCCATGATGTTGGTCTTCTTAAGGCTGATAGCTAAGCCAAAGTCGTTACATGCTTGCTCAAAACAGTTAATGAGCCTTTGGAGGGCTTCTTCTGTGTGTTATACCAAAGCGACATCATCAGCAAATAGCATCGCCTTGATCAGGACGTTTCTGATTTTGGTCTTGGCACGCAGGCGCGAGAGATTGAACAGTTTCCCGTCACTTCTACTGTGCAGAAACACTCCATCATCTGATGTCTGAAAGGCATGTGAGAGTAAGAGCGAGAAGAAGATGTCAAACAATGTAGGAGCGAGGACACAACCTTGCTTTACCCCGTTTTTTATTTGGAAGGCGGCTGATGTTGAACCTTTGTGCTGTATGGTGCCTTGCATGTCATCATGGAAAGACTTGATGATCCTCAGCAGCTTTGGTGGACATCCGATTTTTTGGAGTAGGATGAAGAGGCCTGTTCTGCTTACCGAGTCAAAGGCCTTTGTTAGATCAATGAAGGCCATATATAATGGCATTTTCTGCTCTGGACTTCTCCTGAAGTTGGCGTATGGAGAATATCATATCGATAGTTGATCTGCTTCTTCTAAAGCCACCCTGCGATTCCGGATAGATTTGAGAAGCAAGTAGTTGTAGCCTGGCCAGGATAGGGCTTAGAAGAGATATTCCACGGTAATTGTTACAATCACCACGGTCACCTTTGTTTTTGTAAAGCGTAATGATGTTAGCATCCCGCATATCCTGAGGGACTGTACCCTCTTCCCAGCACTGACACAGAAGCTCATGAAGGTGCCGAAGCAGGATGGTGTTTTTGCCGGCTTTGATGATCTCTGAGGGGATGCCGTCTTTTCCCGGAGCCTTGTTTCTTGCTAGGGAGTCAACAGCCTCGGTGAGCTCTGCTATAGATGGCGGACTGTCAAGTTCGCACATTACTGGCAAGATCTTGACACTCTCGACTGCAGCCTCAGCCACTGTAGTCTCTCGTGAGTAGAGATCCTGGTAGTGCTCCATCCATCTATCCATTTGCTTGCTTTGATCCCTGATGAGATCTCCAGTAGTTGATTTCAGAGGGGCTGACTTGGTTGCGGATGGACCGAGGGCCTTCTTCAAACCGGCATACATCCCACGGGTGTCGCCCCTGTCAGCAGCTGGCTGGATACTCTGACAGATTTCCTGCCAATACCTGTTTACACAGCGTCTGGCTGTCAGTTGGGTTTTATTTCTTGCCTTTCTGAGTTCTTCGAGTGAATTTGTAGAAGAGTCATTCTTGTATTGCATCAGAGCTGCACGCTTTGCATCGATAACTGGCTCCAGCTCTGAGAGCCCAGCATTGAACCAATCTGGGTTTTGCCTTTCTCTCATGCCGAAAGTATCTATTGATGTCGTATACAGAGCTGCCCTGATATAGTTCCACCTACTTTCAGCAGAGGAGGTTGGGCAGCTACTGAGGACAACCTTGATAGAAGCAGCAAAACATTTTCGCAGTGTAGGGTCCGAGGTTCTGGCAGTGTTAATGCGTGGTCGGCCCACTTTCTTGGAGCGATGGACTTTTTTAGGCAGAATCCTCACCCTACTTCTAATTAGTGAGTGGTCTGTGTCACAATCCGCGCTGTGGTAACTGTGGGTCAATAGAATAGAATTCAGAAAGGATCTCCGTGTAATGATGAGATCCAGCTGATGCCAGTGGTGAGATCTTGGATGTCTCCAAGATGCCTTGTGGATGGCTTTGTTGTAAAGAATTGTTTGTGATGGCACAGGTTATGGTATGTGCAGAATTCGAGTAGTCTCTGACCATTGTCATTCATGTTGCCAATACCAAAGTGTCCAATACAAATGAGCCACGAATCATGGTCAGATCCCACGCGAGCGTTAAAATCCCCTAGAAGGTAGATATTTTCAGTCGTTGGTATATTTTCTATGACACAGTTGAGATCTTTGTAGAACTGTAGAGAGCTGTAGAGAGTGGGAGCATAGATGCTGAGTAGATGTACTGAGCCAGACGTCGAGAGGCGCAGTGAGAGGATACGCTCAGTGCCTCCTGATGGTGGTTCTATTGATGAGAGTAATGAGTTTCTCACTGCAAAGCCAACGCCATGTTGACGAAGTTCTTCTGGATCTCTTCCCTGCCAAAAGAAGGTGAAATCCTGCTCTTTGAGTTTGCCGTTTGAGGGAAGTCTTGTCTCCTGTAGCCCAGCAATGTCTATGTTGAGCCTCTTTAGTTCACGGTCATGATGGCCGTTTTTCCTTGTGTCTTCTTCAACCCTGAGTAGATCATCAGATATTCCAGGGCACATGTCCTGACATTCCAGCTTGCCAACCGCAGGACTGGTGGTTTCTTGACTTTTAGTTGTTTGCCTGGTGCAGAGGTTGCAGGCCGCTTTTCAAGTCATACTCTTAGCTCCAAGTACCCAATGAAGCAGGCGGCCTGTAGCGGGTCAGCACCTTATTAACTGGGCGCTGCCCAGCTTGAGGTGGGCAGTAGCTAACCAAGAGGACACGGAGGTCCCTCCCACCGTCAGAGGTAACCCGTAGCGCCCATATTTTACGCCAATCTGAATGGACTTATCACTCGTAACTGTTACCTCCCGTGTTGTTTCTGCAGCTTTTTACAGCAGCACTGAAGTGTACTCTCCAGTTTTGCGCAGGCCTGAGCTAGAGATAAGAAAGTTCTGGGTAGCCCAATCGTCAGGTTTCCTCTCTCGACCTTGCTGATGTAGTCCAAAGGAGTGCAGTGCATTACGTTTGGCACCAGCTTGATTGCAGGAGCTGCAGGAAGAGTGTCGAGTCGAACACTAAACCGCCTTCGGGGCTCCACTCCGGATTTCTTTGAAGTTGTCTCCTTTCCGTAACCCAGGATAGGGGCCCATACCGGGTACTGTCAGCCGGAGCCAGCTGAGCCCGGAACTCGTGTCAGGCAGGGTCGTCACTCCCTGAGGTAGTGAAGAAATTCGCTAGCCACTACCTTTTCAAGTAATGTTAAATTATTAGATTTTTCATTCTTTTTCCTACGTTTATTTTATATATTTATTTTTAACCACTAATATTCATCATCATCAGCAGCAGCAGCAATATCACTATCAGCAGTAGCAGAGGCAGTGGTAATAGCAGTAGTAATGGCAGCAGTAGCTTTTTGCTTCACTTCATTTCATAGGGACAAGGGAGGGGAATAAAGAGAGGGGGAGATAGAAAAAGAGAAGAAAAGAGATAAGAAGGAGAAGGGGAGAGAATGGAGAGATATCCGGTATTGGCGGTGGGGGTGGATTTGGGCGGGTGTACAGTGAACAAGGGTCGGTCGAAACTAAGGGACAGTCAGAATTTAAGCAAAGGGGGGAGAAGCGAGTAATTTACTTAACGAAATTCTAAGAGATGGAGCTAAAGCTACAAGTTGTCAGTAATGTCATATATGTATATGTATGTATGTATATTATATATATATATATATATATATATACTATATATATATATATATATATATTTATATATATATATATAATGTATATATATTATATATGTATATATATATGTGATATATAATATATATATATATAATATATATCTTATATAGTATATTTATATATATATAGATTATATATATGTATGTAATATATTATATATGTATATATATATAATATGTTATATAATATATATTATTATATATGTTATTATTATATTATATATAATATATGTATATATATATATATATATATATATAGATTATATATATATATATATATGAATATATCTATCTATCTATATACAAATACACACATGTGTACTTAGTCATGATGGAGATCATAGGAAATATCTAAATGATAAAAGCAGCAGTTTCTCTGACAATATTTAGAAGTCAGATGCTTATATCTTTCATTCCGGAAATGAAAACATTTTAGGTGTACACAATTGTTTTTTCCCCCTTCTTAAACATCTAAAATAATGCACATTGCTTTTTAAATAACTGAAAAAGAATTTTCTTTGAAACATATTTAAGTATGTGTGTGTGTGTGTGTATGTGTGTGTGTGTGCGCGTGTATATATAGCTTGAAGTGCAATTAAGAAAAGTTACTTTAAATTGACTATTCAAACTAAGTCAAAATAGTAATGCCATTCCTTGCACAAAATAGCCAAAATAATAATAATAATAGTAATAATAATTAGCCAAATAATATACTCATGTCTTTTAACTATGTTACTAGATATTGATTTCAAATATTGATTTTGATATTACGTCTGGTAGAGTATATATTGTCGATATTGCTTTTGGAATTCTGCATTTATACATAGGTGCAGGTGTAGCTGTGTGGTAAGAAGCTTGGTTCCCAAGAACATGGTTGTGGTATATTTCTCAAATGTCTTCTAAAACCTCAGGCTAACCCAATCCTTTTGAGTGGATTTGGTAAACTGAAAATGAAAGAGCTCATATATATATATATATATATATATATGAATTTTTGCGTAATGAGATAAAAAAAACCTTGGATTTTTATCTCATTACGCAAAAAATTCATATATACACACGCTGACATAGAACCAACGTTGAACCCTCTATTCGCAATATTAACGAATCTGGAACTTAACTATGATTTGTCTATAGCACTTATTCAGCATTACCTGACACCTTTGGGCTTCAATGACACCATTATCTGTTATATATATTTATATATATATATATAACTTACTTGGAAAAGGATGCGTGGCGTTCGATCATATAATGATATAGATAAAATATAAATATAAGCATATATACATACATATATGTACATACCTAGATATATATGTTTATATATATGCATATATGGGTACAGGACATTAAACGATTTGGACAAAATGAGATACGGGAACTTAAAAAAGTGAAACATAGAAAACGAACAGTTTTTCGAATAACGAAAGACACAAATAGAGAAACGAGACAGAAAACAAAATTCCCTTAATTAGTTGTCCCCTGTTTTATCTACTCCGCGTTTTGAAGGCAGACTTAAAAAGTCGCCTTGTTGTCTCTACCTTCGAAAGGCAGAGTAGATAAAAAAGGGACAACTAATGAAGGGATTGTTCTTTATGTTGCCTGTCTCATTTTTCTGTTTTTTCTTTCGTTGTTGGAAAAAAATTTCATTTTCTGTTTTTGTTTTTCATGTTCCCGTTGTGCTTGCTGTTGTTGTTGTTGAAGATGATGTTCGTGTTGTTATTATTGTTGTTCTTCTGTGCATTTCATAATTCCGAGATCGATAAAATAAGTAACAGTTGAGTACGGGGATTCGATGTAATTGACTTACGAAGCTGTGGACCTTATGCCAAAATTTTGAAACTATCATCATCATCGTCGTCGTCGTCGTCATCATCATCATCATCATCATCATCCTCATTATCATCGTCATCGTCATCATCATCATCATCATCGTCGTCGTCATCGTCGTCGTCGTCATCATCATCATCGTCGTCATAATCCTCATCATCATCATCATCATCATCATCATCATCATCATCCACATCATCATCATCATTATTGTTATTATTATTATTAAGGCGGTGAGCTAAAAGAATGGTTAGTACACCGGGTGAAATGGTTAAGGGCATTTCATCCATCTTTACGTTCTGCCGAGGTCGACATTAACTTTCATCCTTTCGGGGTCGATAAATTAAGTACTAGTTGAGTACTGGTGTCGATGTAATCGACTGGTCCCCTTCCTTCAAATTTCAGGCCTTGAGTCTTCGGTCGTAAAGATTATTGTTATTATGAATTATTATTCTTTCTTGGATTGGAAGAGGGAGAATATAAAAAATGATTAGACTACATGTACACTGGTATTTTACGACTATTTTATTTCATTTACTTTAGAATATTGCAACAATATTTGCCTGAAGCTCTAACGATTCCACCAATCCACCTCCAATGAGTCTATTAATCAATATTCATTACTGAAATTTGTGGGGAAGGAACAGCCAGTTTTATCGACTATCGTACTTGACTTCATCGATCTCAGAAGCATGGACGACACGACAAAGACCTCAGAAGCATGGACGACATAGCAAAGACGACACGGCTGGGATTTAGATTCAAAACGCAAATATCCATACCTAAATCCTTCTTTATGTGCCAACCTGATACGTTTGCACTATCTTGAACTTCCCGTTTATCCTACATCACACAAACAATAACTTAGCGTGTTGTCTCAAACCAGCTTGAAAGACCGTCGAGTATTTTCTCTCTGCTTTTTTTTCCCCGGTTTTCACTTCTTTCCTTCCCTGTATGTCGACAAATGCTGAAGGCTTTGAAGTCTTGTATGATGTCCAATCAATTTATCCTGTTGATTCCTTATATTGCTAAGAATGCTGCAATGAATTTTGTCTTACTCATTGACAACCAGCTGCCTTCGAAACTATTAATATCGTTTGATGTAATCTTTATATATAAAAGTGAGGTTGTGTGCTGTCTGTCTCCTTCGATTTAGATTCCTAACTACTCCCACATTTTGCGGTGCGTTTAAAACCAAAACTGGGTATCTTATAGTCGTGATTCATATCGAGCCTTTTTCTGGTATTAGCGCGCGTCTTACGATGAGTCTACGATTAGAAAAAAATTACCATCATTTTTCCCATTTTAATGCATTTTTGGCATATATAAGGGAAGTAACTCTCTAAAAATTTATTATTAAATCTCAGAACGTAAAAAGCTACAGTAACACCCCTCCCTTTGTGGTTAGCCATATTGAGATGGCTATTATACTTTACATCTCTAAAAATGCTTATATAGTTATTTCCCTTACAAACCCGAGCAACACCGGGCGATACTGCTAGTTTGTAATAAGAGTGATACCCTAAGATATATTTTGTTTGTCTCTCCATTTCACCCTCTACATTTTTATTTGCCAACATTTTCCGTTCAACAGTCAGTATTTTGAGTAAATATCCTCTAGCAGTGAAAGAAAACTGTAATATTAGTGTTTGTCTCAATATATGTTCGAGCGATATACTTTTGGCAAACATGACTATGGAACGAATTCTAAGAATTAACATAGCATATTTAGCGTGTGTGTGTGTGTGTGTGTGTGTGTGTGTTACATTTGTGATAATTCTATAGAACGATATCGAAGAAAATGAAAATGTTTAATGTAATGAAACAGTGTTTTGCATGTATATATCTAAATCTACATCAATCTAGTTATGTATCAAGCCCGCGCTTTGTGTATATATGTATGTATGTAAGTATGTATGTATTATGCATGTATTATGTACTATCATGCACTTGTATATACATATATATTATATATATATATATTATATATATATATAATATATATGTGTGTGTATGTATGCAGGCATGTGTGTATTTATGTATATGTAAGTATTATATGTATGTATAAATGTATGTATATATATCTATATATATTATATAATATATATATATATATATATATATTTATACATATGTACATACATACATATATACATACATACATACATATACACATACATACATACATAAAGGATTCGAAATAAATATAAGGGCATTTATAAAATGTGCAATTTCCACGAGAACTGCAAGCAGATATAATTAAAATTGGATACAGATTTTAAGGATGCACATAAGAATAACATCTATATTATCCCAAATAGAAAATCAATACCTGGAAAAGCATTTATTTCACACTCATCTTAAGCTGTAATTCTACGTAAACTTCTAAGCGATATGAGAATTTGAATAGTGATTCAAAGGCAGTATATAAGAGAAAATTCCTGCGATAGATGACAAATTCTGGCTTTAAACTTAATCTGAAATATATGCCTTATGAGTAAGAAACAAGAAATATTTCCTTGTCAGAAATTGTATAATGACTACCAATGCTTCGCTTTGCGTTCGTTGGTTCTGTATTTTGTGTTTTATAAAACAATACTAATATGGAAATAATTGGTATTCTACATGGTGGCTTGAAATTTAAGATATAACGACTACATTTTTTTAGTTTCTGAACATATACGTGTTCTATATGTAAGATAAATCTTCTTTTATAAAATCTAGTATTCACAAATAAATTTTGGTTTTAATTGAGTTACTTTAGACAGTTTATTAAAGAAAGGTTAAGGTGCCTATATACGGGGTTATCTGAATATTTATACTATTTCTCTCTCTCCGTCCCTCCCTCTCTATCGTCTAGCCTCTGTATATATATATATATATATATGGCTGTGTGGTAAGAAGCTTGCTTACCAACCACATGGTTCCCGAGTTCATTCCCACTGCGTGACACCTTGGGCATGTGTCTTCTACTATAGCCTCGGGCCGACCAAATCCAGTGGATTTGGTAGATGGAAACCGAAAGAAGCCCGTCGTATATATATATATATATATATATATATATATATGTATGTATGTATGTATGTATGTATGTATGTATGCATGTATGTATGTGTGTGTGTATATGTTTGTGTGTCTTTGTCCCCCGACATCACTTGACAACCGATGGTGGTGTGTCTACGTCCCCGTAACTCAGCGGTTCGGCAAAACTGACCGATGGGATAATTACTAGGCTTCCAAAATAAGTCCTGGAGTCGATTTGCTCGACTAAAGACGGTGCTCCAGCATGGCCGCAGTTCAATGACTGAAACAAGTAAAAGAGTAAAAGAGAACTCTCGGCCCGGGCGAAGTGAAAATCACAAGAACATTAGAAATCGAGCTTCAAATCTCTGTAAAACATTTTCAGAGTCCTTATGACACGCCGCTGGAAATGTTATTAACAATGTGTTCCAAATAAGGCAATATTGATTACGTTTATTAAAAATATAACCAAATATATCTCATATAATTTCATCAGTGCATGCAATAATTTTAAATGAAGGCAATTATTGAAATGGAATTCTTTTAATTATATTGGATTTTTTTTTTACATACTCATAAAATGAAAATATTTTATCATTTTTACATTTTTATTAAAATTTCTTCGAATGGTGAATATTTATCTTCTGTGATGTCTGATATGGATCGATTATTAAATTTTCTCTACCAAGTCGGCGAAGGCATAACTTTGCAGTTAAGAAACTTGCTTCCAAATTTATGTAAACAAGAAATATATATATAGAACTATTTTAGCAACAGAATACGCACTCACAAACTCCTTGTTTCTACGTTTCATATCTATATACACCAATTTAGAACAGTACTGTCAACCAGATCATCGGGACGGCCAATACACGAATGCTGTTTTGTAGATAAAAATATATATATATACACACACACATACACACACTCACACACACTCACATATACACACATGCATACATACACACAGAGACGCGCGCACACACACACACACACATATACGAGGTGAGTACTGAAATATTCTTGGCTTTGGGTAAAAGAAAATACAGAAAATGAGTTTATTCAACACACTCCCTTCTCATATTCGCATACTTATTGCTGCGGTCCTTCCGTTTTTGCACGTCGTTTTGAACTCGGAATGTCAGGCCTCCAGCCAGGCCTTTCGCGACATCCAAAAAACCAGGAATTCTTCAGCACCTCTTCATATATATTTACAGCAATTTGAAAGAAATGAACTAAATCTGGTATTCAATAAAT
>NC_043006.1:81307561-81310061 GCF_006345805.1 Octopus sinensis | reverse complement strand
TAAAATACATATGCATGCGCACGCTCACATACACACACGCGTATGTATATTCATATATACATACACACATACATACGTGTGTGTGTGTATTATATATATATATATATATATAGTTAATCCAAACATGAAAACACAAAGAGAAAACACAACAACGTGAGGACGAGGAACAACTATAGTGTTATTGGACGCTCAGGAAAGGAAAGAAAGAAGGAGGATTTAACGTTCCGAGCGGAGCTCTTCGTCAGAAACATAGGAAAAGGAAAGATCCAAGGAAGGGAAGAGAGAGAAAGAAGGTCTCCAACGATACACACGCGGTTACATTTTGAATGACCGGAAAGGAATGGGTGAAGAAAAAGTTCTTTCAAAGACAAGCGAGTGCAAGAGAAGGAGGTATGTGTGTGTAAGTGTGGATATGTGCGTGCGCGCAGATCTGTGTGTATGTGTGTAATGATAGCACGTGTGTCTGTGTGTGTGTGTGTGTGTGTGTGTGCGTGCGTGTGTGTCTGTGTGGTTGTGCCTGTTAATCTATGTGTGTGGTAGGGCTTAGTATCGTTTAAGGTCAAGGAAGAATAAAGTAGGAGTATATATATCGTTGTCATCATGTTAAACTGTCTTATGTTCAAATTTGGCCAAATATATATATTTTTGCAATATTTAATTTCGCTTACAATGTCCGGTTCTTTTGGTCAAGCTATTATATCTCCAGATGCTTCAGATGCTTCAGATGCTAAAATATGAATATTGTCAAAGTGTAGGACAACGGTTTAGCATTTCTTCAAAAGTATAGAAAGTCCCACATACGACAGCTTTGCAAAAATACTTCTGACTTAAAATATCATACATTGGGAAGCTACGAGTACCCAACAAAGTCTTATTGTTAGGGTGAAACTGTTGCTAATGTAAAAAGAAATAGAATAGTGATACTAATTTTTCGTTTTCTGAAAAAGCAACGATTTGGACTTAAGACACTTTTACATATAACAACGATATCATTAATTAGACATTCTGAGAATCAGACACACATCAAATTTACGCAAATACCAATATAAATATCGAACGTTTTATGTTTTCTATTTAAAGCAATAGTAATTTATTTTTATGGTTTGAGATAAAATAAGTCTTAGGTAATCGTAAGCGACTTGCATATAACTTGGTCAAAGCTGATAATGGTGATTACATCTATATTCGATATTCAGAAAGGCTATTGGTTAAGGTGGCTGGTTGACCGCCACTTTACTACGTAATTGAATAAATGTCACAGTATTAGCCAAATAGATTTACGTACAACAATAGATTAGAAAAATTTATTGGTCTTGTGACACAAAGCAGACATCAGTAATTGAGACATAGACAGAAATGAGATGTTTCTAAACCCAATTCATTTTATGAGAATCAATTGCCTCTGAAATGTACGTGCAGTGCTGCTGCAGTCTTCCATTTAACTACAACTTGCAAATAAAAGCAGATTTAAAACTATTAAAGGATACATGTGATTCCTTTTTATTAATATTGACAAAGATTGCATGATTAATTTTCAACCGCATTCAAGGAATTTTGTAATTACAGTTAACATGCCTATTTTCAGAATGCTGATGATCTTGCAGCTGGAACCACCAGATCCGTGGCATAAATTTTAATATTCGAATATCTTTTGCTTAAATATGACTCCAAACCTCCGAGAGAAGAAAATAATTCGAAACATTACAATAGGAAAAACAGAGAAAAAAAAAAAAGAAAAAGAGAAAAATTTCCTTTTTCACAAACGAGAAAATTACTAAAGAAAGATTAGAAGTATAAAGGACAAACAAAATAGAGAAAACATTCGGATTTTGTGATTCATTGAAATGATTTCAAAAAATAAAAATTTCGTAGAATCAGAGAAATGAAATTACAGTCACGAATAAAAAAAGGATTATCTCGTGTTTTAAATGTATTTTACTTAAAATGAATTTGGAGTTATTGATTGTTTAAAAGGATAGTACTATCAATATAACCCAAATAAACTTGACTCAGTACTTGCCATTTCCAACGTAAGAATAAAAATTTATGAAAAGGTTATAAAGAAGATTAAGAAGAAGAAACAAAAATATAAAACAGTGGTCGATCGGTACACACACATATTGTATTTAGATAAGAAATTTGGCAGCGTTGCATTACAATGACACTCTAAAGTAATCTGATAAATGTTAATACCTATTTAATTTACCCCAGAGACCGGAGCAGAGACATTTAAACCCAGGAAAAGCCTGAGATATATTATGTAATATTTGCAATGTAGGTGCGGTGGAGTATTTTTAATTAAATACTAAGGAACCACACAATCTATACTTTACAGTACTTCGACTGCCGTCTACGTTCCGAGGTGACAACTTGCGGGTATCACCTTTGGTGTTTATCTATCTGCCGTTGTTCAAGTTAGAATTTGTAAGGTCGCACATCACTCCAGTTTTTCACGAGTATTTCATACACAGAAATTAAGATACACAACAAAACTTCAAAT
>NC_043006.1:81297561-81305061 GCF_006345805.1 Octopus sinensis | reverse complement strand
ACATAGGAAGAAAGTGCGCAAAATATATATATTTAGTCAGTCTTAGCTTGCTTATTCCGAAGATTTTAAAATCTCTACCCTTAGGCAGACATGTATTGCATCATTTCATTCTCATTAGCTATCTTCAGCATGACATAACCCGAGGTTAAAAAGAATATAACTAAATTAAAAATTTGACGAAGCGAGACATTGTTTATAGATGGAAAAATAATTACAGACTGGAAGACATACATGGAATGTATGGTTTTTCTTTTTTTCATTTCTATGTTTTCTTGAAAGCGCTTTAATAGTTTAGCTATCTAGAAAGCGGAAAGAGAAAGCCCCTAGCTCATATGTACACATTAACTGTATACATACATATATTTATTTAAATTTAATATTTAGCTGAAATAAGGAAATAAAACTTTCAGTACAATTACTCATGCACACTCGGACAAACGTACACACACATGCACACACATACACACACATACACACAAACATGTATATAAGTGCGTTTGTGTATTTGATTACCGAAAAACAGCACCTTAAATTTCGCGCGAGTTTGTTAAATTGATGTTACTATTATGGAGCACTTATGACTCTATACTGAGAGTAGAGTTAAAGTTTGTGTGAAGATCAAAACGATTGGAACTTCAACTTACGGTGGTCGGTTTATTCAACCAACTTGGTTGAACAATAGGTAGCAGACATATAATGTACACAATGATAGCTTAAGTAGGTATATCATTATATACAATTTTGGCGTTAGAAATAGCGTAAATATTTTCAGACACTTCACGATCCTGTATTGAACATTTCAGTCCCCCTGGGTGATATGACGTCACAACTGACAGCAATGCGCCATATTCCTACAGGTATTGCCAAGACAGACTCAAATAGATCAATAATTAGATAAATCAATATTCGGATATCTATATAGGTAGACAAAGTGCCGGACGTATTTATGTATGTCTGTATACATATATATATATAATTTTGTAAATATATATATATATATGTATTTATGTATGTATGTATGTATGTATGTATGTATGTATGTATGTATGTATGTATGTATGTATATATATATGTATGTATGTTTATATATATATATGCATGTATGTATGTATGTATGTATATATATATGCATTTCTGTGTGTGTGTAAAACCAGAACCTAAATTCCTTCAGAAAGGAAACACACGCACACACACACACAACACACACACACACACACACACACACACACTCACACAGATGTATGTATGTAACCTATATTTGATGAGTAATGAACAATATGTTTCATTATTATTTATTTATTTATTTATCTATATATGTATATTTATTTATTTTGCAACATACGAAGTTTCTTCGTTTCTTGAAAAGAAATAGGAATCGAAATATATCGAATATATAATTTAAATGATGACAATAGTACCGTAATTTAGTTTCATTATTCGATGTATTTTAATGTCACTCAGATGCTTTCAAGAAAATTGTCATAGATTTAAAAAATTTCTTTTGTTGTTAAAATAGAAATGAAACTTCTTAAATATCGAAAGCTTAATATTTTGTTTGTTACATTTTATAAAACATGACATTTTTTTATACTGGCGATTGATTTTATTGTGTATTTTGTTGTCAAATAAAAGTTAATGAAGTCATTTATTCAGGAAGTTTCAACCTATAAAAGTAGCAAATATAAAATGATTCTACGTTTTTTTCAAATAGAAAAAAAAAACGTATAATATGAAATCAGACAAAGTAAATTGCTGACTATTCACTTTATATCAAAGTGGTTAAGACAAGGCTAGAAGTTTAGATCTACTGAAATTATATCCTTTTGGTTATATTTCAAATAAAAGAAAGCAAAAACAAATAAGTACCCTTGCAGAGGATGTTTGACCCTTTGACTTTTACGTCATTATTACTATCTACATTTGTTTTGACATGTATATGAGGTCGTTCGTGTGTGCTGCTTATAACAAGTAATGTGTACAGTCAAACCATCGGTGACTCAACTGGCTTCTTCACCAGATTGTTTCATGATGTGTGTTGCTAGAAATCTAGTTGAACGAAAATGTCTTGTGTGAAGGACGGATGAATCCAATATAAGACTATCTAGGAATTGTATATCATCATCATCATCATCACCATCATCATCATCATCATCCGTGCATAGAAAAGCGGTATGGCCTCACTCCACAGGCCTTGTTTGCAAATGAGCGAGTGATGTTCATGTGGGACATGATCATCTTCACAGATAGGCGTGTGGAACATTATTCTGCCTACAGCTCAGAATCACAACACATTCCCCAGCAAATGAGATGCTCAAAGCAGCGTAGCCTTTTGCGCACTACCTAATATATCTAGTATGCCCACGATCTAAGTCATTGCAACCAGATCCTTTGAAGTTGTTCCCAGTGTACCAATAACAAAACCTATATGTTTGACTGTTGCTTGATATATTTCCTGTACCTAATCCTGGTTTTTGTTTACTTTCATTCTGTCGATGATTTCAGCAATCTGGTTAGTAGGAACAGCAGTATCAATCATGACTCATTCATGTGTGTCTTTGTTCACTGGGAGGACAACACTTATAGTGAAAGATAGAAGGAAGAAGACTATTGTGGGAAACTACCGTCCCATAGCATGCCTAAACATAATCTGGAAGATACTCACTGGAATATGTGCGCCAAAGACATACACTACCTGGCAGAGGAATAAATACTACCAAGGGAACAAAAAGGATGCAGGAAGAGTTCTCTAGGTACCAAGGATCACCTGCTCATCGATAAAACAGTTTTGAGGCATTGTAAAAAACATCATACAAACATGTCTATGCCTTGGATTAACATTAAAAAGGCATATCATATGATGCTTCATTCTTGGATCGTTGATTGCCTGCAGATGTTTGGTGTTGCTGACAACATCACAAATTTTCTGATGCATAGCATGAAAGAGTGGTAAACCAAATTGTACTCAAGTAACGTATTCTTTGGAGAAGTTAATATTAAAAGGGGAATCTACCAAGGTGACTTGCTTTCACTGTTACTTTTTGTAATTACACTAATACCCATAACAATGACACAGGGAAATTATGATGGGTTACTAATGTGCGAAGAAAGGCCCATCATTGAACCATCTTATGTTTATGGATGCCATGAAATCGTTTGGGAAATCTGAAACACAGATAGATTCCTTAAACAAAACAGCCCAGAAGTGTGGTAGGGACATCGGTATGGAATTTGGGATTACCAAATACCCATTAGTTAATATGAAAAGACGTAAGAAAGCAGCCTGCAGAAGACTGCATTACCATCAGGAGAAACCATGGGTGAACCCGACGTTGATGGGTATAAATATTTCAGGATTTTAGTGCTGGATGACATTCTACACAGAGAAATGTAAGTCAAGGTCAGCGAGGCGTATTAAAATGGTGAAAATGGTGTTGAAATCCAACCAGAATGCCAAATATTTGATTACTGCAATGAATATCTGGGCAGTTGCAGTGGTCAGATATAGTACGTCCATTCTCAAATGGGCTAAGGAGGAAATATCAACACTGGATAGAAGGACGAGAAAGTTGATGACGCTGCATGGGGCGCTACACCCTCAAAGCAAAAGTAAACAAACTGTATATGGAAAGAAAGAACGGTGACAGAGGACTAATTAGTATAGACCATTGTATAAGGAGTGAAAGGAGAACGCTTGCCGAGTATTTGATAAATAGTGATGAAGAACCGCTGCAATATGCCGCGAAAGACATGGGTGTAAATGCAGGTGAAATGTTTGGCAAGGAAGAGTTTAACCAAAGAGACAGAAGAGAAAAGAAGACCTTCTTGAAATGAGAATGCATGGACAGTTTGAAAGGAATACATAAGACGTTAAGGATAATACAGCATCATGGGCATGACTTGAGCGAGGTCATTTGAAGCGTGCCACCGAAAGCCTGATCATTTCTCCACAAGACCAGACTCTAGCTACCAATTCTGTGAAATATAACAACTATAACACTTCTGACACCCAGAAATGCAGACTCTGTGGAAAGAGTGTGGAAAATGTGACCCACATGGTAAGTGGATGTGAGAGCCTTGCACAAAATGAATGCAAGCGCCGCCTCGATAAAATGTATGTGTATCTTCCTTGGCTCTTATAGTGTAAATACCAATATGAAGTAACAAAGAACTGGTATGAGCATGTATCACGTAAAGTTATGTAGGAGGATGGAAAAGTAACGATACTCTGGGGTTATGATTTTCAGACGGATCGTGTAGTCGAACACTGTCGAGTGGATATTGTCATCACTGATGTAGCCATACCAAATAACAGGAATGTTGTGAGTAAGGAGGTTAAAAAAATCACCAAATACTCCAAATTCAAAGCGAAAGTGGACAGACTGGATGGAATGCGAGAGGGTATTGTAAAAGTGATACCAGTGGTGATCGAAGCTTTGGGCTCAATCCCATTGAAACTTCAAGACTTCTTAAAGCAACTGGAAACCCAATGCTAGATTGATGTCTTGCAAAGAGCAGCATTATTAGGCACAACGCACATCTTAAGGAAAGTATTATCTGTCTGAGGTCCTTGTTATGACTTGACAGATGACTAACGACCTCGGTTCATTTTTGCTTACACTGTGTTACGAAGGAATAATAATAATAATAATAATAATAATAATAATAATAATAATAATAATAATAATGATGATGATGATGATGATGATGATGATAATAATAATAATAATAATAATAATAATAGTAATAGTAATAGTAATAGTAATAATAATAATAATAATAATAATAATAATAATAATAATAATAATAATAATAATAATAATAGGAGAGAATGTTATCGCAGAGTAAGAGCAATACTCAAGACAGAGCTGAATGCGAGAAACAGGATCGAAGCGATCAATGCATAAGCCATTCCAGTCGTGACTTCCAGTTTCAATATCGTTAACTAGTTAATTAATGAAATATGTAATCTCGACAGAAAAATACGAAAACTGTTGACAATGCATAGAATGCATCACCCTAAGGCAGATACAGAACGACCTTATCTGCCAAGAAAATAGGGAGGCCGTGGACTTTTACAACTGGCAATAACAATGAAGATTGCTACAATTGGCCTAGACACCAACCTGAAAAACTCTGAGGACTGGATGTTAAAACTTGTCTCAAAACATGAAAACAAGAAAGCATCATACTCAGAAACAAAACAGGCAAAGGAATATCTAAGTGAATTCCGAATACAACAAATTTCGGAATTAGAGATAAACATACAAGAAACAGGCACAGAAAAAGCTAAGCGCATGAAAACCCGTGCTAAATCTGCGGCCTTATATATTCTGAATGATAAATGGCAAGAAAAACCTCTCTATGGCAAATACCCAAAGAGAGCGGATAATGCAGATGTTGACAAAGCCCTGACCCATCAATGGCTAATGGCCACTGGCTTAAAATCTGAAACAGAGGGGTTTATCATAGCAGCTCATGATCAATGCCTACCAACAAGAAACTACCAGGCCAACATATTAAAGATCAGCAGCAGTTCAACGTGTCGTGTATGCCAGCAACAAAATGAAACCATTGATCATGTGGTCTCCAAGTGCAGTCTTCTAGCGCCTACAGAGTATCTCAACAGGCATGATAGAGCTGCACAATATATTCCTGGGTAATTTGCAAAACCTGGATTTGCCCCATGAAAAGAACTGGTGGGAACACAACCACCTCCAGTGCTTGAAAATGACCACATCTCACTCCTCTGCAACTTCACCATTCAAACTGACAAAAGATAGATGCAATAAGCCAGACATCATATTGAAAGACTTCAAACAAAGAACATGCCTCCTCATTGATATGACTGTCCCAATCGATATAAACGTATCTGTCAAGACCTACCAAAAACTGAGCAAATATAAAGATCTTGAAATAGAAATCAGCAAAATGTGGAACCTGAAGACTAAAACAATACCTGTTGTCATAGGTGCCCTGGGAATGATAGCAAAAGGGGCTGATTGCTACCTAACTTTGATACCAGGAAACCCCAAAATGGCAGAAATTTAAAAGATAGTGCCCATGGGAACTGCTCATATCCTACGCAAAATACTTTGTATGTAATCTCAAGGATTAAAACAAACGTTTTTTTTTTAAATTTATTATTTTTTAGACATCCACTAGTACAACACAAACAACAACCAAATATATGGCACACTAGGCATAACAACAACGTGAACTGCCAACCTGTTGTCTCTTGAGGTCTCCGGGTGAGACTTGGAGCCAACTTGTACAAATATAAAGTAAAAGTCAAACAATATAATAATAATAATAATAATAATAATATAATAATAATAATAATAATTAATATGAAATAATAATATAATAATAATAAGAAGGATGATTAGATGAAGAAGAAGAAGAAGAAGAAGAAGAAGAAGAAGAAAAGAAGAAAAAAGAAGAAGAAACTAAGAAAAGAGAAGAAGAAGAAGGAAGAAGAGAGAAGAAGAGAAGAAGAGAACTTACAAACGAAATTGCAAATGTGGACTATAAAGAGCATGTCTGTTGTAAGGGCTCTCGGACTACTAACAACCAAGTTTGAGAAATATGTCAAAGAAATCGGAATTGATATGAGAGCAGAGCATGCCCAAAAAGCTGCTCTGCTAAGGACAGTAGGATTTTGACATTGGTGCTGGGATTTTGAATGTCTTCCATGATAATTACTAACCAGGCACAAAGCTTATAATGTGTGGAAAGAGACCATGTGAGACCTCTGACAGCAGGCTGCTGTCCGATCTCACAGAATCTACCAGAACAAACAAGGCTGAACATTCTGAGAAGAAAATCAATGATAATAAGAATTATTAATATTATTACTATTATTGTTGTTGCTGTTGCTACTGTTGTTGTTGTTGTTGTTGTTGTTGTTGTTGGTGGTGGTGGTGGTGGTGGTGGCGGTGTTGTCATAATATCAGAGATTTGAGTTCTCGATACTTCGTTTATAAATAATACGTCCCTCCATAAATGACAAACAGATGTGGCTTTCATCGTTAGTTATCATTTTAAAAAATTTACGCTTAGTTACGTCTTGTACGCTTTGTACCATGTATGTTGTTAAGTAAGAGATTTTCTACAAAGCTTCATTGAAAACAAAATTGTTACTTAGATACTTAATGTATTTTTTTGTTTTCGTTTTTAAATTGCAATAACCTTATCACTGTATAATCAAAGTGACCTCTATGCACATATCTTCAGGTTTACACTGTTTTAACATGAAATGGATGGCTTACTTCTAAGAAGAAGCACATTTTTATTTTATTTTAAGCTCATAGATAACACCAGACTAATTGTCGGTCATAGCTTAAAATAGATTTTGACTTATAAACATTTGTCCCCTGTATTCAGGACAGCTGTATGGTATATGAATAACGTCTAAGAATCTACAAGTTTCAAAGTTTCTGCAAAAACGCTTAAAGTTACTGCCTTATCATCTTTCAGTAAGATACAAGAATATGTAAAACA
>NC_043006.1:81287561-81290061 GCF_006345805.1 Octopus sinensis | reverse complement strand
CGTGAAGAGGGGAGGTTGGTATGCATGGTCGACCGCTGGTCTTCCATAAATAGCCTTGCCCGGATTTGTGCATCGGAGGGTACGTTTCTAAGTACGTTTCTATGGTAATTCCTGGCCGAAGGGAGTCTTTACTTTTAATACACACACACACACATATATATATATATATATATATACACACAAAATTTAGAGGACTGTCCACTAAAAGTGGACAGCCTATACGCTAGATATAGATGTCAAAATCGCCATTTTCCACGAAGAATTTTTTCTCAAGAAAAAACTCAGCAAAAACCCAAAGTGTAAAAGTAAGCAAGACAAATGAAAATATACGATTACTTATGTACTAATTAGTTTCACTAGTTAATATTTACGTATATGGACACATAAACATCTGCAAGATCATCAGCATAGTCTGTCGTTTATAAAACACAATTTCATAAATAGCGATTTAAAAATATTTCGAGTTTTAAAAATTGCCAAATCTTTCGTCTACAAATTTGTAAGGAGATAGAATCTGAAGCTAGAAATGTACCAGCTTTATGAAAGCATTAAAAACATTCTAAACGCTCTGAAATCATCAGAACCCCTGAATTTATCCAGCAAGTTCAACAGACCATTGATTACAATCTCAGAAAGTCCATGAGGTCAATGACAAATGATCTCCATGTGTCAGGAGGAACAGAAAGAAATGTCCACGAAGACTGATGAGGAAAGGTCAATTTGTCAGGAGAAGCAAAAGAAAATCGCTACATCAAATGGAAAAGGCTCTTAAATTGAAACATGCAGCAGAAGATTTGGTTTTTCTCAAACGAGAAAAGCTTCGACTAAGAACAAAAATTTCACAGTAGATATGACAGATTGTGATGTGCAGACCCTTCTGAAGTTCCAAGTGTTATGCGTACAAAATTACCTGCAACTATTAGGGGTTATCAGCAATAAGGGATATGTGTTGCCTTCTTACTTCTTTCCACAAGATCTTAGAGATAACTCTACAGCCTACATTGAGGTCCTAGAAATAATTGTTAAGCCCTGGATAGACAATGTGTGCAATGGAAGGCCATATGTGCTTCAGTAAGACTCTGCACTATTATACATGACTCTAGTAACGCAGGAGTAGAGGTCTGAAAATTTTCATGATCACATAACCCCTACCGTTTGGCCTCCTAATTCCCCAGATCTCAATCCATTGGACTATCATATGTATATATATATATATACATATATATATCATACAGGTTGAAGATGGGAAGGATCTTCCCTTTGCAAATACTGATAGGGCACAGAAAGTGTCAATAGCCAGCTGGAGGTGGTGTCCTCCTGAGGCTACAAGCTACGGTAGCATCCAACCTGAGGGGTTAGGTACATTTAAGTGGTTTAGTTGGGAAACTTGAAGTTTTAAATAAATATGCGGTAATATCTAGTCTTCAACTTAGCAAATATTTGTAAGGATTTGGAAGGTTTAGGATTCGAGAAATTTGCTTACTACGTCACCAATATTATTTGAAACAGTTGAGGAAGTAGAATGTATGCACTACGTCATCAATAGTTAAGATAGTCTTTTTAAATTCTTGGTGATGGAACTGCATGTCTTATAAAACATATGTGTTAATACTTGTAGTTATATTACCTTTTAAACAGTTTCAATTAACTTTAAACATAGCAATGTTTTTTAATAATAGTTAATTACAAGTACATTCATTAGTTCCGATTTAATAAAATTTAATATTTCTATTAGTTACTGGTAATTTAATATAGCTTGTAGTCGTGATTTATTAATGAGTATGTAGTGTTTTATTATTACCTTTTAAATGAGAAAATAATGTATTTCACTCATAATTATATTATTAGTTAAATGAAATTCAATCTTGTTTATTTTGTTTCGGACAGATTTATATAAAGCTTGAGCTTTTTTTAGTTTAGTAGTAACTATGGAAGGCTGGTGGGATTATTATCTGTATGGACTTAAGACTGGTCGCAATTTAGCATATAATTTAGGTTTACTATTAATACTGATACGATGTACCTTAGTTTATGTGCTTCTTTGTTGTAGGTGTTTTAAAGTTAGTGATTAATCCTGCCTATCATTTGATTGATTGAATGAATGCGATTATTGAGCTTTCACTTTTATATTATACTATGGAAGATGGTAGGGAATGTAATTTTTGTATGACTTAATGGATTGGTTGCTGTTTAGTTACACATTTATTAGTTGGTTGTAATTTACTTATTGGACATTATTTACCGATACGGTTGTACGTAAGCTAAATGTGTTTGAAAGTTGTGGTTTCTTTGGTATGTTTGTTCCCAAACAACGTTTATTTTAGAGCTGTCGACACCGCCGGATTGAATGGTTCTGCCCAGGTGTCGAAACCATAATGATATCCGTGGGACAGCTGATGATGATGGTATGTTGGATTCTTGGTATGGCTGTTTTTGTATATGTGGAATAGTATAATAACACAGCCTTTTGATATATATGTACACACACACACACACACAC
>NC_043006.1:81277413-81282413 GCF_006345805.1 Octopus sinensis | reverse complement strand
TATATTAATCAAAATGAATTAGATTGACAAAATTATGTGTGTATTTGTGTGTGTGTGTGGGGGGGGGTGTGCTTAAATTAATAAGATTGCTATTCGCAATTTACAACCAAAAGGCAGAGATACAATGTCATTAAAGTAACTGAGAGTTCTAATCAGCACCACCATTGCTAGAAATAAGAGCCAAAACAAGTTTAGCCATGATATACAGACATACATATGTATATATACTTATGTTGTGTGTGTGTGTGTGTGTGTGTGTGTGTGTACATATATATATATTTTTATATGCGCTTGTGCGTGTACGTGTGTTTATGTGTGTGTGTCTCTGTATTTGTGCTTCTTCCCCTCCACTGCTTGATAACCGGTTTTGGTTTGTTTGTGCGCCCATATCATACCGGTTTGGAAAAAGAGACAGATAGAATAAGGACAATACTTGAAAAATGAAAACTGGGGTCTATTTGTTTGGCTAAACCCCTGAAAGCGGTGCCTCAGCATGGCTGCAGTCTAATGACTGAAACAAGTAAAAGATAAAACATACAGCACGTTCAGGCTATATTGAACAGTTTGCACGAAAGGAAAAGAAAAGACAATATCGCCTCCTACAATGAATGTATTTAAAAAAATAATATGGAAGATAACTGTTCACTCAAACTACCTGCTCTCAGCTTCTACCACGACTCCCGACGGCTACGGAACGTGTGTTCTTTGAAAGTTATTCGAACACTTCTTTCATCTTTGCTGCCAGCTAAGCTGTGTTGTTGTAGGCAGAGCGGTTGATATTTTTCTCAACTGTGTCCTATGCATAATGATCCGTGGCATTACGTGCTGTATGCTTTATCTTTTACTTGTTTCAGTCATTAGACTGCAGCCATGCTTAGGCACCGCTTTTAGGGGTTTAGTCAAGCAAATAGACCCCAGTTTTCAGTTTTCAAGTATTGTCCTTATTCTATCTGTCTCTTTTGCCAAACCGGAATGATATGGGCATTACAAGAAATTAGGCCAGAAGTTGGGGCTGATGAAGTCGGAGAAATTCTCTGACCACTATTTCTCACTCTTTCCTGAGGTATGGCAAGGAGCCGACAGCTGCTGCTACACATGTGGCCTTCCAACAGCCAGGGATTGGCCACATTCTGCAGCGACTTCACATGAATTACAACTGTGTTTCGTGGTCTGCTACCACAACAGATCCTTTATAGGATCCAGTTAGCTCAAGACATCATCAGGAGGAACCACGTCCGGTTACGGCCCCTACTCCTCTACCGTTTTGACGTTGCGGGGCCCCCTCCTTTCGGAGGTGTCTTCAGCTCTGGTATTGGGTGCATTTCTTCTTTCTTCACAGAATTGTCTAAGGCCCTCTTCAAAAATGCGGCGTACGAATGCAATTGTATAATTACACACACGTACGCACACACACATACACACATACATACATACATACATACATACATACATACATACATACATACATACATGTATAGGGAGAGTTTACAAAAAAACAAAAGACGAAGACAGGTGGTGTATATAACAAACAGATGTATTAGTATAACGCTCAAGAATAGTCCGTAGCCATCGTGAGCCGTTGTAGAAGATGAGAGCAGGTAGTTTGAGTGAACAGTTATCTTCCATATTTTTTCCTTTCGTGTAAAAGTCTTTATATATATATATATATATATATATTATACAAAGTAGGCAAGTATCTTGTTACACTTGGTGTTTCAGAAAGTAAGATATTACAAAAACTTTACAATTATTTGATGAAATCGGCGTTGATTTAATTATTATATTAAGTTGTTCTCCAACAGAAAAAAAAGAAAACGAAAATGATGGATATACTGCAAATGTATTTACATCGATTTTCATTCGTCTCAACGTGTTATCTACCTAAGCGTTATAACATCAGTTCAATGCTTAAAGTTTCTTTAAACTAAATTTGGAATTTCTATCATGTACTTCTTTCAAACAGTGATCGACAAGAGAATTCTACAACAAAGTGAGTGGAATATATTATTTTTAGTAACAGATGTCTTAATCTCAAACATTGAGGAAATGACTAATCAGTCGGTTAATACATTCAATAACAAGCACAAAATAACGTCTAGTTTCAAATATGATCATTCGCCTGAAATATGCATTCATCTCTCTTCTAGGTTCACTTACATGAGTAGAGTTATCTTCATTTTATCATTTTATTATTTCCTTTCTCTGAATATCATGTCTATTTTTGAAGACTTTGTGCAAGTAACTCTTTGAAGAAGTGCACACTTCAGCAATTTCTCGTAATTTCTTACGGATAATAATTGCCTATGTTTCTTTTATATAAAGAATAAAGCTTATGATTCTTTGTACGTGGAAGAGGATTACATCAAATGTCTTTCATGTTGCTATCAAGGTATTATAAAAGAAAATGACAACAGCAAAATTCGACTACAGGTTTTGGAATCCAGTAACTTTTTATATTACGGCGCTCACCGATAGAGATAAAATACTTATGACTTGAGACATGAACTTCCTGTAGAACACATATTTTCTTACAAGTAAGTAATGCCACGTATTTGAAAAGTATGGTTTATAGTTAATTGAAATAGCCTGGTCACTAATGTTTATTTGTCTGAAACGTGCGGAATCAAAAAATAATGTCAACTCTGTAAATATTTGATCTCAGTTAATATAGGAACGGAAATATAAAAAACTTAAATTTTTCTACATTCTGTCACTCAGTCGCTCGAGTCTACAATAAATAAAGATCCCTAATTTAGGCAAAAGTATAGTTGTTTTGAAGTGAGAAGGTTAGTGGATACATTCGACTGCTGAGAGGTGAATGGCAAAGGTGACCTCTGTGGGATTTGAGCTCAGGATATAATTGGCCAAAAGAAATACTGCAAAAGATTTTTTCCGGCAATCTAACGATCCTGCCAGCTTCCCGCCCTATATATTTAGAATAGAGAATGATTGATACTATAGCTCCGAATGTCATGATCTAAAGGAGGCATACATTTCATGGTAGTAAATTATTGCAACTGGGAATAAACACCCAATTATGGACTCGCTCGTCGACTACTTGCTTTCAATACCAATGAAGAAAACTCTTGAAATTGATTTTTTAATTAAGCAAACGGCAAGATTTTATCTGAACATGTAATAGTCGAGTGAGTGCTACATGTATTTTTTTTTTATTGATTGCACAATAACGAAATGATTGAATTAATCGCGCTTCCATTGCTCCGTAGTTGATAACAACTACGGAAGAACTAAAGGAATTTTGGCATGGAATTTGAAGCCATAAAAGGAAGATATAGAGATAATTAACAACACAAGATAATGAATGCAGTTTTGCGTTTAGCATATTTGACTATGCTCGACCAGCTCAAATTAGCAACCAAATCTCATTCAATGTTCATTATATCTTCTTAAAATTGGATAAATGTACTGCATAAAGTAGTTTTGAATTAAATATAGCAAAAGAGAAGACGTGATTATCAAGCTGCATTGCTATTTCAACTCTGAAAATTAAACAGTGGAAGATAGTGAAAAAGCCATGTGATACAATTCTACAACAAAACATGTTATATAAGGATTTAATTTTGTGCAAAATCTGGGTTTTAGTTTGATAAGAACAAACAAATTAGAGATTTGTCAATGTTTTCATTACAAATCTCTAAGTCGACAAAACTAAAGAATATATATGTGTAACTGGAGGAAACAAAAAGATTTTGCGATTATTTTGCAAATTTCAATATAGATAATAATTAATTAATCTTGTACATTAATTAGACAATCCTCAAATTTGATAAGAGAAAGTGTACTAAGTACCTTGCGTTCACCTGTTCTCTGAAAACTCTGAAATCCCGTCTTTTATACATGTCTTGTCTTTTACACATGTCCAGGTTTATGAAAGGAAAAGCAAAGCTCGATACCGTTGCCTGGAGCGCCAACATATAAATGTAACACCAACCCAATTATAGTTGTCATAAGTAGCCCTGCGACGTATGGAGTTATTCAAAGCATGGCTGATCATACGATCAATTAACGAAGGCATATGGACAAAAATGAGAACTTTTCTGGACACCAGCCTATATCCCCAGTAAACGGTGACACACTTCTATATTGATGGCTTTCACCTTGAAGCCAAGAAATGCAAGCACCACACATAACACATACATATCATATATATATATATATATATATATATATATATATATATATATATATATATATATATATATTCTTTTACTTGTTTCAGTCATTTGACTGCGGCCACGCTGGATTATCGCCTTATCGGCCCCAGGACTTACTTTTTAGACCTAGTACTTATTCTATCGTCCATTTTGACGAACCGCTAGGTTTCGGGGACATAAACACACTAACACCTTTTGTCAAGCAGTGATGAGGGAGAAACACAAACATAAACATACACACACACACACACACACACACACACACGCACACACACACACGTATATATATATATACGACGGGCTTCTTTCAGTTTCCGTCTACCAGATCCAATCACAAGGCTTCGGTCGACCCGAGGTTATAGAAGGCACTTGTACAAGGTGCTATGCAATGGCGCTGAACCTGGAACCATGTGGTCGGGAAGCAAGCTTTTCACCATATAGCCACTGCTGTGCCTCAATATATATCTTTATAACTTGATATTCGACCATTTGAGTGAAACCCACTGCACAACTGCGACACCTATTTCTTTACTACCCACAAGGGGCTAAACACAGGGAGGACAAGCAAGGACGGACAAAGGGATTAAGTCGATTACATCGACCCCAGTGCGTAACTGGTACTTATTTAATCGACTGCGAAAGGATGAAAGGCAAAGTCGACCTCGGCGGAATTTGAACTCAGAAAGTAGTGGCAGACGAAATACGGCTAGGCATTTCGCCCGGCGTGCTAACGTTTCTGCCAGCTCGCCGCCTTCCATTGCACTAATGGAACTGTCGTCTAATGATAACATTTTGCAACATATTCTTCGATTACTGCTCAGAGAC
>NC_043006.1:81262413-81264913 GCF_006345805.1 Octopus sinensis | reverse complement strand
TGGATAACTGGGTTTGAGTTGTCATCGTCATGCTGGAGGGTCGGAAAAAGGTGGTTTATGTCAAACTCGTTCAGGTGAAGTTCAGCTATTTCGGAAACAAGTGGCTGTGAAATGCGGTAGAAGGAAAAGCTGATTCTTTAATGTGAGGTGACCATATTTATTTCCTTTTTCGAAGACATTACTGCCAAAGTATTTTAATTATTAGGAATCTCAATTATTAGGAACTATTCATCTACACTTATATGTGAAGGCTCGGGAAAGAATTTTTTATGGAAGTGATTGTTACACATGTATACAGCTACCTCCTATCTCATTTCCAAACCACCGATGTCTATCTACAGAAAACGCCATCTTGGCATAGTGTTATTGCAAATATTGCTGTCAGATTGCAAAAAGTCAGATTAAATACCAAAATAACATGTCCAACCGGCTTAGAATTTCGCCAAACTTATCGCCTTGGATTCTGAGACCCCCTTCGGTCACGACACAGATCATGGGATTGTACCTAGAAAGTTACCCTCCAAGACACAAGTCCGGGAAAGGCTGTTTATGGAAAACCAGCAGTCGCCCATGCATACCAGCCTCCCCTCTCCACGCCACCAGTGTTATCCAAGGGAAAGGCAAAGGCCGATACAGCTTATCACCTGTGATGTCGCAACTCATTTCTACAGCTGAGTGAACTGGAACAACGTGAAATAAAGTGTCTTGCTCAAGAACACAACACGCAGCCCGGTCCGGGATTCGAGCTCACAACCTCACGATCGTAAGCTCGACGCTCTAACCACTGAGCCATGCGTCTTGGATCATATATTATTGACTTCATAAACGTGATAGCCAAAATTGACATCAGTCGGATTTGAAATGAGAGTGCTGGAACAATTACTGTAACATTGTAATAACCCTACTATATCACCACCAAATTCGAACTATATAAAATATACCTGCAATTGACTAAAATATACCAGTGATTTACTAAAATATACCAGTAATTGACTTATGTACACCCCGATTTTGCTACACCTTTTTATCTGATCCATATCTTTAAAAATATCTTCTGCATTTGATACAAGAATCCTTATAAACCGGAGATTGTTTACATTTGCATTAGAGCTGCCATGAATAATATTAGACTTTGTTCCACAAATAAACCTTTAGAATCACTTACGCTTGTCTTCAAAGACGTGTTGTAACAAGTTCTAGCTTCATTATTAAATTTATCAAATTACAGCGTGTGATCGCTGTAAAGTGGTGCTAGGTGTTGCTAACCAACCTAAAAGGGGCTATACACACACTCAAATCTCAATTGTACTATTTCACTTCGATTACTCTTCTCGCGTTTAATTTCCGGCCTTATCCCGTGCTTTCGATACGGATGGACTCCTCTATGTTGAAAATTAATCTTGTTACACTGCAAGCAGTTGCTTGATATCAAACGACAACTTTAGGGTTAAGAAAAATTTTCAGTTCATCAAAGGTTAAGAGATGCTATTAGTTTCAGCACGCCACATATAATACGGTAATAATCGTGATATCACAAATCCTACTTAACGGTAAAAGATCTACTGTTTTGCAACTTCATATTAAGAATGCGGATATTATTACCTTGTTAAGAGAATTCAGTCTTATAAAAGTAAGATAATGACTAGAGTAGATTTAATATCCATGTTTGTTTCGGATCGTAAGTGAATTTAAATTACTTCAAATGAAAATGTAAATCAGTTACAATTTCACTTTTAAAGGTGCTTTTTTCTCTATACAGTTCGACACATAGTAAAAATAATAACAACAACAACAACAACAACAATACTAATGATGATGATGATAATAATAATAATAATAATAATAACAATAATAATAATAATAATAATAATTATTATTATTATTATTATTATTATTATTATTATTATAACGAGAAGAAAAGGAAAAAGAAAAAGAATAAGAAAAAGAAGAAAAAGAAGATGAAGCAGAAGAAGAAGAAGAAGAAGAAGAAGAAGAAGAAGAAGAAGAAGAAGAAGAAGAAGAAGAAGAAGACTGGGTGGAGTTAGCGAGAGTAGATATAGATTTTATGTAGGTAATAATGAGGAAAGTTTATTAAGAGGTGCTAGAGTTACAGCAGGACACAGGGAAACCAGAAAGCTGGTACTTAATTTATAGACACCGAAAAAATGGAAGTCAACGTCGACCTTGGTGGCATTTGGATTCAGAGAGTAAAACCGGAAGAAATGCTGCTAAGCGTTTTGCTTAGTGTGCTAAAGATCCTACCGGCTCACTGCCTAAACAGTAATTTCAAATTTTGGCACAACCACTGCAGTTATTTGCGGAGGGGGCAACTCGATAACATTGACTTCAGTACAAGATTGGTACTTATTTTATCGATCCCGAAAAGATAGAAGGGAGAGTCGACCTCGGCAGAATTTGAGCTCAGAAGGAATGCGGCTAAGCCCTTTATGCGATGTGGTGAAAATTCTGCCAGTTCGCGCCCTAAATGATAATAACACTC
>NC_043006.1:81237413-81257413 GCF_006345805.1 Octopus sinensis | reverse complement strand
TCCGGTCACTTACGTTCTGGCAGCAACATCTGCAATG
Source organism: Octopus sinensis (assembly GCF_006345805.1). Taxonomy (NCBI): domain Eukaryota; kingdom Metazoa; phylum Mollusca; class Cephalopoda; order Octopoda; family Octopodidae; genus Octopus; species Octopus sinensis. Next base: position 81,257,376 of record NC_043006.1, on the reverse strand, counting down.
ACATTGGCGGGCAAGCAGTCTCCGCCCTAAAGCGGAAGCATTTCCCTTGGGTAAACAGTGGTGGCGCATATATAGGTAAATTGCTCCAAAAGATGCCCGGACTTGCAGGCACATGCGTACAGAGATCAATGGTCAAAACTGACTAATGGAATCTCGTGTACACACACACATACACTCTCACGCATAAACACACACACACACACGCAAACATATAAATATATGTTTATATACATGTGTGTGTGTGTCTGTGTGTGTATACACGCAAATACATATATATCCATGTAACCTATTTGGCAAGAGTGAAGACAATCAAACAGCATTTCTTTTCAATGATTCACTTGATGATTAACTCAATAAATTCCAAACCATTTACGCTAGGAATATTTAAAAGACATAAAAAAGATATTCTTAAACCGCAATACTGTACGAACAGTGTCTATACGCTCTTGTAATCGATCAGTTAGGAAACATATAAACATCAAAGATCTTATTTTTATTCATAATAATATTAGAGGTAATTATCTATTGATCGATATTGATGTTTATATATAGTTTACTGCTAAATACATATACTCGATTCCTTATCCTTGATACTAAGCGAATGGTCCTGCTGTTGTCCTCTTTGTCCATTACGTTACTTGGAGATCAGTTAGTATCCAGTTGAATCTGTTCAAATTCCTATACCGTAAATTTGTACCTACTCTTGTAGGTATACACACACACACACACACACACACACATATATATATATATATATATATAAGAAAATAGTAAAGTGTGAAAAAACGACAGAAGGTTAAATGTTAAAAAATATATATATATTGTGTCAAAATGTCTGGAGAATATTGGAAAAATTTTTTTTTCCTTCCTTAAAATGACATAATTTTTAAAATTTTTAAAGAAGTTACCGTTTCGCGTGTAGCTTTTCAAATTTCTTGTGACGTTATGTTTATATTGCATGGAATTATCGTTGTTTTTATTTCCAGGAGATTTCTAAATAAGGGGAGGTAGTGAGTGATTTTTCCGGTGTAGGGGAGATAATCGCTTAAAAATTTTTCTCTTTTTCCTTGTTAATTTCTCTGTGTCAGTATGTTCGGATGGTTGATCTGGGTTTGTACTTTTCAATGAAGAATGTTTCCTTGTTCAGTCTCATTTGTGTTGATGATCCGAAAGCACATTGGTAAAATGGGAAGATTAAAAATTGTGGCAGTAGTTGCTTTGCGCATTTCTCAATGTGCTCACTAAAAGGTATCATTCTATATTCTGGGAATGCAATCTGTTGTCGATGCAGTGTGCATCTGCGCCTGAGTGATAGTCCCGTGGAACCCACGTAGTCTTGGTGGCAGCCCGAGCATTTAATAACAAAATTATGTTTTCAGAGGCACAAGTAAAGTTAGATTTGATCTTAATTTCTGTCCCTCTTTAAAGAAGAATTCTGATCCTTCCAATAGGTTAGGACATGTTGCACAGTTCGATCTACCACATTTTTTTACTTTTGCATCCGTAATTTTAGAAGACAATTTTGCCTTTGTGAGAATCTTTTTAAGTGATTTAGGCTGTTTGTAGCTTTTAATGATTTGGTGTATGTTTAGAATTTCCTTTAATTTTGGGGTTTTATGAAGTATTGGTAAATTCTGGGTGATGATGGTGAAGGCTTCTTTGTTTCTGGGGTGTATGTAGATATGTAAGGTAGTATTTTCGGGAAGGTGTGTTGTTGTGTTGAACTTTTCTTAAGTTTCTATGTTGATTTCTGTTGCACGTCTGATCCCATCCTCTATGAGTTGAGCTGGGTAATGTCTGTCAATTAGGGTGTTTTTGAGTTCTTGCAGTCTAAAGTTCCTGGTATTTTGTTCTGACACTATTGTGCATATCCTTCTTGCAAGGTTGAAGGGGATGTTTGTTTTAGTGTGTCTTGGGTGGCATGAATTAAAAAGAAGGTATTGTTTGGCGTCTGTGGCTTTGTAAAAAATGTCTGTTTCTATTTTAAGGTTAATTTTTTTAATTAGTATATCCAAGAACGGGAGCTCCTTTTGGTTGTATTCCATTGTGAACTGTATATTTGGTTTATGCTGTTCAATAGGTTTTTAAATTTTAGGAGTTTATCTATGTTTTCATTCCAGAGAATGAAACAATCGTCTAGAATCGTTTCCAATTCTTTTATGTATTGAGAGAGGGAGTTTCCAAAGATTGATAGAGATTCCTGGTAAATGATTATTTCCATGTATCCCATTGTTAAGTTCGCAATGACTGGTGCTGCCCTTGTACCATAGCAATTCCGGATTTTTGACGGTAAATGTATTGTCAAACATGAAGTGGTTATTGTGTAGGATGAATTCAATTGATTTAGTAATGAATTCCTTACTGATCCTTTTTGGTATTTCTTCCGGAAATTGGTCTAACCAGAATTGTATTGCCTCCAGTCCATAATTATGAGGAATACTGATATACAAGTTGACTACATCAAATGAAACCAGGATTGTTTCTTCCTTGGTTTTTTTTTGGGAGGTGGTTTAACATATCTAAGTCATCTCTGATATGGCTATCGATATGTTTAAGGAAGGGTTTCAAGAGGATGTCCATAAGTAGACTTAGTCTGTGTGTTTCACAGGTTGGGCCAGCTACAATGGGTCGTAGTTTTAGGTCCCCCGGATTTGCCACAGAAGTCAAACACCTCGGACAAAACCTTAAATGAGGACATACTCAAAGAACTGAAAAATATTAATTCACAGCTTCTTAACCTGAACAACAAAATCGAGGAATCAAACTTACTCGCCCGGGAAAGTAAAAGCAATGAAGATGCAACCCGTTACACTGACCAGGTGAGTAAGGATCTACAACTGTTATATACAACACTGAACTCAATTCTCATCAACAAATCCGAAAATAATACACAGGCACCTAATGAAACACAGCAGGACACCATACGCACCAAACCAACCCAACAAAAAGAAAAATAGGAAACGTTTGGAATACAAACCTGCACAACAGAAAACTCACCTACTGGAACATGATAAAAAATTCCAACAAAGCAGATATCTACGAGGGATGGATAAACTCAACACCAATTATCCTCCCACGCAAATTCCAGATAAAATAATTCCTAACGAGCCTGACGGACAGAGATCTATTAGAGAAAAGTCAGCTCTGTTCAATTTTAAATCAGAAATAGAGCTTCTAAGACTCAGGGCCTCCACAAATGAAGAAAAACTTAAAAGCATAGACGAGGAGATGCACAATCTAATACTAAAATATACCGAGGGACAACCCCTCGATAATACATTGGATCACTGGAAGGATTCCTGTGAGAGAGAAGAGAGAAATTCTCTCCTACGCTGGGAGAAAAACATGGACTTCTTCCAAAAATATAGTGAAACTTCAAAAATGAATTGGGTACAAATAATCCCTTCCTTAAGAAAATTACAATAAATAAAAAAGAAAAACCTAACACCCACGAACAACCCCCAACTATCCTCCATACACTAAAAACAGAAATCACCCACAACCAACCTTTACAAACCACGCTAGACCTAACAGGAACTAGCTGAAAGAGGACGCGTCTATGAAAGAAATTACACCAAAAACCGAACAAACCAACAACATCCTAATACCAGACCCAACCACCATACAGCACAAACGACACTAGGAAAAGAAATACACCACACACCAAATCAACTACTACCCCATGAACCAAAACTACTGGTCCCCACTAAACACAAGACAACGACAAAGCAAAGAAACACTATGTCAAGCAACATCCCACATACAAGAAGTTCGAAACAAAAATATTCCCCATACAGAAATTTTACACACACACCACAAGCATAACAACCATAGATTCCCCCACACACACAACGATCGGAGGCAACAATACACCACTCCCCCGACCAAATACCACACAACTCACAGACAACTCATACCAAACAAAATTACACCAACATTTTTTAGCCAGGGACCAGGGACACCAGGACACAGGCTGGAACCTAGTAAAGGAAAAACCGAAGATAATCTTTCAACCAAACCTCTTTCTAACATAAAAATTGACATCCTCGCAAAAGGGCTCAAATTTACACCAACTCCACGCAGAGCAAACCTAAATGAACTCAAGGATAATATAACAGAATTTTGCAGAAAATTAAGACTAGCAGAAGCATCAAACAGTTTCAATACTGAAGATGAATCACTAGTCAAGAACAAAAGTGAACACATCCCACACAGAGGAAGAAATAAAGATCTTGACGAATTCTGTAACCACATTGAGAACTTCCCCTACCATACTATACATAAACAGAAAGTTACCCAAATTTTAACACTACACAATGGAAAGAACTGATAGAACTCCAAAATGATGAAGATATAACCATTAAGGAAGCGGACAAGGGAAATGCAGTTGTAATAATGGATACATCATACTACAGAAATCTTGTAATTTCCTTGCTTGATGAAGACCTACATTATGAAAAAATTACCAACTACACCACAAAAAGTAATGAAAACTCTATCTTCACTAATTAAAACCCATGAAAAGGAACTGACAACCAAAGAGATTGATTTCCTAACAAACTTTAAATGCAAACCTAGCCTTTTCTATGGTCTGCCAAAAATTCATAAAAGTCAAATTATAAATGAAACCATTAAAAAATCACCAAAGACATACATACACACACCTAATCCGGGGGACCTAAAACTACGACCCATTGTAGCTGGCCCAACCTGTGAAACACAACAGACTAAGTCTACTTATGGACATCCTCTTGAAACCCTTCCTTAAACATATCGATAGCCATATCAGAGATGACTTAGATATGTTAAACCACCTCCCAAAAAAAACCAAGGAAGAAACAATCCTGGTTTCATTTGATGTAGTCAACTTGTATACCAGTATTCCTCATAATTATGGACTGGAGGCAATACAATTCTGGTTAGACCAATTTCGGAAGAAATACCAAAAAGGATCAGTAAGGAATTCATTACTAAATCAATTGAATTCATCCTACACAATAACCACTTCATGTTTGACAATACATTTTACCGTCAAAAATCCGGAATTGCTATGGGTACAAGGGCAGCACCAGTCATTGCGAACTTAACAATGGGATACATGGAAATAATCATTTACCAGGAATCTCTATCAATCTTGGAAACTCCCTCTCTCAATACATAAAAGAGAATTGGAAACGATTCCTAGACGATTGTTTCATTCTCTGGAATGAAAACATAGATAAACTCCTAAAATTTAAAAACCTATTGAACAGCATAAACCCAAATATACAGTTCACAATGGAATACAACCAAAAGGAGCTCCCGTTCTTGGATATACTAATTAAAAAAATTAACCTTAAAATAGAAACAGACATTTTTTACAAAGCCACAGACGCCAAACAATACCTTCTTTTTAATTCATGCCACCCAAGACACACTAAAACAAACATCCCCTTCAACCTTGCAAGAAGGATATGCACAATAGTGTCAGAACAAAATACCAGGAACTTTAGACTGCAAGAACTCAAAAACACCCTAATTGACAGACATTACCCAGCTCAACTCATAGAGGATGGGATCAGACGTGCAACAGAAATCAACATAGAAACTTTAAGAAAAGTTCAACACAACAACACACCTTCCCCGAAAATACTACCTTACATATCTACATACAACCCCAGAAACAAAGAAGCCTTCACCATCATCACCCAGAATTTACCAATACTTCATAAAAACCCAAAATTAAAGGAAATTCTAAACATACACCAAATCATTAAAAGCTACAAACAGCCTAAATCACTTAAAAAGATTCTCACAAAGGCAAAATTGTCTTCTAAAATTACGGATGCAAAAGTAAAAAAATGTGGTAGATCGAACTGTGCAACATGTCCTAACCTATTGGAAGGATCAGAATTCTTCTTTAAAGAGGGACAGAAATTTAAGATCAAATCTAACTTTACTTGTGCCTCTGAAAACATAATTTATGTTATTAAATGCTCGGGCTGCCACCAAGACTACGTGGGTTCCACGGGACTATCACTCAGGCGCAGATGCACACTGCATCGACAACAGATTGCATTCCCAGAATATAGAATGATACCTTTTAGTGAGCACATTGAGAAATGCGCAAAGCAACTACTGCCACAATTTTTATTCTTCCCATTTTACCAATGTGCTTCGGATCATCAACACAAATGAGACTGAACAAGGAAACATTCTTCATTGAAAAGTACAAACCCAGACTCAACCATCCGAACATACTGACACAGAGAAATTAACAAGGAAAAAGGAAAAAAAATTTTTAAGCGATTATCTCCCCTACACCGGAAAAAATCACTCACTACCTCCCCTTATTTAGAAATCTCCTGGAAATAAAAACAACGATAATTCCATGCAATATAAACATAACGTCACAAGAAATTTGAAAAGCTACACGCGAAACCGGTAATTTCTTTAAAAATTTTTAAAATTATGTCATTTTAAGGAAAGGAAAAAAAATTTTTCCAATATTCTCCAGACATTTTGACACAAATATATATATTTTTTAACATTTAAGCCTTCTGTCGTTTTTTCACACTTTACTATTTTTATATATTCACCCACGTGCTTTACCAAACAACTTTCTTATCTATATATATATATATATATATATATATATATATATTACACACCACACGCACTCACATATATTTGTTTGTTGTTTGTTTTTGTTTTCCAGTTTCAGCTCTTGAGCTGTGGCCATGCTGGGGCACCGCCATTGTGGTGAAAGAGTACAGCAGGGATCACCACCCCCTGCCGGAGCCTCGTAGAGCTTTTTAGGTGTTTTCGCTCAATAAACACACACAACGCCCAGTCTGAGAATCGAAACCGCGATCCTGCGACCGCGAGTCCGCTGCCCTAACCACTAGGCCATTATATATATATTCATAAAAGTGGTACGACAACAAAAGAAAAAAGAGACCTCGATATTATGTAAATGTAATATGTGACAATTATTCGGTAGCCATAATAAAACTCCGAGTTTCGGAGTTATATATTATATATATATATATATATAATATATTATATATAGAGAGAGAGAGAGAGAGAGAAGTAAACGCACACACCACATTCGTATATATATATATATATATATATATATATATATATATATATAGCTTACTACACGAACATGCTCGTTTGATTTGATATACCTTCCAGAAATTAAAAAAAGAGTATAAACCCGTCATCGGAAAAAAACAACAATAGAGTAGGCAATCTTATAATAGATAAATTAACACATGTGTGTGTGTGTGTGTGTGTGTGTGTGTGTGTGTGTATGTTATGTGTTATCATTACTTGTATCATAACTGAACAATGAGGTTTTTGATTCTGAAATGCTAGTTTTTATTAATTATGTCTAGGCGCAGGAGTGGCTGTGTGGTACGTAGCTTGCTTACCAACCACATTGTTCCGGGTCTAGTCCCACTTGTGATACCTTGTGCAAGTGTTCTTCTACTATACCCTTGGGCCGCCCAAAGCCTGTGAGTGAATTTCGTAGACGGAAACTGAAAGAAGCCGTCGTGTATATATATATATATATATATATATTATGTGTGTGTGTGTGTGTGTGTGTGTGTGTGTTTGTGTATCTGTGTTTGTGCCTCCAACATCGCTTGACAATTGATGGTGGTGTGTTTACGTCGCCGTAACTTAGCAGTTCGACAAGTGACCGATAGAATAAGTACTAGGCTTACAAAGAATAAGTTCTGGGGTCGATTTGCTCGACTAAAGGCAGTGGTCCAGCATGGCCGCAGCTAAAATGACTGAAACAAGTAAAAGACTAGAAGAGTAAAAAAAAGTATCAATTCACCACCACAGAATTTGTATATGCTATGATAGCGAACTGCTATTTAAAAGATACAAAATTATATTTTTAATACCAAAACTGTGCACAATTCTAGCATTTATCTTCTTCCTTAAATATGGCTACTTTATTGTTTATCTATATTCGGAATAGTTTTCTTTAAATACGAACAATTGTTTGCAAGTTAGAACTCTTGGAATAAAAAGAAGGAAACAAAATCTGACGTTTAATACAGTCATATTTTATACAGAAGTGTAAACTAAGAGTATAGGCTACATCTCAAATTTCATTGTAGGTGAAATTAATCAATTTGTCCAGAAGGAAATGCGACTTAAAACGTTTGTAATTTTATATTGAAAACCAATTTCGTTCCTTTGAAAGATTTCGTCTTCAAAAAATCGAATATCTTTCTGAATAAACACGGATTCCTTACTTCAGATAAAAACTACAAAACCAATGAACAGGAGAATGAAATTATCTGAGGATTTCCTTTACTGAATGCTGCAGTGATATAAATCACCAGACTGCAGCTAAGGAGTGAAATCGTAATTTCAGATTACTAAGTAATTAACATTTCCCATGTACTATTTGAATTACCAAAAGGAAACACCTCGAGGTCAATTAGCCTGCTAAGAATAGCAGCCATACTTCACTCAAATCACACTCCATCAGCTTAAAACAGGAATGAAGAAATGACGCTTATTACATAATGTAAATACCATACTCCGGGATAATCCCATCAGAAAACTGGAAGGAAATCGATTGAGCGACATTGAACTTGATCGATAAGTGTTGAACTGATCGGTAAGTGTTGATTCTGAGATAAGCAGCAGAGTGAGTTGGTTGAAATGTACCGTTAAATTTTCAAAAACTATTATATTGGAATACAAAATTTTCGTCCAAATTATTTTCACAAAAAATCTCTGTTAATTGTTAAATTGTAATTCATTATAGAAGTATTTCAATAGCTTTCAGGAAATTAACATTCGTATTTTAGTGTAATGCTTCAGGCACATATATGTTTTCACTCTCAATCATATAAACTTTATTACAGATTATTTAAAGACAAATTTAATACAGAGCTTAGACTGTCGTCTATTGGAGAGGTATTTACAAGTTCTTTTCCGAACAATTGTGCAATAAAATGTATTCAAAATATACAGTGATATTTGGTGCATAATGATCAAACACACGATCGTTAACCGAATAACCTAACTGCTAATACACGTCTTCACAGTGTATGTATAAAAATATATATGACTGCGCATGGTTTAATGATTAGGGTGTTGCTCTAGCGATTGTGATTTCAATTCTTAGACTGGATGTTGCATAGTGTTCTTGAGAAAACACTTCATCTCACGTTGCTCCGCGATCACTTCGATATGTGACGCTTGGCACACCGTGCACTTGTTCAGGAAACGTGTATTTGATGGAGAGAATCATTTAACATTTGATCACTATAAACACCGGTTTCTGCATTGGTAAAATAGAACCTTAGCTTCTTCAGCACGTACTACCATGACTAGAGACTCCCAACCTATATATATATATATATATATATATGCATACATACACGCTACAGAGAGGTAATGGTGAGCATCGACGTGTATTTCCTGGTGAAATAAAGCCGCAGTTTAGTATTTCATGTTCAATTTTCTTCACATCACGTTTATGTAGTGGATTATCCCGTTGAATACGGGATAATGAGGTTCCAATAACAGTTAGGCTGCCCATACATATGATTTAATTTCAGTTGTGAAAGCTTGTGTTGGATCAGCAGGGTCTGTTTTGAAGATGATGATAGCCGAAGGTTGACACTTGCTTCAAACTCCATCAACAACGGTCTTCGGACTATTCTATAAAAGTTTTGCATTCCTGACATTGTTGTTTACGACTTAGAGTCCTACCCATCCAGGTAGTCATAAACACGCACACACACACATATATGTTTTATATATATATATATATATATATATTATATATATATATATATATATTATATATATATATATATATAATATAATTCGAGACAAAACCACTATTTTGCAAATCAAACAAGGAAAGACTTAATCAATACATAAAAAATTTTAATATAAAGTAAATAATAAATAAATAAAGTAAATAATAAATAAATAAATAAATAAATAGTAAATAAATAAATAAATAAAGTAACGAATTAATATTATATAATATTTTACTATAAAATTGGATTTAATCCTAAATCTGATTTTTTCCCTGTAATTTTGGATTTATTCCCTAATATTTATTATTATATATATATATATATATATATAAATATACATATATATATATATATATATATACATATACACACACATCTATATATATATATATATATATATATATATATATAGCTTACTACACGAACATGCTCGTTTGATTTGATATACCTTCCAGAAATTAAAAAAAGAGTATAAAACCCGTCATCGGAAAAAACAACACAATAGAGTAGGCAATCTTATAATAGATAAATTAACACATGTGTGTGTGTGTGTATGTTATGTGTTATCATTACTTGTATCATAACTGAACAATGAGGTTTTTGATTCTGAAATGCTAGTTTTTATTAATTATGTCTAGGCGCAGGAGTGGCTGTGTGGTACGTAGCTTGCTTACCAACCACATTGTTCCGGGTCTAGTCCCACTTGTGATACCTTGTGCAAGTGTCTTCTACTATACCCTTGGGCCGCCCAAAGCCTTGTGAGTGAATTTCGTAGACGGAAACTGAAAGAAGCCCGTCGTGTATATATATATATATATATATATATGTGTGTGTGTTGTGTGTGTGTGTGTGTGTTTGTGTATCTGTGTTTGTGCCTCCAACATCGCTTGACAATTGATGGTGGTGTGTTTACGTCGCCGTAACTTAGCAGTTCGACAAGTGACCGATAGAATAAGTACTAGGCTACAAAGAATAAGTTCTGGGGTCGATTTGCTCGACTAAAGGCGGTGGTCCAGCATGGCCGCAGCTAAAATGACTGAAACAAGTAAAAGACTAGAAGAGTAAAAAAAAGTATCAATTCACCACCACAGAATTTGTATATGCTATGATAGCGAACTGCTATTTAAAAGATACAAAATTATATTTTTAATACCAAAACTGTGCACAATTCTAGCATTTATCTTCTTCCTTAAATATGGCTACTTTATTGTTTATCTATATTCGGAATAGTTTTCTTTAAATACGAACAATTGTTTGCAAGTTAGAACTCTTGGAATAAAAAGAAGGAAACAAAATCTGACGTTTAATACAGTCATATTTTATACAGAAGTGTAAACTAAGAGTATAGGCTACATCTCAAATTCATTGTAGGTGAAATTAATCAATTTGTCCAGAAGGAAATGCGACTTAAAACGTTTGTAATTTTATATTGAAAACCAATTTCGTTCCTTTGAAAGATTTCGTCTTCAAAAAATCGAATATCTTTCTGAATAAACACGGATTCCTTACTTCAGATAAAAACTACAAAACCAATGAACAGGAGAATGAAATTATCTGAGGATTTCCTTTACTGAATGCTGCAGTGATATAAATCACCAGACTGCAGCTAAGGAGTGAAATCGTAATTTCAGATTACTAAGTAATTAACATTTCCCATGTACTATTTGAATTACCAAAAGGAAACACCTCGAGGTCAATTAGCCTGCTAAGAATAGCAGCCATACTTCACTCAAATCACACTCCATCAGCTTAAAACAGGAATGAAGAAATGACGCTTATTACATAATGTAAATACCATACTCCGGGATAATCCCATCAGAAAACTGGAAGGAAATCGATTGAGCGACATTGAACTTGATCGATAAGTGTTGAACTGATCGGTAAGTGTTGATTCTGAGATAAGCAGCAGAGTGAGTTGGTTGAAATGTACCGTTAAATTTTCAAAAACTATTATATTGGAATACAAAATTTTCGTCCAAATTATTTTCACAAAAAATCTCTGTTAATTTGTTAAATTGTAATTCATTATAGAAGTATTTCAATAGCTTTCAGGAAATTAACATTCGTATTTTAGTGTAATGCTTCAGGCACATATATGTTTTCACTCTCAATCATATAAACTTTATTACAGATTATTTAAAGACAAATTTAATACAGAGCTTAGACTGTCGTCTATTGGAGAGGTATTTACAAGTTCTTTTCCGAACAATTGTGCAATAAAATGTATTCAAAATATACAGTGATATTTGGTGCATAATGATCAAACACACGATCGTTAACCGAATAACCTAACTGCTAATACACGTCTTCACAGTGTATGTATAAAAATATATATGACTGCGCATGGTTTAATGATTAGGGTGTTGCTCTAGCGATTGTGATTTCAATTCTTAGACTGGATGTTGCATAGTGTTCTTGAGAAAACACTTCATCTCACGTTGCTCCGCGATCACTTCGATATGTGACGCTTGGCACACCGTGCACTTGTTCAGGAAACGTGTATTTGATGGAGAGAATCATTTAACATTTGATCACTATAAACACCGGTTTCTGCATTGGTAAAATAGAACCTTAGCTTCTTCAGCACGTACTACCATGACTAGAGACTCCCAACCTATATATATATATTATATATATATGCATACATACACGCTACAGAGAGGTAATGGTGAGCATCGACGTGTATTTCCTGGTGAAATAAAGCCGCAGTTTAGTATTTCATGTTCAATTTTCTTCACATCACGTTTATGTAGTGGATTATCCCGTTGAATACGGGATAATGAGGTTCCAATAACAGTTAGGCTGCCCATACATATGATTTAATTTCAGTTGTGAAAGCTTGTGTTGGATCAGCAGGGTCTGTTTTGAAGATGATGATAGCCGAAGGTGACACTTGCTTCAAACTCCATCAACAACGGTCTTCGGACTATTCTATAAAAGTTTTGCATTCCTGACATTGTTGTTTACGACTTAGAGTCCTACCCATCCAGGTAGTCATAAACACGCACACACACACATATATGTTTATATATATATATATATATATATATATAATATATATATATATATATAATATATATATATATATATATATATATATATATATATATATATTATATAATATTAATTCGAGACAAAACCACTATTTTGCAAATCAAACAAGGAAATACTTAATCAATACATAAAAATTTTTAATATAAAGTAAATAAATAAATAAATAAAGTAAATAAATAAATAAATAAATAAATAAATAGTAAATAAATAAATAAATAAAGTAACGAATTAATATTATATAATATTTTACTATAAAATTGGATTTAATCCTAAATCTGATTTTTTCCCTGTAATTTTGGATTTATTCCCTAATATTTATTATTATATATATATATATATATATAAATATACATATATATATATATATATATACATATACACACACATCTATATATATATATATATATATATATATATATATATATATATAAATAAACTTGTATGCATAAACATACATACATACATATATATACTCTTTACTCTTTTACTTGTTTCAGTCATTTGACTGCGGCCATGCTGATGCACCACCTTTAGTCGAGCAAATCGACCCCAGGACTTATTCTTTGTAAGCCCAGTACTTATTCTATCGGTGTCTTTGTCGAACCGCTAAGTGACGGGGACGTAAACACATCAGCATCGGTTGTCAAGCAATGTTAGGGGGACAAACACAGACACACAAACACACACATACATATATATACATATATACGACAGGTTTCTTTCAGTTTCCGTCTACCAAATCCACTCACAAGGCATTGGTCGGCCCGGGGCTGTAGCAGAAGACACTTGCCCAAGATGCCACGCAGTGGGACTGAACCCGGAACCATGTGGTTGGTTAGCAAGCTACTTACCACACAGCCACTCCTGCGCCTATATATATAATCTTGTATGCATATGTACATATTTATGTAAGTATATGCTGTACTTGAAAGACCATTGACTCCTCTGATTTAACCAGCTTTGAGGGTCTTGTTTTTTTATCCTGTAGTATGTTAAAAACAAACACCCTACTTACTTGGTGACTTTGCGGCTTAAGTCGCCTACGACCCACGCGTACAACAGGTTGTACTGCGCTACATGTTATCATTAACCACGAGAGTAACAAGACACGACATACTTTTGTATAAATATACTATTTGGCCATTGCAAGTGAATGCCAGTTAATAATTCAAATTTGGTTCCTTTGGAAAATATACAAAGTCCTCCATCCATTCTCATCTTTGTTATATTCTGTTATTATTCTTTACCATATGTTTCCTGCTCCACTGACTTGATGCAGGCCCTAGGATTATCAAACATATGAAGTAACTCGGTAAGATAAGGTAAAATATTTTTCAATTTCTCTTTCTTTCATTGCAGTATGCTTCATTTCTCTCGTTGTTGTCTTATTCTTATTCATCACTACAATTCCTCTATTCCACAGGTTTGATTTTCACCTTATCATTGACAAAGTTCTGAAGTAAAACATTAGAATAAGATGAAATAATTCCCACTCTTTCTCTCTACCTCTCTATCTCTCTCCCTTCTTTTTCTCTTTCTCTCCCCATCTCTCTCTTCCTTTCTCAGTTGAATACAACAACTGTTACTCGTCACGTCTTGGATGAAATCGGAACATACTTAAAATTCAGTCAAATTCGCTGCTATACATCATAAACAAAGCTAAACCTTTGTTAAAATATTACATTCTAGATAATTGAATATCATGTGCCAATCTGATCTGTGAAGATCAAGCCTGAGGGGTTTGTAGTATAGAATAACGTAGGATTATCGGTCGAATCAGTTTTCATCATTCCAGCGGTCGATAAAATAAATACTAGTGAAGTATGGCGTAGGGTTAATAGATCACTGCTTCGCGCACAATTTGTGGTAATATGCCAATATTATGAAGTTTGTAGTATTAAGAAATCTCCATTATATTTTAGTAAAATTAAAAAATGATTTCTCACTTTTGCGTAAAGCAAATTTGTGTGAAGATTATTTTATATTAAATTAAAATTGATAGAAGTACTACATCGCTTAATTGATCAGCTTCTAAGAGATTAAAGGCTAAGTCAGATGAACTGGGGCTTAAATTTTAAGCAATCAGGCGCCGAAATACTATACAAACATCCAGTGAATATTTTTATTGACTTTGGCAACAGCAGCGTTCCTAATAACATATAGCAAAATCTAATAATAAACATAAAAGTTCGAGACAAGCTCTAATATTACGATGTCTAGTATAGAGGAATAGAAAATTCGACTTTTGTTCCAAAACCGAAATCAATGATAAGGCTAAAAACAACAGCCAATATCATACAAGAATGAGAAAATCGGTACGGTCCAATGTGTGTAACTACTATCGGTATACCTAAATTCCTACAGGTAATAGCTTTCAACATATTGCATAGCCTGGTTAAACGTCTCCAAAGTGTCAGAAATGTTCTTTCACTGGATGTATATGAATACATACATGTATATATGCATATGTACATGACAGGAAAATGCACGATGTATCTATCTGTCTCTCTCCCTATCTATCTATCTATCTATCTATCTATCTATCTATATCTATCTATCTATCTATCTATCTATCTATCTATCTATCTATATATCTATCTATCTATCTATCTATCTATCTATTTATCTATCTATCTAGGGAGAGTTTACGAAAAAAACAAAAGACGAAGACAGGTGGTGTACAAAACAAACAGATGTATTAGTATAACGCTCAGGAATAGAAAAGGTCTTTTCCGTTTCGAGCCTACGCTCTTCTACAGAAAGGGACAGAAAAAAAACAAGGAGAGAGAAAAATGAGAGAAACAAATCTATCTATCTATCTTTCTATCTATCAGTCTATTTATCTACCATTTATCTATCTGTATACATACATACATACATACATAATACTATATATATATATATATATATATATATATATATATATATATATATATATATATATATATATTATATATATATATATATATTATAATCTATATATATATACAATATATATATATATATGTAGCTTGCAATCTATCATCTATCCCTCTCTCTCTCTCTTTCTCTCTCTCTCCTCTCTGCATAATATATCGGGCGAGAACATCTCAGTATATCTAGCGGAACATCCCTTTCTTTATGCATGTACCTGTTGTGATATACACTGCGAAGATTGATGCAGCGCAGTGCTACCTACAACGAAACAGTTGCAGGAGGGACAGAAAGGATCATCTTACTGAATAAGGAATAGTCTCGAACCTGTCTTCCATTTCCTTCATCAGTCAAAGGTGTCAGGTAATGCTGAATAAGTGCTATAGACAGACCATAGTTAAGTTCCAGATTCGGTAATATTGCGAACATTGGGTTCAACGTTGGTTCTATGTCAACGTATATTCATATATATATATATAGATATATATAGATATATATTCTTATTTTGTCTTCCATCTTATTACTTGTTTCAGTCATTTTGACTGCGTCCATGCTGAATTACTGTTTTTAGTCGAAGAAATCGACCCTAGGACTTATTCTTTGTAAGCCTAGTACTTATTCTATCGGTCTCTTTTGTCGAACCGCTAGTTTACGGGGACGTAAACACACCAACATCGGTTCCAAGCAATGATAGGAGGACAAACACGGACATACAAACACACACACAATTCGGCGGACCTTTTTCAGTTTTCGTCTACCAAATCTACTCGCAAGGCTCGAGACTACAGTAGAAGACATTTGCTGCTCAATGTGACACGCAGTGGGACTGAACCCGGAAATATGTGGTTGGTAAGCAAGCTACTTACCACACAGCTACACAGCCACTCCCCTGTTGGGAGTTCGCCTTGAATTTTAGTCAAATGAATTGAGTCCAGCATGTTTTTTTTGTTGTTAAGCCTTCTACTCTTTCTATCAGGATCTTCTGTGGAACGGCTGAATTCCGGTGACGCAAACACAAGTGGTGTGAAACGGTGGTTTGGGGATAAGCTAGGCACAAAAACAGACACACAGACTCACACACATACACACATACACACACACTCACACACACGCATACACACACACATATACTAAGCTTCTTTTAGTTTGCGTCCACCAAATTCACTCATAAGGCTTCGGTCGGCCAGAGACAATATAAGAAGACTCTCACTCAAAGTGTTACGCAGTGGCACTGAACCCGGTGGCATGCGGTATGGAAAGATGCTTCTTACCACACAGCCATGCCTGCGCATCTCTTCTTTCATTTTTAATATTTTATTTGTTTCAGAGTTTAGTCGTACAAATCAGCACTAGCGCTTTTCAGCTGCGGTATTTATGTATTTATCGCTCTTTTACTGAACCGCAGTCTGACGGAGAAATATGTAAAACACTAAAAGAATAAGACCTGTAGTTCTAATATATACTCTCTGCATAAGGCGGCGAGCTGGCAGAATCATTAGCACACCGGGCGAAATGCTTAGCGGTATTTCGTCTGCTGCTACGTTCTGAGTTCAAATTCCGCCGAGGTCGACTTTGCCTTTCATCCTTTCGGGGTTACGAACTGGGGTCGATATAATCGACTTAATCCGTTTGTCTCTCCTTGTTTGTCCTCTTTGTGTTTAGCTCCTTGTGGATAGTAAAGAAATAGGGATTTCATCTGTCTGTACGTAGTGAGTTCAAATTCCACCGAGATCGACTTTACCTTTCATCCTTTCTGGGTCGATAAATTAAGTACCAGTTGCGGACTGGGGTGTATCTTTTTGACTGACCACCTCGCCAAACATTTTGGTCATATATATATATATGTATATATATATACGATCAAAACGCACCCCGTGCTGAGTTGTCAAACTTTTAAACTAAATTTTCTCAAAACAACTTGTCCGACAGTCCAATAGGCCTCCCTTTTGAAAAACACTGATTTATCCTAAATTCGAGACACCGTGCATTTTCTCACGTACGCGTAGTATCGATCGCAACAGCTGATGTACTTGCGCATACAAATGCACGTTCCCATGACTTTATCTAACGCCTATTCACCTGGAATGGATTTTTGTAATTTTTTGCAAGACTTATGCACGCCCTGATACCGTCAGTATCTACATATCAAATTTGAGCGCAATAGGATGGAGGATGCCCGATATCCTAGAAGATACACACACAGACAGACAGAACGGATTTTAAATTATAGATATAATATGGAACAAGAACGCAAAACATCCAGACAGTTAGGTGATATAAAAAATGGACAACAAAACATCCAGACAGACGAAACAAAGAAAACAAAGGCGAGTCATTCGGAGTTTTCTACCCTCAGTCGAATTCCAGATTATCTTTGCAAGCTTGGTTGGTTATACCTGAGATTGCTCCAATCTGGCCAACCCCAAGGAAAACCTAAGCTAAAAGCATTAGATTCCTTGGAAGAAAGCAGCGAACGTATACGAAAACAAGGACGGAAGAAAAACAGAGAAATGTTACACAAATACAAATGCAATTAACAGGACATGTATATGTATATATGTGTGTGAGTGTGTGTGTGCGTGTGCCTGTATGTTGCGCATGCGTGTGTACATACATTAATGCTGTGTATTTATACTTGTACACACACACACACACACACACACACACACATATATATATATATATGTACATACATAAATACACATCTATCAAAGTATTTACGTATCTTTCAAATTATCAATATATCTACCTCAATATATGTGTGAGTGCACGCGCACACTGGACTATGTGCAGACGTCTATTTTCATGTTTAGATAAACGAGGAACTATTAGTGGAAGATGGGGAAACAGTGAAAATTTTCAATGTTCCTAGAAAAATTTGACGTCATTTCAACTCAAATCAATCCATTGAACAATGAACGTATTCTTAAAAAAAAATTAAAAAAACAACAAAATATTTAACAATCTCTGGAGCAGAAAATAAAATTCCTGTTTGATTGTTTCGTAATTGATTAAATATAATGAAATTGTTTTGTCTTGTAATACAATGTTTTAGTAACATTGCTGCACAATATTTCTACATTCGATTTTACTCTACTATTTTTCCTAGTATTATAGATTATTCTCGATTTAGTTTCAAAGACGTAATATATTGTGTCTGATATTGATATATACTTTAACACAGAGTGTACAGTAACGTCCATCTTTCATAGCCATGGTGGCGACGCGAAAGTTATATACACCTGTTGTTTTGATATATTCATAATATCTCATTTTCCTTTCTATATTTATTGAGGTTTTGTGGTATTGTAATGAATCACATTTTATATTTAAACTTATACTGTTCATAAGTTCATATATTTGCTAAGAAATATTTCACTGCCATAAATGGAATTTTCGTAGGTGTCACCATTTCAAGTCTTTCTAATAAATCTTGTGAAAATATCGAGAAAATTACCGAAATGTATTTCCCATTGGTGGATTTGTAGTTTTTGGTATGTTTTTATTTTTTCATCTCATTTTCCTGCCTTCAGTATTATATGGAATCGCCATTATTTTTCTCTTTCACTTCATGTTAGACGTAGGTGGTTAATAAAATTTCCTTTAATATTTGATAATATGGTTTGTTTTCTTTTTAGGTTGTTTTTTTTCTTCCTGTTTCATTAATTTCAATAAAAAAATTATAATAAATAACTCGATTTTGTTGCTTCCTTTAGTTTTTATTGATACTTATGGAAGTTTCAAAAATTCATAAAAACATCGCTTTTTAATATTGTGATTGTAGGAAATAACTAAAATAAGTGATTTAAACCTACTTGAATTGTCAGATGTAAATACCAGTAAAGACAAAATATAGTGAAAAAGTAATAGTTTTATCACTTTATTATTTATCATTAGATTAGCATCGAGAACCGACAGTACCTCAATAAAAAGAGTGTTAACATTATGAGTTAAGAGTTGGTGTTTCACAATCAGTTATATATATATTGATGATATCCAGACATACCAAGTTTGTATTTTCCTATACCGAAGTGGGACTGAAATTAGCGAGGAAACCCTTCGATGTAATATATATTACAGCAGAGCCGGGTATTTACGTCCCTCCAGGATTAGAGCTTAGAAATTACTCACTCCTGAATTAAAATAGAGGTGAGGTGGGCATACCACAGACACGTGTAAAAATGTACAACCTACCCGACACATTTCTA
>NC_043006.1:81229913-81232413 GCF_006345805.1 Octopus sinensis | reverse complement strand
ATCGATTTGGTAGGCAAGACATATGACGTCCAAGCATATTTGATTAAATTTATCTTTTTTTTTAGTTCTTGTTCTAGATTTTGCTGTTGTTGATGTTGTTGTTGTTGTTGTTGTTGTTCTTTTTCTTCTTCTTCTTCTTCTTCTTCTTCTTCTTCTTCTTCTTCTTCTTCTTTACCCTCTTCTTCTTCTTCTTCCTCCTTCCTCCTCTTCTTCTTCTCTTCTTCTTCTTCTTCTTCTTATTATTATTATTATTATTATTATTATTATTATTATTATTATCATTATTATTATTATTATTATTATTATTGTTATTATTATTATTATTATCATCATTATCCTTATTATTGTTATTATTATTATTTTCATATAAACTTAATAGATTAGACTGTTGGAAAAGAATAGAATCCTAACATCGATACTACAACAAGTAGCCTCAGATGCCAAGAACCCTTCTAAGTATTCCAGCTGTCCCTAATGACACTGCTTCTGGAGCTGTACTAAACTGGGTTTTATGCCTATTTCCTCTATCCGTCTGTTCAAATCTTTAGGGATAGTTCTCAATGCACCTGTGTCTACTTGGATACATTTTACCCGCACTTTCCATAGACTTTGTAATTCAATGGCTAGGTCCTCATATTTTACTATGTTTTCTATATCCCTCATAATAACGTAAAGTCAATTATCTGGCACTTTCTATTACTTTTATCTACTACTACTAAATTTGGTCTTGGAATAAAGAGGATAGTTATATTTCCAAAGATCTATTCGCAGAAGTTGTTGTTATTAAAGGTTTTAAAGTTTATGGCTTACGTGTTCGAAAACTGAAGGTATGTAAGCTTCTTAACTATTTTGAGGGAAATTCAAAATATTCACATGAAATTGTAAATATTCTAGTCTTTGATAGTTATTTTTCAGTTGCCCTGCTGGGTAGCGTTTCTGTGTCTTCAGCTGCTTACAGGTCGGAGCAGCGAAGAACACGTCCAGCCGCAATAATAATAATAATAATTATTATTTTTATTATTATTATTATTATTCAGGTGTCACTGCCAGGAATCGAACTGGGAATATTGGGGTTAGTATCTCGCGTTCTTAACCACTACGTCATATGCCCGTGGGTAATTACGGAGTGAATTTTAGGGCTTATAAATCTAATATTCTCCTATCCTTCCTTAATACCGGTTTCCATATGCTGCTCATATCTACACTAGGTCTGCTTAGGTCATTATGTCCTAGCATATGTACTGCCTCTTAGTTTTCATATTTTCCAGTGGTGTTGTATGCCTATTATTTTAACTTCATCCACTGGGGGAGGTTATCTCCGTTTTTCCATACATGATAAGCAGTACCCGATTTATCAATATCTCCTCGCTCACAGCTTTGCGATGCACCTCTACCCTTATTTTTTTTTACGGGGCGGCATTTGTCGCCTTTGTATAACCTACCACAGCTGGATGGGAAGGAGTACACGCAGACTTTGGTCATATTCTCTTCTATTGGTGGTTTTACTCGAATGAGATATTTTGAGAATTTGGCTTTAGGATCAACACCACTAAAACCATCTCTATGGCTGGGATATGTCGGTGACAACTTTATACTCTGACCCCACTAAGATGATGTCCAAGTACTGTTAGATCATGTGAACTCAATAAAACCATCCATACAGTTCACAATGGAAAAAGAAAAAGACAATCAGCTAGCATTCCAGGACGTATTAATAACTCGCACCAAGTATGGATCCATGACATCCGTATACCGCAAGTCAACCTTCACTGGATGATACCTAAACTTCAATTCCCACCATCCATACAGTGTAAAGAGAGGGACTGCTCAGTGCCTAAATAATCGGGCAAAGAATATAAGTAGCGATCTTGATACAAACCACTAAGTTATGATCCATTAAGCAACAACTGCCCCCAAAACATACTATCCACTCCAATTATGAGGAAAAGAGACGATGAAACCAATAGACTGTCTATAGTCAGTCTGTCTACCCTATTTGAAAGGCCTCTCCGAAAAGATACAAAAGATTTGCGGCCCATATGACTTTAGGACAGTATTCAAGATATATATAACACTTCGCAAATATCTGCTTTGAGTAAAACCACTAATAGATGAAAATATGACCAACAACTGCGTGTATTCCTTCCCATCCAGCTGTGGTAGGTTATACACAGGCGAAACATGCCTCCCCAAAATAAGATAGAGGAACATAGCAAAGGTGTAACATGAGAAGATATTGATAAATCGAGTATAACTGATCGTGTATGGAAAAACGGAGACCACCTACCCCAGTGAGCTGAAGTTAAAATAATAGACAGAGAACACCACTGGAAAATACGAAAAGTAAATGAGGCAGCTTATATGCTAAGACATAATAACCTCCAAAGCAGCCCTAGTGCAGATATGAGTAGCATAAGGGAACTGGTATCCAGGAAAGATAGGAAAATATTAGACTTATAAGCCCTAAAATTCACTCTAAAATTACCACGTAGTGGTTAAG
>NC_043006.1:81219913-81224913 GCF_006345805.1 Octopus sinensis | reverse complement strand
CAATACTGATTAGGCATTTGTGTGTTATTCATTCTTTCATTCACTTTGTTTATCAATGCAAAATTCTATTTTGTCTTAATATATTTACTGATATATTTACTATTCAATCCTTGTTTACATCGTCGATAAAAAAAATAAGAGTTTATTAATATCTACGAAACTTAATTATCGATTCTTTGGAAAGTAACGTATCTAGATTTGTGTGTTTGGGTAGACGCTGACGTGAACAAATTCATCGAAAGTCTGCAATAATCTGGAATAGACTGAACGATCGAATTTAGGTCAAAACTGCGATGTAAAGAGATAGAGATATTAGCATATATAGAATCCAACGAGAAAACCACTATCAGACTGTCTGTGCTAATAGACAGAGCAGTCATATCTCAATTAAATCATGTCTTGCTTGCGATCATAGAAACAGCATGGATGGACCAGAAAGACGTAATTTAAAACGTACAGAAAGCTGATATGGTCAAGTTTGAAATGCAGTTATTTATTCGTCTGATAGAACAGGGCTATTCTGGGGTTACACAAGGATACAAAATAGAAAAATTAAACGTTTCAGAAAAGCGCAGTAGGCATAAATATAGATGTAGTGAATGAGATTTGCAGAAAATTAACGAAACTCCCAATAAATATAGCGATAACGATTCTCTCAAGTAGTTTGTAGTAAGTTTCCCGGTGCCTCATCTATGTCTTATTAAAATAATATTACAATACACACACATACAAAACCAACAATAAAATGCAATTGCGATAACTGACAGAACCAACGACTATTGAAAAGGTTGCAAGTCGCAACGAAAAATTTTGTAGAATATGATAATATAATAAGTAAATGAGTGGAAATCAGTATGTGTATACATACATACATACATACATACATACATACATACATACATACATATATATATATATTATATATATATATATATATATATATATATATATATATATAAAACTCAACTTGTGAGTCTGTGTGTGTATCTGTGTGTGTGTCTGTGGGTTTAACTTCCCGGCACATCTCCTCCTAGCCAACAAATCGTAGAACTACAAAAAATGAGTCACTTAAAGTTTAGGCAAATGAAAATTGAACTGCGCTATTTCTGTTCCGGAATTCATCTCGTAAGTGCAAAAATCGATAATGTGTTTGTTTAGGCCTTATCCCATGCATTGAATAGTGAACTTTACTCAGTCAGCTGTTTGACGTGAACCGTGTTCACCACGCGTGCAAGCATGCGTAAATTGCATAAAAAATTAAAAAATCAAGATATAAAAACGAATCGACGTAAACATTGTAGAAATTCGGCAAAGAAATGAATTTTCGGGATGTAGCCTGGAGGATTTTTTCGTATTAATCGTTTGGACTTTGTGAACACATACCAATTGTTTTCATAACATTTTTAACGCTTTGAATTAGATGTGACCATTTTGCGTTGAGTCTGCAGTTTGAATAACTTTAACCAAATTTTAGCAGGCCGGATTTTTGATCATCACGATACATCACCAGCGACTCCCTGAAACTCTTCCCTGAAATCGCCGTTGAGAAATTTATTATATATATAATAATACTTTGAATGTGACTCCTGAGAAAGAGTAAAAGTAATTATCCGATGAACGACGGGTATTACTGCTAGTATATATATATATATATATATATATATATATATATATAAAACTCAACTTGTGAGTCTGTGTGTGTATCTGTGTGTGTGTCTGTGGGTTTAACTTCCCGGCACATCTCCTCCTAGCCAACAAATCGTAGAACTACAAAAAATGAGTCACTTAAAGTTTAGGCAAATGAAAATTGAACTGCGCTATTTCTGTTCCGGAATTCATCTCGTAAGTGCAAAAATCGATAATGTGTTTGTTTAGGCCTTATCCCATGCATTGAATAGTGAACTTTACTCAGTCAGCTGTTTGACGTGAACCGTGTTCACCACGCGTGCAAGCATGCGTAAATTGCATAAAAAATTAAAAAAATCAAGATATAAAAACGAATCGACGTAAACATTGTAGAAATTCGGCAAAGAAATGAATTTTCGGGATGTAGCCTGGAGGATTTTTTCGTATTAATCGTTTGGACTTTGTGAACACATACCAATTGTTTTCATAACATTTTTAACGCTTTGAATTAGATATGACCATTTTGCGTTGAGTCTGCAGTTTGAATAACTTTAACCAAATTTTAGCAGGCCGGATTTTTGATCATCACGATACATCACCAGCGACTCCCTGAAACTCTTCCCTGAAATCGCCGTTGAGAAATTTATTATATATATAATAATACTTTGAATGTGACTCCTGAGAAAGAGTAAAAGTAATTATCCAATGAACGACGGGTATTACTGCTAGTATATATATATATACATATTATTTCCATTTCTGCCGAGCGTAAAACTACTACACCTGCTTGATATTCCTACACTTGTCCTCATTTTTTGTTTTCTGCAAATTTGAACTATATATATACATATTCATATCTTTCACTTAAAAAAAAAAGAACGAAAGACATTATTTCGAAAACAAATCTGATTTTTAGTTATAGGCAATCATACACTGCAGAACTTGTAGATGTATGAGGTTAGTAATAGTTTTAATTTTAAACTCTTTAACCGAGTGTACTAAGGGTACATCTGAAGAACGGATTCATAGGGAGTTTGTGTCCATTAAAAAAATATCAGCTGTATTTACATATGCATAAGAAATTAACGTATTAGCTAGCATTTGTTGAGTTTATATTATTATTATTATTATTATTATTATTATTATTATTATTATTATTATTATTATTATTATTATTATTATTATTATTATTATTATCATTCAGTAGTTTTATCTTTATAATGTGTTTTCACTTCACTACCGAGCGCAGCTCTGTGTGCCTTGGGTATGTGCTGTGATTTGTTGTGATGCTCTGATGGTTACTGTATTGAAAGAGTTCTGCGTAGGATGTGTGCAGTGCCTAGTAGTGCAATTTTATGTATGTTATATGTGTTTGTAAGTCCTGCAGTTTTTGTTATGTATTTGTCTGAATATTTTTTAGCATGCCTAATGCACCTACTATGAGAGGAATTGTTTCTGTTTTTAGATTCCACATTCTAGTTTCCAGGTCTTTGTATTTTGAAAGTTTCTCCATTTCTTTTAGTCACGTTGTCATCTGCTGGTATTGATACATCAATTAGAAAGCATTTTTATACTTCATGATCTCTAACTACTAAATCTGGTCTGTTGGCCTTAATTTCTCTATGTGTATTGGCATATCCCAGAGTATGGTTGTTTTCTCGTTTTCTGTGACATCTTCTGGTGTGTGTCTATACCATCTTTTTCTGTTGATATTCCGTAATGTTGGCATAGCTTCCAGTGTATGTAGGTCCCAACTATGTCGTGTCTGTAAATATATTCCTTGTTAGCCAGGACTGGGCAGGCAGAGATAATATGATTTATTGTTTCTTGTCCATCTCCACATATTCTGCAGTTACTTGTAATGATGATTTTTATAGGTGGTCTATCTTTACATAGGTACCAATTTTTTGAGCCTTGTTAGTACTTGAGTGCTGATACTTATAAGTACGCTAATTACTACTTGTATCACACCCACCCTCTTTATTGCCTGCAGCCTGCGTATTTTCATTTCAAATTGACAAAGATGTTCAGTTTTTCTTCTTCTCTCTCTTTGATTTTGTCAGACATCAGGTTTCCGATGTCTGATTCGATGGTCTCACTGAATCATTGCATCCCACATAATTTTGTAGTCTTCATTCTCGCTAACTCCATCGGGGATTTGGTCATATCACATCTTTGCTCTTAGTAGGCCATGGTTTCCACAACGCTCCCAATGGATCATTCTAGCCACATTGTCATGTCGTCTTTACAATTGCATTGTTCCAGTTTCAGGCATTCGCTAACAATGTGTCATACTGTTTCACCCCTCTCACCACACTTTCTGTATTTGTCGCTCTCATTATTATTATTTCTGTCTGTTTGGTGTATAATGTTGCAGTGCAGAATGAATATGGTGCTTCAAAGTAGTCGTCACCTATCCACCGTTTTCTTTGGGTTTTGTTTTTCTTTTGAGAAGAGACATTAAGAGAGAGGTCTGGCTATTTAGTGTTAACTTGTTGACAGAACGCCGTCTCTAGACTTTTGCTAGTGCGTCTTTCGTATTGTGATCACCTAAAAACTCACAGATTGAAATTCATCTCTATTTCTTTTCATAATTCCATTACGGAGCATATCTGGTTTCTCTCTCTGCTTACACTGAAGGTTGTTGCATTTTTCTACTTATTATTACTTCACTCTTTAAGTTGTTTAAACACTGTGTGTTCTATGTTACCTTCTTCATGTGTGAAAAATTGCACATGTAAATTCCACCTTCAATTTCTCGCATCGATAAAACAAAGTACTAATCAATTACTAGAGTCGATGAAATCGATTGAAACCCTCCCATCAAATTTAATGTCTTTTCTATCAATATCTATTAATATTTTGTTTATTACCTGAAACGATGAGTTAAGCAGAATCGTAACTTCATATTGAGACTTCAAATGCCATCGAGATCGAATTTACTTTTCACTGTTTGGGGGTGAATAAAATAAGAACCATTTGAGCACTGGGGTCAATATAATCGACTTGTATCCTCTTCCACCAAGTCTTGCATGTACCAAATTTTGAAATCAATATTTTATTTATTAACTCCTTTGTCACTATCAACAATATTCCTTGATAAACTCACCTGTTACTTCCAACAACATCCAGTTTGAAATTATAGCATCGACATTTACAAAACTATGAATGATGTAAAAAAAGTCAGATAGAGCAATGTATGTTGCCAGTTAAACATCATAAAGCGGAGTCATAGGCAATGACCTAAAATGTGCAATAGAATATTAGAACAATACAAAGAGGAATAAACATATGCATTTTCTAAATCATTGAAAATTCCAAACAATTGTCAATGGGTAAAGATGCAGATAAATGTACAGGCGACTTAATAAAAC
>NC_043006.1:81184913-81214913 GCF_006345805.1 Octopus sinensis | reverse complement strand
GTTTTATTTATTATTTTGCACATTACTTAATCATTGTTATATGTTTTATCTTATACTTAATCTTTCTATAATATGTAATTTTTCTAAATGGGATAATTTAATTTTTCATTATTGAATTGATAAAAGGGTGGTTTTTTTCTAATTTATATATATATGTGTGTGTGTGTGTGTGTGTATGTATATGTATATGTATATATATGTATATGCATATATATATAAATGTATATATATATATATGTGTGTGTGTATATATGTATATATATGTATATATATGTATATATATTATATATATATATACACACATATAGAGAGAGGGAGAGAGGGGATAAGAAATGGAGCAAAAGTTAAATACCAAAGAGTCATTTCTTATTTTTAATTATTGTTCCAGTTCTAATCGTCTCTCTGTATATTAAATCGCGGTTTTACCTTTAAATCACCTACTACCATATACCTTATAATGAAGACCGGACATACTGAGGTAATACAGCAGGAGTGCCTACAGATACATCTATCCCTTAGATGGTTGCATAACCTCTAACTTAATATTTTACATACACACACACATACATATATATATATATATATAATATATATATATATATATACACACAAAAACACACACCTATATATATATATATATATATATATATATAGCTCTGTATATGTGTGTGTTTTGGCTCATTGGTTAGAACGTCGAGCTTACGATCGTGAGGTTGTGAGCTCGAATCCCGGACCGGGCTGCGTGTTGTGTTCTCGAGCAAGCCACTTTATTTCACGTTGCTCCAGTTCACTCAGCTGTAGAAATGAGTTGCGACGTCACTGGTGTCAAACTGTATCGACCTTTGTCTTTCCCTTGGATAACACTGGTGGCGTGGAGAGGGGAGGCTGGTATGCATGGGCGACTGCTGGCCTTCCATAAACAACCTTGCCCGGACTTGTGTCTAGGAGGGTAACTTTCTAGGTGCAATCCCATGGTCATTCATGACCGAAGGGGGTCTTTACATATATATATTAAAAATCGTGAAGTGACAAGTCATTGATCTGCTAAACTTAGCAACCGAATTACGTACAAATGTGGTAAAAGATAAAGCACCAGTATGATACACTCCTTGGAAAAATACATCTCAATTACGTCGTGGTCGAATTTGTAGAATCAGAACAACACTAACATCATCAGTAAAGACTTTAAAACAAATCTCATCATCAATAGGTTATGCCTGTATTCATGTGTAACACGGCTTTAAAAGTCACAAGGATATTTATATGAAAACGATATCCTTCTTCCATCTCATTCCATTTAACGTTTTACTTTCCTGGTTGTGCGTGTAAAAAAGTGTTTATACTTGTGCTTCTTTTGCTATACTTCTCTATGTATACATAAAACAGCTGCCTCTGTCGTTGATGTGGATAAAGTTTTACCCCAATCACTCCCTCACTGGTGTCGCTGCCTTAACCAAGGAAAGGGTTTCATAAAGGAGCGCTTTGAGGACAGTGATATTTTCGGGAAAAGATTGTCGATAATTTTTCACCTGTTCAAGTTATTTTATTTAACGAATTAATCAGTTGATGTTTTGTAATACTATTTCAATTGTACGTTCAAAGAATGCCCCTCTACACTACATTGGATAGCTAATTGAATACACAGTACATAAATATTATTTTACATTTAAGAACTCTTTTCCTCCATAGACAGACCGAAGGCCGTGATTATGATAACATTTTCATTTCAACAACATGATATTTCGATACGGACGCTTCTCCACTTACACATCATGTCTGGTATGATATTTCCAGCAAAGTCAATTATCGCGAAGAAAATTTGTTTCGGAATTTGTCTCAGGAAAAACTATCCTTGAAACGTGAGAGTTCCCCTTTCTCCTACCATCCTACACCATGCGACCGTACTAATTTCATAGGTTTTTACATCCGTTCTCAATTTGAGTCTCGTATTCGTTTCTTCCTTGATAAAGTTATGTTATTTTTAATATGGCTTCTAAAGTTTCGCATTTCTATCTCGAATCCATTATTTTTAATCTGTGTTAAATTGGAAGGTCATAGAAAGATCATGTTATGTCATGACGTTTTTTCTACATTGACACTGGCAACAATGTATATATCTGAACTGTCATTTAGTTTTCTGTTCAATTTAAATACTAAGAATAATTTGACAGGTGAACATTTCACGAGATCGTATTATATTTACGTTAACCTTAATTTATTCCGTTATTAAATATTTTGTCGATAAAACCTGTCTGTTAAACATCAGTTCACACCCTGAGAACTCTCAGGTAAAGTTTGTGTTTCAGTGTATTTATTATTTTCCTCACTAATGATACCCTGCAGTTATCATTGTTGATTAGTTCGAAGTGAGTCCAGATGGTGCAGACACGGGATCGAAGATATTCTAAACTATGACTATCCCGGTTTTTTTTTTCAGAAATAATACGTTAAATGATATAAACTTTTGGAAAAAGACAGGCCAATCATTTGGTGAATATTTGACTGCTATTCTTAAAACATTTAGTGATCATGGAGAGGCATCTCACGTAGGTTCCAGCTATAGATTGTAGGATCATATAAATATTAAGTTTTATCTCAAAGATGCCATGTCTCGTATACTGTCACCTTCTATGTGATAAAACCATGATTAAAATCTGTTCGCAGCGCCTACAAGCTTGTTCGAAATACTAGAAACAGCAGCCACATTTCACTTGAATTATACTCTTCCGTTTTAGAATTGTGACCCATAACACTATATGTTATAATGTATATTGGATACACGATGTCTGTGATAACAAAAAGTTATGTATTTTTGTGCTTTCATCACAGGTGTGTCCAATTAGGAATGACCTGTCACCAGGCAACAGCATCTCTCGAAAAGTTTCATTAAACCTGATTTGTAAGGCAGAACCGCTGATGCTCCAGCATGAGTTGGACTGTGATGGTTAAAACAAAAACAACTGTACAATCGTTGAATGCTAAATTTATCACACAATGTTACAACACCACCTTGAAGTATGAAATTCAACATGTACAATGTACGTTAGAGAGGGATGGGTTTCACTCGACTGATTTTCTCCTATATACATTACATGACAACACTTCGTAGGTTTTGTCTTAGCCATTAAGAGATTTATACTTCAATTAAGATGCCGTATCTTTCTAGAATGAAGTATTGAATAGTTAATGAAGTGTCACTTTAACGTACGCTTTTTTGTTGTTATTGATTCCTTTTTAAAGTATAAGAGTAACGTTGATTCTATCTTAAGCACAAGAACAAAACTCGTATTGATTGAGGTCCATTATAATAATGGTACTCATTTTATAAGCAGATGAAATAGGAAAAATAAAGTCAGCGATGTTGTGTTTTTGGATTTGGTTTGTAAGATTTTTGTGTGTGAGTTCGTGCATACTTACATAAATACATACATACATACATGTGTATGCGCGCACACACACTGAACCGCACACATGCGCACAAACAAACAAAAAGAGCGGAGATCGGATAACGGACAGAGTCAACGACTATTGGAAAGTTTGGAAGATGCAATGAAAATTTTAGGAAAAATAAATAAGTAAATAACGCACTAAAGCTGACTCTCCCAAGACACAACAATATATATATACACAACAATATATATATATGTGTGTGTGTGTATGTGTGTGGTGTGTGTGTGTGACTTTATTCAGTTTATTTCATAGTTTCTTGCCAATAGAGAAAGAACCGGTTTCCAACCTAGATCCAAGGTTCCTTCGTTAGAATTTCAACATCAACATCATGGTATTTTTGTTTGTTTTGAATGTATGTATGTATGTATGTATGTATGTACGTATGTATGTATGTATGTATGTATATATGCATGCATGTATGCATGATCTATATCCAGATTTGCGTGTTTTATGTGTGTATTCTCATGCGTATAGTTACATATCTAGACATGCTCATGTATATTTAAATAATAAACTTCTCGAAAGTCTTATAGATTTTTAGTTCCAATGATGGATTGGATCTGTAGACTTCGAATTAGCTTTCTCCTTTCTGATTTTGAGAAGCCTAATTTCTCAAGATTGGTATTTAGGCAGGGTTTTACATATCCCCGGACCCCAATAATTACAAGTATAAACTGAAATTGTAATCTGGATAGATTATCTGCAGATGTCTCAATAGTTCAGCATAGGTGTTCTCTTTTTCACTGATCTTCAGCTTTATGTTAACATCCGCTGGGCAGTTAACTTCCATAACTGTGCACAGTTTCTTTTCTCTATCCCAAATCATTTCATCAGGTCTGTTGTGTTTACATTTTATTGAGGTCTTCACTGGTACATTCCACCAGTATTTCTTTTCATTATGAGTAGCTATGGCTTCTACGATATTTTGGGCTTTTATTTCTTTGTTCTCAGGATTATCCTTCCGACGGATTTCATTATAGAGTGTCCTAGCAACAAGGTTATATCTCTCGGAGGAAGAGCTTGAAACAGGCTGTATATATCTTATATATGGCATTGGCCGGTAGGTTTTTGCCATGTGGGTGGTTCTGCATTTGGGGATCAATTTTGTCTCTGCCAGAGCTAAGCAGTGTCGTATACTACTGTTCCCGATGTAAGTTTACTGGTACAGATTGATAAGATATGGCCGGCAGAATGTTGGCTTCTTGTACCAATATCCAACAATCAAGTCTCTTCCAAGTACTTTTCCATCCTGGAGTTTCTGTATGTATGTATGCATGTGCATATATATATATATATATATATATATATATATATATATGTGTGTATGTGTGTGTGTGTGTGTGGTGTGTGTGTGTGTGTGACTTTATTCAGTTTATTTCATAGTTTCTTGCCAATAGAGAAAGAACCGGTTTCCAACCTAGATCCAAGGTTCCTTCGTTAGAATTTCAACATCAACATCATGGTATTTTTGTTTGTTTTGAATGTATGTATGTATGTATGTATGTATGTACGTATGTATGTATGTATGTATATATGCATGCATGTATGCATGATCTATATCCAGATTTGCATGTTTTATGTGTGTATTCTCATGCGTATAGTTACATATCTAGACATGCTCATGTATATTTAAATAATAAACTTCTCGAAAGTCTTATAGATTTTTAGTTCCAATGATGGATTGGATCTGTAGACTTCGAATTAGCTTTCTCCTTTCTGATTTTGAGAAGCCTAATTTCTCAAGATTGGTATTTAGGCAGGGTTTTACATATCCCCGGACCCCAATAATTACAAGTATAAACTGAAATTGTAATCTGGATAGATTATCTGCAGATGTCTCAATAGTTCAGCATAGGTGTTCTCTTTTTCACTGATCTTCAGCTTTATGTTAACATCCGCTGGGCAGTTAACTTCCATAACTGTGCACAGTTTCTTTTCTCTATCCCAAATCATTTCATCAGGTCTGTTGTGTTTACATTTTATTGAGGTCTTCACTGGTACATTCCACCAGTATTTCTTTTCATTATGAGTAGCTATGGCTTCTACGATATTTTGGGCTTTTATTTCTTTGTTCTCAGGATTATCCTCCGACGGATTTCATTATAGAGTGTCCTAGCAACAAGGTTATATCTCTCGGAGGAAGAGCTTGAAACAGGCTGTATATATCTTATATATGGCATTGGCCGGTAGGTTTTTGCCATGTGGGTGGTTCTGCATTTGGGGATCAATTTTGTCTCTGCCAGAGCTAAGCAGTGTCGTATACTACTGTTCCCGATGTAAGTTTACTGGTACAGATTGATAAGATATGGCCGGCAGAATGTTGGCTTCTTGTACCAATATCCAACAATCAAGTCTCTTCCAAGTACTTTTCCATCCTGGAGTTTCTGTATGTATGTATGCATGTGCATATATATATATATATATATATATATATATATATATATGTGTGTATGTGTGTGTGTGTGTGTGTGTGTGTGTGTGTGACCGCGTGTGTACCGTTGGCGATTTTTTCCTCTGTCTTCCCTTCTCTGGATCTTTCCTTCTCCTATGTTTCCGACGAAGAGCTCCGCTCGAAACGTTAAACCCCCCTTCTTTCCTTCTTTCCTGAGCGTCCAGTAATACTATATTTGTTCCACGTCCTCGCGTTGTTGTGTTTTCTCTTTGTGTTTTCATGTTTGGATTAACTATATATATATGTCTTACTACTTATGTGCTCTCTCAACGAGATACCAAGCATTGACCTTTCCATGGCTCTTTGAGCCGTTACCAGTCTTTGCTGTTCTCTCTTTGTGGTAGCCCATGTTTCACTACCATATAACATTGGCGCGGGTGGTCCTGTCCAACCCCCCCCCTTGAGCACATCCCTTATGCCATTGAACGCCTTCCATCCGGCCCTTACTCTCCGTGAGATCTCCTTTTTGATATCCCGGCACATATTTACTTCCTGTCCGAGATCATCAGAAAGAAGTCCGGCGTGAGAGATGTCATCGCAGAGTATACACGCAGCAAGTATAGATGGGCTGGACACGTCGCCCGGCTCACCGATAATCGGTGGACGCCCGCAGCTATCGAGTGGTACCCGCGTGAGCGGAAAAGACCACCCGGAAGACCTGCACGACTGTGAAATTACGATTTCAGGAGGACGATTGGGATCACGTGGATGAGAAAGGCGCGATCCAGAGAGGAGTGGACAGCGTGCTGTGACCAGGGGTGTCAAATGGACGCCTGACGGACTGGTCGGTCAAAGTGATCAAAGTGAAGTGATATATATATGTATACATATATAGAAGTGCTGAGATCAGAACACATGATATTATGTATACATATATGTGTGTGTATGTACTTGTGTGTGTGTGTGTGTGGGTGGGTATGTATATAAGCATATATTATATACACACCCACGTATATGTGTTTATGTGTGCATGTGTTGCAGAAGCCAGTTTACTATCACGTGTCTAGATATCCGAGGCATTTGGGTGCGGTACATCTCGTAATCATATTCAGCACTTGCATATATGTACACACGCACAATATGTGTGTGTGTATGTGTGTGTGTGTGTGTGTGTGTGTGTGGTGTGTGTGTGTGTGTGTGTGTGTGACCGCGTGTGTACCGTTGGCGATTTTTTCCTCTGTCTTCCCTTCTCTGGATCTTTCCTTCTCCTATGTTTCCGACGAAGAGCTCCGCTCGAAACGTTAAACCCCCCTTCTTTCCTTCTTTCCTGAGCGTCCAGTAATACTATATTTGTTCCACGTCCTCGCGTTGTTGTGTTTTCTCTTGTGTTTTCATGTTTGGATTAACTATATATATATGTCTTACTACTTATGTGCTCTCTCAACGAGATACCAAGCATTGACCTTTCCATGGCTCTTTGAGCCGTTACCAGTCTTTGCTGTTCTCTCTTTGTGGTAGCCCATGTTTCACTACCATATAACATTGGCGCGGGTGGTCCTGTCCAACCCCCCCCCTTGAGCACATCCCTTATGCCATTGAACGCCTTCCATCCGGCCCTTACTCTCCGTGAGATCTCCTTTTTGATATCCCGGCACATATTTACTTCCTGTCCGAGATCATCAGAAAGAAGTCCGGCGTGAGAGATGTCATCGCAGAGTATACACGCAGCAAGTATAGATGGGCTGGACACGTCGCCCGGCTCACCGATAATCGGTGGACGCCCGCAGCTATCGAGTGGTACCCGCGTGAGCGGAAAAGACCACCCGGAAGACCTGCACGACTGTGAAATTACGATTTCAGGAGGACGATTGGGATCACGTGGATGAGAAAGGCGCGATCCAGAGAGGAGTGGACAGCGTGCTGTGACCAGGGGTGTCAAATGGACGCCTGACGGACTGGTCGGTCAAAGTGATCAAAGTGAAGTGATATATATATGTATACATATATAGAAGTGCTGAGATCAGAACACATGATATTATGTATACATATATGTGTGTGTATGTACTTGTGTGTGTGTGTGTGGGTGGGTATGTATATAAGCATATATTATATACACACCCACGTATATGTGTTTATGTGTGCATGTGTTGCAGAAGCCAGTTTACTATCACGTGTCTAGATATCCGAGGCATTTGGGTGCGGTACATCTCGTAATCATATTCAGCACTTGCATATATGTACACACGCACAATATGTGTGTGTGTATGTGTGTGTGTGTGTGTGTGTGTTGTGTGTGTGTGTGTGTGTGTGTGACCGCGTATGTACCGTTGGCGATTTTTTCCTCTGTCTTCCCTTCTCTCGATCTTTCCTTCACACACACGCACGCACACCCACACAGGCATATATGTGTGTGTGTGTGTGTGTGTATATGTATGTGTGTATGTTTGAATGTATGTATGCCAGACTATATGCTCATCCGCCATAATAGTACATTGAGATTTTCGGCATACTTATCTCTTTGAACATAAATTTCAGTCAGTTTGCATAATGGCAAGAGGGTTAGAAAAAAAAAAAGATAAATATGTGTTTAAAGTAAAACAAAATAAAATAATAGATACAATAACACTAATGAGATATTTTTTCAACAAGCTATCTTGTGTATTAATAGAATTTTTTTTGGCGTGTGTGTGTGTATGGGGCATGATTGAAATGAATTAAAATGAATATAATCGGCCGTGACGTCAAACGTCTTATTCGATGAAATAGTTCAACGTTACTGGCGGCTGATGAAAATGTAATGTTTTTATGACGTAACTGAAGTTGAAGTAATCACAGTTTATATATTTATTTGCTTATTTATATATTTCAGTTACTATTCATTGTACGCTCGGTCTAAATCTCGCTTTTATGAAGCATCGCGGTAGATAGGTAAACTCGGTATGTATTTATAGTCGATGTCAGATATTTTTTTTTTATTACAACCCGTTATCTATGAGTTCTCTATGCTGTTGCTTACGCACGAGGTTAAGATTATTTTTTACTATAATGCGTGCTTGTGTGCGTGTGCGTGTGTTGTGTGTGTGTTGTGTGTGTGTGTATGCGCACGTATATATGAATAACAATATCTTTATACAAGCGTACATACATATGCATATACACACGCACTCACACACACTCACAAACACACACATATATGTATGTGTATGTATCTACGTTATCTCTCTCACACGGTCTCTCTCATTTTCTCTTTCTTTCATTCTGTCTATCTGTCTCAGTCTGTTCCTCTTTATCCGTCTCTGTCTGTCTCTGTCTCACTTGCCCTGTATATATATTATATATATAATATTATATATATATATATATATATATGTATATATGTAGTATGTATGTATATGTATATGTATATGTATATTATATATATATATATATATATATATATAATATATATACATACATATATATGTGTGTATGTATGTATATATGTATATATATATATATATATATATATATATACTTTCAACAATTGAGGGTAAAATTAATTAATTATTAATCAATTTCACCAAGTATTCAGTATGTAAAGGGACCATTATAGGCGAATTCAAAATATTACATTATATATAAGGGCTTAGTAAAATAAATACTTTGCCACATACTGAACTCATTAAATAGCAGCTAAAGAAATTTCTTCAGCTATTTCTAATACTTAAAGAAGATCTCTCTCAGATAGTGTTTGCCTAAACCAACTCACAAAAGTATGGGGGAAAAAACATTAAAAAATCAAGTGCAAAGGTTATTTGAGAACGTACGTTTCTAGATTAGTCAATTCTTCGCTTGCATATTCGAATTTGATAGCACTTTTAGTTCGAGCAGAATTCTAGAGGTGATTAGAAGCCGAAAGGGTATGCTCCCGACTTTCAGTGTTCCCAAATCCGATTCAAGGAATTCTGAGCTGAAGAAAGAAATGTCGAATTGACTAATCTAGAAACGTACGTTCTCAAATAACCTTTGCACTTGATTTTTTAATGTTTTTTCCCCATACTTTTGTGAGTTGGTTTAGGCAAACACTATCTGAGAGAGATCTTCTTTAAGTATTAGAAATAGCTGAAGAAATTTCTTTAGCTGCTATTTCTAATGAGTTCAGTATGTGGCAAAGTAAT
Source organism: Octopus sinensis (assembly GCF_006345805.1). Lineage (NCBI taxonomy): Eukaryota > Metazoa > Mollusca > Cephalopoda > Octopoda > Octopodidae > Octopus > Octopus sinensis. The sequence continues at coordinate 81,204,914 of NC_043006.1, read as the reverse complement.
TTATTTTACTAAGCCCTTATATATAATGTAATATTTTGAATTCGCCTATAATGGTCCCTTTACATACTGAATACTTGGTGAAATTGATTAATAATTAATTAATTTTACCCTCAATTGTTGAAATTATAATTCATCTCTCTCAGCTAAATGCTGCGGTTTTCACCGTTAATACATGGTGTTTGTCAATTTTAACCCACGCTGGTGGAAGGGGAGAGCAGAAATTCTTCGCTTGCATATTCGAATTTGATAGCACTTTTAGTTCGAGCAGATTTCTAGAGGTGATTAGAAGCCGAAAGGGTATGCTCCCGACTTTCAGTGTTCCCAAATCCGATTCAAGGAATTCTGAGTTGAAGAAAGAAATGTCGAATTGACTAATCTAGAAACGTACGTTCTCCAATAACCTTTGCACTTGATTTTTTAATGTTTTTTCCCCTATACTTTTGTGAGTTGGTTTAGGCAAACACTATCTGAGAGAGATCTTCTTTAAGTATTAGAAATAGCTGAAGAAATTTCTTTAGCTGCTATTTCTAATGAGTTCAGTATGTGGCAAAGTAATTTATTTTACTAAGCCCTTATATATAATATATATATATATATATATATATATATATATATATATATATATATATATATATATATATATATATAATATATACATATATATATATATATGTATATATATGTATGTATGCATGTATGTATATATTTATGAGTGTATATATATATATATATATATATCTATATTTTATATATATATATATATATATATATATATATATATATATATATATATATAGAGAGAGAGAGAGAGAGAGAGAGAGAGAGAGAGATGAATAATATTCAGAAAATAAATTTTGGCTATAAAAAACCATACGATTGGGGCCGTTAAAATCATGTGTTCTGATCTCAACACTCCTATCTATGATCAAAGTGTTATATTCCTGATGAACTCTCAGATTTTGGTGCCTCTATTTTTTTCATCGATACTGTGTTTTGTGATATTGGTTGCTACCCTTAGCATGGAACGACCTCGTCATGATCTGCTTATCGGCTACATAGTTTTATACATGCACATAAATTGACTCATAATACTAATATAAATTTCAATATGAATATAAATTTATCGTTTTGCTAATAAATTTGGTACCTCGGGTAACTGAAGTGTAAAATGTGGTGTGTATTTTAAGTATAGAAACACTTTCATGCACACACCAATACATATACACACACAAGCACACACACATATATAAATAGACCGAAGTGAACGTACGCCGCTATATTTTATATATAAAAATACAAAATTGGGACAAGAACGCAAAACATCCAGACATTTGGGTGAAACGAAAAAAGGAAAACAAAATATCCAGAAAGACGATACAAGGAAAAGAAGGAAGGATCATTCGGAGTTTTCTATCCTCAGTCGAGTTCCAGATTATCTTTGCAATTTCGGCTGGTTATACTCGAGATTGCTCTAATCTGGTCAGCCCCAAGGAAAAATATGCTAAGAGCATATATGTATATACATATACACACACACAAACACACGCACACACACACACACACACACACTCACACACACACACGCATACACACAGACACACTCACACACACACACACATGCGTATATATGGTAGTGCACCTATAATCGATTTTGCAACGTTTTTCTCTCTTCAGTTACCTAAGAGGCAAAATTTAAATATGATTTCTCTACTCCATTAGTTCACAAAGTGCCATTTGCAAACTATTGTTATTTAGCTATATATAAAAGAAATATTTATATATATATAAAACAAGAATAATAAAATCAATAAGTATGAAAAGCACTTGTTTTGTTTCCTTTTCTCATCACGAACTGTAAATCTGAGGATATTTATGGAATATAAAGAACTATGTGCCCAGTGTATTTTTGAAATGGGGCGATTATGTCACGTTTGATATTTACTCAAGTGCCTGTGAACGACTGTCTGTGTAGCGAATATGTACGTGGTATCCCAATTAAAAATTACATTCATATCACACTCTATACCTTTCAGAAAATAAACTGCATTGGACAATACAAATCATGGTATGCATATTAACAGGATGTTTACACCTGGAACACCACTGTAGCATCCGTTTACTTGATCACAGCAATAATACCAGAAATAAGACCATCAACAAGGGTAGTAAGAACATGACCACAAACAAAAACGGTATCATGCAAAAAGGTATATTTAGGCAAAAATAAAAATCGAGTGGAGACGTTTAAATGATGGTAGTCTCTCGTAGTCCTAGAAATAAGGTTCTGCTATTTCTTGCTCAATCCACGCAAAATAATTTGATCATAGTGGGCGAGTATTTCTGTTGTACCTTACTTCACTCCCTCCACCCTTCAGGTGTCGAACTGATTGTGGAGCTACGGGAGTTGTAGTGATTGTTTTTTCTCAAGAACACAATACACCATCCGGTAAGGAATTGAAACTATTGTGTTGTCCTGAAAGTTCGTGCCGATTTTAAAGGAAAGAAAATCAATAAATACTTGCCATTACATTTTTAATCAACCAAATATGAACCATGTTGTTGCACAATGTGCCTCCATCTTTCCTTTATCTTGAAAATACCCTCTTACTAGTATTGAGGTGGTTTCATGGCAAATAATTCATCAAGGTATGCTTTTACCTCATCCAGGAATTCAAATTTTTACCATTTAGACTATTCTGCAGAGACCTGAATAAGTGGAAATCCGAAGAAGCAATATCTGGTGAATATGGAGGGTGGGATAACACATCCCAGCCGTGCTGCAGCGATTTCTGTCTGGTTCCCAAAGTATCAAGTGCCGAAAATGAACTTTCTTATCTTCCATTTTAAAGTGTTACAGAATTAACACAGGTTATAGGAACATAAACTTTCTTCCAGGAGAAGGTAGCTTAAACTGTGCTCTAAATTGAGGTGCAGTCAAATCCTATTTTATGGACTCACCCATGTTCTAAAATAAGTCGAAAGGTAAGCTACTATAAATTGGCACGAACATTCCGGACAACCCAATATGATCTCGCGTTCGTGGCTGCAACAACTTAACCATTAGGCCATGCGCCCTCACGAACGCTCCTCAATAGAATGTATTAAAGTACCAAACATAATTCAACGAAGACTTTGTTGATTATAAATTCCCCCACTGAATGTCTACCTGAAGTAATACCATATGGAATTTCAATAAGTTCTTTCCTGTAAGTATTGTAAGATGTAGTGGACACAGGGTAGCCGAATGGTCAAAAAGATAGTTTCGCAATAAGACAGTTGCTGGTTCGATGCGATTACATGATTGTTGGGAAAATGACATTTACCTTAGCTAGGAATCAGTGGGAAGGGAAGGATATGGAATATGCCAGCTGAAATGTCACCTTCAATACTATCTAGTAATGGACTTATTCTGGAAATGCTTTCTACGTACAATATGGAAAGTACAGTTAAAAACATTACGTCAAGGAAACTTGTAGATCATAAACGACGGACTGTACAATGTCTCTCAACAGAATGAATTCCAATAACCAGAGGCAAGCTGATGGAATCATACCTGTCGCTAAGGAGCTACTCTGGACGGCATTGCCCTCTCCTAATTCAATAGTGCACCCTCAGATTTACAGTAATACTCTCATTTCAAAACTCCACTTTAGCAATATTAAACATTAGTGCCCGCTCAGAATATTCTGATGCCCCCCACCCCGCTAAGCACTAAAAGCTATCGAAGAGCCTGGGGAGGTCTTAGAGATGATCTAATGTATGATGTCAATGCCTTTGAGAAAGGCATGTCAGTTAAATTGCACGTTCCAGGTATTCCTCTTTAACATTTTTCCTTTATAACATTCTTCATCCGTAACCTCTAACATTTTATTTCTTAACACATTTCTTTCTCCTATATATAACCTGTGCACCTGCAAAACTATTTCTATAGAATAAATGATTATATACTTGAATGGGAATTCGAAGCACTAATTATACAGAAATAAAAAGCGCGTTTAATGTTCATAGAATGTTTCAGTGTAAATAACAAATTAACAGAGAAAGCTTGGATGAATGAAAAACCTGTAGAAGAGAGGTTACTTACGGCTTAGCTTTCAACAAAGAAGATTCATGTGATACCAATATTTAATGATGATTTCTGAATGGAAAACTATCGTAAATAAATGCCATACTAAATAGCTTTCAGTGACACCATGATGAGATGTCATTTTACACACAACCACAATAGGTAGACAACGTGGTACGATGCAGGGATTCAAGATGCAAACGATGCCAAAGCGACTTACGAGGGTGAAGGAACGTATGGAGGAAAGAGGCAAGCTAAATATAATGTATTTCGTGGGACTGTTGACGATGACGACGATGATGATGATGTCGACAACGGCGATGATGATTTTTCCTCCAAAAGTTATAGAAGCAAAGTTCAATTTATAATCAAAGCTGAATATTGTAACGCTTGTATTTTCTTTTTTCTCTTTTCTCTCGTTGGTTTTGGAAAGTGAATGTTCTGGAGCACTGCCTTTCAATGTTTTCATAAATCACACAGCTTCTTTCATCGTTCTAGATACATAGGATACGTCAATTGAGTCCTTTCTACAATAGGTACAGGGCCTGAAATTTTCTGGAGAGGTTCACTCAATGCCCTCAGTCGCAGTACTTAACTATTACTGGGTTGTCCGGAAAGTTCGTGCCGATTTATAGTAGCTTACCTTTCGATTTATTTTGGAACATGGTTGTGTCCATAAAATAGGATTTGACTACACTTCCATTTCCGGACAATCCACTACTTATATTATCGTTGCCCATTCGATAAAATATAATGTCAACCGCTACGGAATTTGACCTCAGAATATAAAGATAGGATAAACGCTGCTAAGCATTTTGTCCAATGTGACAGCTCGCTGCCTTAGTATTAATTATTGTTTTAAATTGTGGCACAGTTTTGGAGGAAGGGATGTAGTGGATTTTATATTCACCGAATGGATGAGAAGTAGAATCAATCTCGGCGGAATTAGATCTCAGAAGCTAAAACCGGAAGAAATAACGCTAAGAATTTTGTTCTCTGTGCTAACGATTCTCCCAGTAACAAATGGATGAACGTGTTATAGGAGAACAATCAAACATTTTTTGTATCGATGGCTTCAAGACAAGATGTTACACACTGCAGATGATAAGCATCCTGAAATAGCATTACAGACAATACATGGATTTCCTAGACGAATTTAGGCGAATTGTTAAGATTAGATAAATGTAACGAAGCAAAGTTTAAGAAAAAAAAAGAATTAGAAAATTAATTATGAACGCTAATATCATGTTAGATAAAGAGACTGCGATAAGAGAATTAATCTAAACACAGACTTATAAATACTAAAGACTCAGTGAACCAGACAGACTAATACAGAACAGAAAGAATTAACGAAGCTAGAAAGAAAAATAAAACAAAAAGAATTTAGAATATCTGAATTCAGAATATGGTATTTAAAAAGCCTGATATAGAAAGATTATATACATTACTGGTGCAAGGAACTAGGAAATATCTAGTAAAAAAAACAAAGGCAAAGTATTGCAAATAGTTGTAAGTCACGTACAACAAACTGGGGGGGGGGGATCCAAGAAGCTTAAAAATATATAAAAAATTATGAATTTATAGATGCTGCATTGACTGGCAGTTGTGAAAAGACAGGACAAATAAAAAGTAACATTGTGAAAATGTTAAGAACCAAGTTTAAAATGGAGCTAGAGAATGATGCAATGTTAAAACTGATCGATGCCTTTTCATGACCAAAGCTGAACAAAATAAACAGCGCAGAAGTAAACAAAATAATAGCAATGTTTACTGAGAGGTATGGTTCTTGAAAGATTCTTGATAGCGTACAGATACAAAGTATTCATACAAGAAAAGCTTAAAAGAATGCAAGAAAGCAGCCAAGTTCAAATCTGGCTGAAGTCCACATTGTATTTCATCTTTGCGGGTTTGATACAAAGATCCAAATAAAAGTCAATGAATTGGTTGAACTGTAAAGAATATGGAGTTGGTTCCCTAACAATATTTGTTTTACATCTCTTTACGTATTGATTTCATATACCACCATGACCTTCTTGTGTGCTATACTTAACTTGTCTCCAGACTTCTTACCGTGCATCTTAGGTGCTTGTTGCAAGTATTCGGGCCTATTTATGATTTAAGCATACCACAATCGATCTCACTGAACCGTGTGACATTGCCTTCGATATTGTCTAAAAGATAAAAAAAACTACAGTATATAGAGATATTGGGAAGATACAGTTAACGACAGTGTCCCTTAAAATAAAAACATATGTGAAGTACTAGCAAGACAACAGTTTCGTTATTGCTTATAAGCAACTGAATATTCTTTTCAATGTACCGGGAGTCATGTTCGTGGTAGGACTGAGAATGGGATACTTCTTCAGGCTTTAAAGTCGTTTTCGGCAGGGAACCAACACATTTTGGTGCTCATATTTACTTTTTGTCCCTTCATGCCTTCTCTTATAGCTTGTTTTCTATTCTCTTCTATGAGGAAGTGATCGAAAGCCAACGATCCATTGGAAGATAGAGAAAGCCGTACAAAGATAAAAAGGCTGTCATCCTGCGAGTGGTTGTCAACATTGCGCTCTTCTCTTTGTTTATTTATGTTGTTTATTTTGTCCAGTCTTGGCTGTGTAGGGACATTGTTCCCATGGTTTTAACATTGCATCCTATAGCTAAGGCATTCTCTGGCTCCATTTTAAACTTAATGTTTAGCATTTTACAATGTTACTTGTTATTTGTTTTCTTGAGGCTTGGAAGCTCTGGCCAAAGATCGAAGTGGATATCGGACCATCGGCCATCCAGCTTGTGAAACAGACGAGACAAAGCGCCGTCAATAGCTCGATGAGCGCAGAGTGAGGTGTGTTACAGCTGCAGCTTGACCGACTCCAGCACCCAGCTTATTGGTTCCTTGTCCGATCTGTGAAAACTCTGCCGCTCGGCTTCTGATCTCTGCACACATCAGCGTTCACTTACTGGGACTGGCACTGATTTGAATGGGTGTTGTCTACTTCGAAGCCGCGAGAGCTCCAAGAAAGCGATAACTTGGGAATCAATTTTTTAAAGTTGTAACCTCAATTTTGTTTCAAAAGGTGCCGTTGGTTATGATAGAGTGAATAACTGTATCGTCACTGTCTTCTTAGAGTTTCAGGTGACGTCATTTTCAAATTTCAAAATTATGATCGAAGATGGTATAGAGACTAGAATTTGCTGCTCTCCTGTTTGATGTGGACAAATCTGTATCCCAACTCTCCCTCTCTGGTATTGCTGCCACAGCTAAGGAAAGGATTTCTTTTGGCAGCGCTTTGAGAACACCAATATTTCGTGGAAAATATTGTCCGAGATTCTTCAACTGTTCCTTTTCTGATTGTATTTGCTGCTAAAAGTCTTTGCTACAACTTGTGTAGCAACTTGGGCTTTCTGCCCTGTAGTACATTACAAGCCACATTGCCCCTTCTTTTGTATATTCGACAAGATATCATCCTGGTACGGTACTGTGATCTTTAAGAGTAGTCAGGCTGTATTCATTCAGTGAGATCCCACCCAATATATTATTCTTCGACAATTCGGGATCTGCCAGGTATCAAAACATTGATGGTGAGGTGATGAATAAATTTACATTCGATATCTGTGACTTTCCTTTTTGTATTTCGTTGATCTAAGTATTACTGCAAAGTGTAATTATGCAGTCTTATGACGTGAGAATAGTTAATGGTTCATTTCTTTAAAAATGTTTTACCAAATGTTTGTGATAATGAAGTGAATTAATTTCAAGTAAGAAATGAAACCAGATTACTCTCCTTGTAAAGAGTATATTTATTTATATATATATTTATTTACTTAATTTGTTTCTTTGTTTGCTTACTTATTTATTGTAAAGAGATCATGTTAAAATCGCGAAATACAGCTCTATAAAATCTGTTCATGTGCTGCTGAGTTACTATGATAAACATTTATGCAGCGTCCCGAGGTGCAACCGCATGTGTAGGCTGTCATTACTGAGAAACGGGTAAATTCTCTTATAAAAATTATTTGAGAAAATGTCAGAAAGCCTTTCAGAAAATAAACTGCATTGGACAATACAAATCATGGTACGCATATTAACAGGATGTTTACACCTGGAACACCACTGTAGTATCCGTTTGCTTGATCACAGCAATGATACCAGAAATAAGACCATCAACAAGGGTAGTAAGAACATGACCACAAACAAAAACAGTATCATGCAAAGAAGTATATTTAGGCAAAAATAAAAATCGAGTGGAGACGTTTAAATGGTGGTAGTCTCTCGTAGTCCTAGAAATAAGGTTCTGCTATTTCTTGCTCAATCCACGCAAAATAATTTGATCATAGTGGGCAAGTATTTTTGTTGTACCTTACTTCACTCCCTCCACCCATCAGGTGTCGAACTGATTGTAGAGCTACGGGAGTTGTAGTGTTTGTTTTTTCTCAAGAACACAATACACCATCCGGTAAGGAATTGAAACTATTGTGTTGTCCTGAAAGTTCGTGCCAAGCTTTAAAGGAAAGAAGATCAATAAATACCAAATATGAACCATTTTATTGCAAAATGTGTCTCCATCTTTCCTTTATCTTGAAAATACCCTCTTCCTAGAATTGAGGTGGTTTCATGGCAAAGAATTCATCAAAGTATCTTTTTACGTCATCCAAGGAATTCAAATTTTACCATTTAGACTATTCTGCATAGACCCGAATAAGTGGAAATCTGAAGGAGCAATATCTGGTGAATATGGAGGGTGGGGTAACACATCCCAGCCGTGCTGCAGCGATTTTTGTCTGGTTCCCAAAGTATCAAGTGCCGAAAATGAACTTTCTTATCTTCCATTTTAAAGTGTTACAGAATTAAAACAGGTTATAGGAACATAAACCTTCATCCAGGAGAAGGTAGCTTAAACTGTGCTCTAAATTGAGGTGCAGTCAAATCCTATTTTATGGACTCACCCATGTTCTAAAATAAGTCGAAAGGTAAGCTACTATTAATCGGCACGAACATTCCGGACAACCCAATATGATCTCGCGTTCGTGGCTGCAACAACTTAACCATTAGGCCATGCGCCCTCACGAACGCTCCTCAATAGAATGTATTTAAGTACCAAACATAATTCAACGAAGACTTTGTTGATTATAAATTCCCCCACTGAATGTCTACCTGAAGTAATACCATATGGAATTTCAATAAGTTCTTTCCTGTAAGTATTGTAAGATGTAGTGGACACAAGGTAGCCGAATGGTCAAAAAGATAGTTTCGCAATAAGAACGTTGCTGGTTCGATGCGAATACATGATTGTAGGGAAAATGGCATTTACCTTAGCTAGGAATCAGTGGGGAGGGGAGGATATAGGATATGCCAGCTGAAATGTCACTTTCAATACTATCTAGTAATGGACTTATTCTGGAAATGCTTTCTACGTACAATATGGAAAGTACAGTTAAAAACATTACGTCAAGGAAGCTTGTAGATCATAAACGACGGACTGTACAATGTCTCTCAACAGAATGAATTCCAATAACCAGAGGCAAGCTGATGGAATCATACCTGTCGCTAAGGAGCTACTCTGGACGGCATTGCCCTCTCCTAATTCAATAGTGCACCCTCAGATTTACAGTAATACTCTCATTTCAAAACTCCACTTTAGCAATATTAAACATTAGTGCCCGCTCAGAATATTATGATGCCCCCCACCCCGCTAAGCACTAAAAGCTATCGAAGAGCCTGGGGAGGTCTTAGAGATGATCTAATGTATGATGTCAATGCCTTTGAGAAAGGCATGTAAGTTAAATTGCACGTTCCAGGTATTCCTCTTTAACATTCTTCCTTTATAACATTCTTCATCCGTAACCTCTAACATTTTATTTCTTAACACATTTCTTTCTCCTATATATAACCTGTGCACCTGCAAAACTATTTCTATAGAATAAATGATTATATACTTGAATGGGAATTCGAAGCACTAATTATACAGAAATAAAAAGCGCGTTTAATGTTCATAGAATGTTTCAGTGTAAATAACAAATTAACAGAGAAAGCTTGGATGAATGAAAAACCTGTAGAAGAGAGGTTACTTACGGCTTGATTCATGTGATACCAATATTTAATGATGATTTCTGAATGGAAAACTATCGTAAATAAATGCCATACTAAATAGCTGTCAGTGACACCATGATGAGATGTCATTTTACACACAACCACAATAGGTAGACAACATGGTACGATGCAGGGATTCAAGATGCAAACGATGCCAAAGCGACTTAGGAGGGTGAAGGAACGTATGGAGGAAAGAGGCAAGCTAAATATAATGTATTTCGTGGGACTGTTGACGATGACGACGATGATGATGATGTCGACAACGGCGATGATGATATTTTCCTCCAAAAGTTATAGAAGCAAAGTTCAATTTATAATCAAAGCTGAATATTGTAACGCTTGTATTTTCTTTTTTCTCTTTTCTCTCGTTGGTTTTGGAAAGTGAATGTTCTGGAGCACTGCCTTTCAATGTTTTCATAAATCACACAGCTTCTTTCATCGTTCTAGATACATAGGATACGTCAATTGAACGTTGACTTAAGAGGAGATAACACAGTCATCCGTTCATACTGCAATATATTTATGTTAGAATGCACCTGTTCTTATCCTATATAAATATATATATATATATATATATATATATATATAATATATATAAACATATGCTACAGATATCTGCCCAGTTTCCGTTTACCGAATATTACAAAGTATTGTTGAACCCGACGGTGTGGAAGGAGACACTTGTTGAAAGTGCCATAGCAGATATTGAATTCCTACTACGCAGTGGTTATCTGGATTCCTTAATTGCATCGCCATCCCTGCGTATTCTTCCGATTTTTGAGAATATGCTTGCTGATGTTGCTTGAAATGATGCACGCGTTTGAAATGTAATGGATCTTGAAAATGATAAATTCAAATTTAATTTATAGGAAAATACTTGGAGTCAAGTAGAAACCCTATAATCGTACTGTAGGACAAACTAGAAGAGTAATTGGGGTAAACCTAGCGAAAAATATTATTACATTATACTAGGAAGTAAATGTATTCTGACTGATATATTAACTCTACTCTAGAGAATTCATACTTAAATTAATCAGATGAAATAATACAAATATATATATATATATATATATATATATTATATATATATATATATATATATATATATGAAACAGTGAGAAATGTTGCCTTTCGATAGGCCAACAAAATAAAACAGGCTGAGTTAAGAGATTTGAGTAAGAAGGTATTAAGACTACAACTGAAAGTATTTAAGCGAATTATAAAATAAATTGAAATCGAAATACAAAGCAACATAAGAACACGTTGGCAATGTGAAACAACTTTGAAACTACTTGGAAGAGAAGATTCAGGATCAGCTGTGAAAGGTGAGGCACAAAGCTGCGATCGAACCAGGTCTGATTGAGGCGTCACATGTAAGTCTGGCATAAACGCCCAAAATTAAGTCATGAAATATAATTATAGACAATATAGGCGCAGGAGTGGCTGTGTGGTAAGTAGCTTGCTTACCAACCACATGGTTCCGGGTTCAGTCCCACTGCGTGGCACCTTGGGCAAGTGTCTTTTATTATAGCCTCGGGCCGAACAAAGCCTTGTGAGTGGATTTGGTAGACGGAAACTGAAAGAAGCCCGTCGTATATATGTATATATATATATATTTATATATGCGTGTGTGTGTTTGTCCCCCTAGCATTGTTTGACAACTGATGCTGGTGTGTTTATGACTCCGTCACTTAGCGGTTCGGCAAAAGAGACCGATAGAATAAGTACTGGGCTTACAAAGAATGAGTCCCGGGTCGAGTTGCTCGATTAAAGGCGGTGCTCCAGCATGGCCGCTGTCAACTGACTGAAACAAGTAAAAGAGTAAAAGAGTAAAAGAGTAATATGGGTATGTTATGTCTGCCGTTCTATTCTTTGCCAAAACGGAGTTGAAAGATCTGAAGACTTCATATGCCAAGAATATGGAATATGCATTCAAAAATCATTGTATAAATATAAAACATAAAATGTATCCCATAATGTGGAAAATAACCAAAATCTATGATACATGCAGACAGAAATGATTACAAAAACTTTCCCAGATACGTCGTTAAGTATAATCAGGTAAAGAAGAATATTTTCTAAACGACATGAGTTTTAATAGACAGCAATATTTCTCTGAATGATATAGAAAGATCTGTTCAAGCATGATGCATTGAAATTCCATAAGATGCGTATTGAAAATAGAAGCAAAAGAAATAGGAATTAGTATAAAAGAGATGTGTAATTATATACGAAAAACCAAAGGAATAACTCTAATTTACTTGCAAGGCCTAAATCAGAAACTAAATTAATTCAGTTCAAGAGACTACACCGATTTCATTTTCCTGGTATTTCATTTTACCGATCCTAAAGTGATAAAAGAGGAAGTTGACCGCGGTGAGATTTGAATCCTGAATGTAAAGGAACGGAACAAATGCCGGAAAACATTTTTTCTAATGCTCTATCAATTCTGCTAGCTCGCCGATTTAATAGTCCTTTCTACAATAGGTACAAGGCCTGAAATTTTCTGGAGAGGTTCACTCAATGTCCTCAGTCGCAGTACTTAACTATTACTGGGTTGTCCGGAAAGTTCATGCCGATTTATAGTAGCTTACCTTTCGACTTATTTTAGAACATGGTTGAGTCCATAAAATAGGATTTGACTACACCTCCATTTCCGGACAGTCCACTACTTATTTTATCGTTGCCCATTCGATAAAATATAATGTCAACCGCTACGGAATTTGACCTCAGAATATAAAGATAGGATAAACGCCGCTAAGCATTTTGTCCAATGTGACAGCACGCTGCCTTAGTATTAATTATTGTTTTAAATTGTGGCACAGTTTTGGAAGAAGGGATGTAGTGGATTTCATATTCACCGAATGGATGAGAAGTAGAATCAATCTCGGCGGCATTAGATCTCAGAAGCTAAAACCGGAAGAAATAACGCTAAGAATTTTGTTCTCTGCGCTAACGATTCTCCCAGTAACAAATGGATGAACGTGTTATAGGAGAACAATCAAACATTTTTTGTATCGATGGCTTCAAGACAAGATGTTACACACTGCAGATGATAAGCATCCTGAAATAGCATTACAGACAATACATGGATTTCCTAGACGAATTTAGGCGAATTGTTAAGATTAGATAAAAGTAACGAAGCAAAGTTTAAGAAAAAAAAAGAATTAGAAAATTAATTATGAACGCTAATATCATGTTAGATAAAGAGACTGCGATAAGAGAATTAATCTAAACACATACTTATAAATACTAAAGACTCAGTGAACCAGACAGACTAATACAGAACAGAAAGAATTAACGAAGCTAGAAAGAAAAATAAAACAAAAAGAATTTAGAATATCTGAATTCAGAATATGGTATTTAAAAAGCCTGATATAGAAAGATTATATACATTACAGGTGCAAGGAACTAGGAAATATCTAGTAAAAAAAACAAAGGCAAAGTATTGCAAATAGTTGTAAGTCACGTACAAAAAACTGGGGGGGGGATCCAAGAAGCTTAAAAATATATAAAAAATTATGAATTTATAGATGCTGCATTGACTGGCAGTTGTGAAAAGACAGGACAAATAAAAAGTAACATTGTGAAAATGTTAAGAACCAAGTTTAAAATGGAGCTAGAGAATGATGCAATGTTAAAACTGATCGATGCCTTTTCATGACCAAAGCTGAACAAAATAAACAGCGCAGAAGTAAACAAAGTAATAGCAATGTTTACTGAGAGGTATGGTTCTTGAAAGATTCTTGATAGCGTACAGATACAAAGTATTCATACAAGAAAAGCTTAAAAGAATGCAAGAAAGCAGCCAAGTTCAAATCTGGCTGAAGTCCACATTGTATTTCATCTTTGCGGGTTTGATACAAAGATCCAAATAAAAGTCAATGAATTGGTTGAACTGTAAAGAATATGGAGTTGGTTCCCTAACAATATTTGTTTTACATCTCTTTACGTATTGATTTCATATACCACCATGACCTTCTTGTGTGCTATACTTAACTTGTCTCCAGACTTCTTACCGTGCATCTTAGGTGCTTGTTGCAAGTATTCGGGCCTATTTATGATTTAAGCATACCACAATCGATCTCACTGAATCGTGTGACATTGCCTTCGATATTGTCTAAAAGATAAAAAAAAACTACAGTATATAGAGATATTGGGAAGATACAGTTAACGACAGTGTCCCTTAAAATAAAAACATATGTGAAGTACTAGCAAGACAACAGTTTCGTTATTGCTTATAAGCAACTGAATATTCTTTTCAATGTACCGGGAGTCATGTTCGTGGTAGGACTGAGAATGGGATACTTCTTCAGGCTTTAAAGTCGTTTTCGGCAGGGAACCAACACATTTTGGTGCTCATATTTACTTTTTGTCCCTTCATGCCTTCTCTTATAGCTTGTTTTCTATTCTCTTCTATGAGGAAGTGATCGAAAGCCAACGATCCATTGGAAGATAGAGAAAGGCGTACAAAGATAAAAAGGCTGTCATCCTGCGAGTGGTTGTCAACATTGCGCTCTTCTCTTTGTTTATTTGTGTGTTGTTTATTTTGTCCAGTCTTGGCTGTGCAGGGACATTGTTCACATGGTTTTAACATTGCATTCTATACCTAAGGCATTCTCTGGCTCCATTTTAAACTTAATTTTTAGCATTTTACAATGTTACTTGTTATTTGTTTTCTTGAGGCTTGGAAGCTCTGGCCAAAGATCGAAGTGGATATCGGACCATCGGCCATCCAGCTTGTGAAACAGACGAGACAAAGCGCCGTCAATGGCTCGATGAGCGCAAAGTGAGGTGTGTTACAGCTGCAGCTTGACCGACTCCAGCACCCAGCTTATTGGTTCTTTGTCCGATCTGTGAAAACTCTGCCGCTCGGCTTCTGATCTCTGCACACATCAGCGTTCACTTACTGCGACTGGCACCGATTTGAATGGGTGTTGTCTACTTCGAAGCCGCGAGAGCTCCAAGAAAGCGATAACTTGGGAATCAATTTTTGAAAGTTGTAACCTCAATTTTGTTAGAGTTTCAGGTGACGTCATTTTCAAATTTCAAAATTATGATCGAAGATGGTATAGAGACTAGAATTTGCTGCTCTCCTGTTTGATATGGACAAATCTGTACCCCAACTCTCCCTCTCTGGTATTGCTGCCACAGCTAAGGAAAGGATTTCTTTTGGCAGCGCTTTGAGAACACCAATATTTCGTGGAAAATATTGTCCGAGATTCTTCAACTGTTCCTTTTCTGATTGTATTTGCTGCTAAAAGTCTTTGCTACAACTTGTGTAGCAACTTCGGCTTTCTGCCCTGTAGTACATTACAAGCCACATTGCCCCTTCTTTTGTATATTCGACAAGATATCATCCTGGTACGGTACTGTGATCTTTAAGAGTAGTCAGGCTGTATTCATTCAGTGAGATCCCACCCAATATATTATTCTTCGACAATTCGGGATCTGCCAGGTATCAAAACATTGATGGTGAGGTGATGAATAAATTTACATTCGATATCTGTGACTTTCCTTTTTGTATTTCGTTGATCTAAGTATTACTGCAAAAGTGTGTGTACAGGAGTGGGACGTAACACCTTATCATTCCGTCCTTCATTTCTAATATCGGGTGTGTGGTTCTCTGACTCGTCACTTTTCCTAAAGCTAGCTATAACAAGGCCTCAAATGTTGAGGTAGGAGACGAGTCGATTACATCAACCCCAGTGTTTCAATGGTACTTAATTTATCAATCCCGAGAGTATGAAAGGGAAAGTCGACCTGGGCGGAATTTGAACTGAGAAGGTAAAGACGGACGAAATGCCGCTAAGCATTTTGCCCGTCGTGCTATCGACTCTGCCAGCTCGCCGTGTTGATAATAATAATAATCCTTTATATTATAGGCACAAGGCCTAAAATTTGGGGGGAGCGGGAGAGTTAGTTATATCGATTCCAGTGTTACCCTGGTACTTAATTTATCGCCTCCGAAATGATAAAAGGAAATGTTGATCCTAGTAGGATTTCAACTGAGAAACCAAAGAAACAGAACAAATGTCAAAGGATGTTTTCCCCGACACTCTAACAATACTGCTAGCACACTATTACTTTATTACTTGCAATTAATGGTTAAATGTAATTATGCAGTCTTATGACGTGAGAATAGTTAATGGTTCATTTCTTTAAAAATGTTTTACCAAATGTTTGTGATAATGAAGTGAATTAATTTCAAGTAAGAAATGAAACCAGATTACTCTCCTTGTAAAGAGTATATTTATTTATATATATATTTATTTACTTATTTGTTTCTTTGTTTGCTTACTTATTTATTGTAAAGAGATCATGTTAAAATCGCGAAATACAGCTCTATAAAATCTGTTCATGTGCTGCTGAGTTACTATGATAAACATTTATGCAGCGTCCCGAGGTGCAACCGCATGTGTAGGCTGTCATTACTGAGAAACGGGTAAATTCTCTTATAAAAATTATTTGAGAAAATGTCAGAAAGCCTTTCAACAGATTTCTAGTAATATTGTTCAAAGGTGAATTTCACTGCAGTAATTAAGTTTTTCAAGGTGTTTATTTTCCTGAAACGTTCATCAGGTATCCTGATAATATTGTTTTCAAAGAGGAATAATTTTCTGATTCCCTATCATGAACTGTTTTTCTTTTATGCTCTTTCGTTACAAATCGTAATACCATTCCTTTATAATATAATGATTACCAGTATCTGAAAACAATTCGTTATATGAATATTAGAATAACCGCCAGCAAACTCATTCATGGTGTAAAATACCATTAGTGGCTTTCGAGATAATTTTTTAACTTCTGCAAATTTATGTCACAAGCATCATGATGATTGCTGCGATAGACCAAGGATTACCTTGTGCCATTCAAAATCATATCATCCAAAAACAAGTTGACAGTCCGCTCACACCCACATCCAAACACATATGCACGCGCACGCACATAAGTGGTGAGTATATAGAAATGTATAGAAATGTGCGTATATATATGTATGTATATATTATTTATATATATATGTGTGTGTGTGTGTGCGAGTGTGTATGCATGCATATATATATATATATTATATATATATATATATATATATATATATATATTATATATATATATATATATACAGGGTTTGGACAAAATAATAGAAACACCAACCATCATAGCATCATAATTTTGAAATAGCTATAAAACCATCCAGAGCTTGCTCATTTTTATGTTTTTTCATTTATTGTTAGTGTTGCCTAATATGTTTTGCTAAAATTGCTATTTCTTTTCAGATATCATCAGAAAAAAGGTAATCAAAATTCATTAAAATGACAGATCTATCGGACATTCAAAGAGGTCAAGTTGTCGGTGCCCGTATGCAGGCGCTAGCGTAACGAAAATAGCCGAACTGTTTAGTTTATCAAGAAGTACTGTCTCGAAAGTAATGACAACCTTTGAGAAAGAGGGAAAAAACTTCCCCATCGAAATATAACTCCGGAAGAAAACCAAAACTTTCAGACAGGGACCGTCGGACTCTTACGCGAATTGTTAGAACGGATCACAAAAGTAGAGCTCTCAAAATTACTGCAGAGCTTAATGAGCAAAATGTTATTTTCTCGGAGGAGTCATACCTTACCTTATTTCTGACCATCAGCCGAGTATACGTGTGGAGACAGCCAAAAGAAGCATTTGACCCAGACTGCCATCTTCCAGCTGTTAAACATGCAGGAGGATCTGTGATGATATGGGGAAGGGCTATATCTTGGAAATTTGCCGGCACAATGGTTTCCCTTCATGAAAGAATTAATGGCTAAGACTATTTAAGCATGTTATCTCATCAAGTACATCCTATAGTTCCGGAAGGAAACGCAGTCTTTCAGAATGATAATTCACCAATTCACACAGCAAAAGTTGTTATTAAATGGTACGAGGAATATTGTAGTGAAGTTGAACATCTTATCTGGCCACCACAATCCCCAGATCTCATTTATGGAGCATTTTAGAAAAAGAAGTAAGGAGTCGATATCCTCCACCATAATCACTTCAAGAAGTGGTGACTGTTTTACCTGAAGAATGGACAAAAATTCCTTTGGAAACAATTCAAACTTTGGACGAGTCCATACCTCGTAGAATTCAAGCTTTAATTACTGCCATAGCAGTCCTACCCCATATTAAAATAAATTTGTTTGAAATTTTAAGGTGTTTCCATTATTTTGTCCAACTCCTCTATATATTGCATGTTACAATTTATAATGCGGTCAAGAAATCTACTGCAGTACATCAAACTGTGCCATAACGATGGTATAAGGGTTTCGTGTACTGTTGAGAGTAATTCTATGTTGTCCTTGAGCAGAGCAACATATTTTAATGTAACAGTGTATATTTTACATGAACTTTTGTAGTTAAAGTATTTTTGATTCCGTATTGATGCATCAGGTAACATTGCCATAAATATGAGATAAGGTGAAAGTAAATGTGTGACAGTGTGAAATGTGGGAAAACGTGAGTGCGACATTTGAGGTAGAATATCATTCATTGTTTCCTGGCGATATACATATAATTATGGAGTTCATTATCAAAGTAGATCTAGTTATGAATAACAGCTGCTTCTCTTTTTGAATTTCTTCCTTCAGTTCCGTTCTTCATAAACATCAGACGTGAGTAAGGTTAATCTAACTTTGAAAGCATGTGCACTCATCTCTGTAAACTCACAACTATGAATGTCAGCAAAATATAATTTCTCGTGCTCTATTACGCTGCCTTCCTGCTGTTGCTATGTAATTTATGAGATTCACTAGTTGCATTTATTATCTCTACCACAGTTTCAGCGCATTGTGGAAATCCAGCATAAGCGTCCATGTTGTATTTGTTGCTTCGTGGTGGTAGTCGAATGTATCATACATATTTCGCAAGATTACTATCTTTTAAACCATAGGCTGGAATTTAATTAGCATGGTTATGGGAAGAACCGAAAAAGATGATTCAGCTTACACTGGAGAAAAACGTTTTGCTGATACTTTTGCATGTATTACATGTTATTAACAATCGACGTTTAGATCTTGATCTTGTCTTTAAAGGAGAAAAGTGTCAATTAAATGATGTCAATTGATTATTCCTTTTTGAAGAAAGCGAATATTCTTGGACACTATATATTAGAATTCTATCTTAAAATGCATAGATGCGCAGAAGCAATTTCTCTCTAAAAATACAGAACAAATATCGCTTCAGGGATGTGCTTTTTACGTTATGCTTCTTTCCTTACTAAAAAGGAATCGTTATTTTATCTCTTCAGTCTTGAGTCTTATTTTCTACGACGTATTAAGGATGCTTATATTGTCAAGCCACAATAAAAAATAAAGATAGATCTAACTTGATAGTTTGGCAGTAATAGATTGGAAATAAATTTATTTCGTGCTTTATTTTATTATTTGCTTTTATGTGTATTTAAAAGGTAATATTTTAGAATAGAAAACAAATATAGTGAACATAGAAACTACATCGCTGGTGAAATAAGATTCTAATATTACATCGTTGGTTTGGTAGTAATCTATTGAATAGCTACAAGGCCTATATGGGATAGAAAAGCGAAATGAAATGATATTTATGAGCTTCCTGAGGTTTTTACCATTTAAACCGAGGTACAACAATTGGAATTAAATTATTGATTTCGGTTCAACAAGATAAGCTTCTTGGTCTATAGTTTCAATTGTTTTATGGTAACGTCCACCTGGGAGAAAGTGCGTATTTATCGACTGAATGTGAAAATTATTTTCGTCTTCATCAACATACTGTCCAGTAGAAACCACAATATAAGCTTTTTCGGAGAAAGAAATATGTTTTGCAGTTTCGCTATGCACATATA
>NC_043006.1:81174913-81179913 GCF_006345805.1 Octopus sinensis | reverse complement strand
TTGGACATGAAGCACTTTTGAAAAGAAATTCTCGCTTACACAATCAATATTGCGACGAAAGTTGCACTTTCCTCAAATTCTTAATTCAAAGTGTCTCTCTTCAATCATTAAAGAAAGAAAACATGCGTTTTAAGTTTTCATCAAGTATAATGATTCAAATCTTCCGAATTGGAACATCAAAACTATATTGTTTCATCTCTCTCTCTCTCTCTCTCTCTTTATCCCGATCTCGCTCTGACCCTACCTATATCAGTTTCAAATTTTGGCACAAGGCCAGCAAGTTCAGGAAAGAGTAAGTTGATTACATTGATGCCACTACACAACTGGTATTTAGTCTTTCGACCTCGAAATGGTGAAAGGCAAAATCGACCTCGGCGGAATTTGAACTCAGAACGTAGCGGTGGATGAAATTTCGCAAAGCCTTTTCATCGGCGTGCTAACGATTCTGCCAGCTCGCCACCTTACTGTCCTTACATGTATTATTATAGTATATGCAATAGAAGTATTAATAATTTAGCATTACTATCTATATGTTATATTTAATGTGTATATATCTTAAGATGTCATTTACTGCTCTATTTGTCCTGAGATAACATCTCTTATAGACTTACTGTTTTAAGACCTAAATAATACTGGATGGAAACGAAAATTCGCTCAGCAGTGGTAATCATCATCATCATCATCATCATCATCATCATCGTCGTCGTCGTCGTCGTCGTCGTCGTCGTCGTCGTATTCGTCGTAGTCATCTTCATTTATATCAATGATCTCATGGATATTTCCGACGTTGTATTCAAACTTGTTACTCTATCTCACGTAAACGTCATTCTTAACGCCTCTGATGCATCGTTTCCGTTTCTGCCATCCTTGGCTGTTCTATATTCTTGTTAGCATCCTGTATATTTTAAGAGTATCACAAGTTTAAATGTATGAAACAAGCCTCTTAAATTAGAAATATTCTGGAAAGTGATAATTGCCAAGTATGAGATATGCATCAATCAACGTAGGAGGCAGGTTCTTAAGAACGTATATCTACACACTGTTCCTGCTATTACTTGGACCTAAGTGCTTGAGTAGCTGGTTTATTTTATATTTCATTTGGGAAATAAATTTGCCTGATGACGAATGCAGAAGAGGTTCAACCAATGCTTCCTCGTGTAGAAATTATGTAGTTCTCTATACTTCACAAATGGTAAACAGCATGTATTCCATAAACTTATGCTTTATTTTGTAACTATCACATATTATGTCGTCTTAACACAATCATATAAATCTGAGAATGGATGTGTGCAGTGTATGTTAGTACCAAACACAATTCCGACACACGAGATATTTCTTCCACACGGCGAACGGAAAAGTTATATATCACATAAAGAAAGATAATTTGAAAGATTTTAACTCCATTGACCAAGAGAAAAAATGTTAAAGCCTTATGATGACTGTCCCCTTCCATCCTAATTTTATTTCTGTCTCTTTTGATTAAAGGCATATTGTGAGGAAGGTAATGCCTTCCCAACAGTTTTCTTGGAATACAAAAAGTAGCAACAGGATTTGCATTTAAGAGTTTTTTCACGCTGGCATTTGTGGATCAAAACAAGAGCAATTTCTTTTAATAAAAGGTAAGAAAGAAGAAAGCAAGATGACATCACAAAAAATTATATCTCTAGGAAAACGAGAGTCAACCAAATCTTGCTAAACTAAAGTGAAAACACCTTTTCTGTTCAACTGGTAAGTTGTGTTGATATACTATGCAATGTTATCTAAATGGTCATAACAGAAACAAGCACACATATGTATATATACATCTAAGAAAAATCTCCCCACCTGACGAAGGAAGCTAGTATTACAATAATGTCTATTTACATTCATCAACTGGTTGCATATTCATGGCTTTTTGTATATTCTGTCTGTTAATTACGATTGTTACGAACTATTACGTAATTCCGAATTCACAGAAACAGCCGTCAATTCAAAACAAGTATGAATTTTCCTTTAGACGTTTTGGCTTTTATATTCAAATGTAAATTTATTTGTCAATAAATATAAATATCAAGAAGCTTGTACATGTATATTTATCTTCTGAATATATTTACGCTTTGTGTCTGTATATGTAACCCTATATATATATATATATAATATATATATATATGTATATGTACATTAAAAGGCCTCCAATAAAGAAGCAAGTGGAGGCCTTTTAATGTACTTATATATGAATAACGTATAGTCTAATGACTAATTCGTCTTTTGTGCTAGGTTGCTGGTAATAATAATTTATTTTTATTACCCTTTTTACTATGTTTTATATATATGTGTGTGTATACGCAGTATATATATATATATATATATCAAGCCTAAATCTGTTTGTCAACATCGCCACCCCCATATCATCTCACCTGAACTTCTCTTACAACAATTCTTTAGCCCATGGACTTAGTCCTCAATGCAGACTACTGAGTTTAAGCTCATATCAATTGAGCACTACTGCCTATTTTCAATATTAAGCATCTCTATAATTCACCTGTTCTCTGTATGTATAACGAAATGTGAATCGTTCCCGATTTTATTTCCTCCGTCTGCCTTTTCTCTTGGACTTTTCCCTGACTTCTTTTTCTAATGAAGAACTTTGCACGAAACGTAAAACCACCTTTCTTTCCATCCCTAAGCGTCTGCTAATACTTTGCATGTATTACATCCTCGCTTTGTTGCTTTTTCTTGTATTTGTTCTTCGTTTATTTTTTTCAATTTGCTGTATGTATGTATATATATATACACGCAAGTATTTACGGTATAGACTGTAACATCAGATGTGGCTGTATTAGCTTTGCTCATGTGTGAGTATATACGTGTGTTATGTGCGTGCATATATCTTTGAATGTGTAACAAAGATATATATGATGATTTGTTTTAAGCTTGTTGTCATTAGTGTTGGATACGTTGAGGATATATACACCTCTTACGGGAATAGTTTTATCCAAGATATACTGTTTAAATATATTATACTTTGAAGATATAACACTTCAATAAAGAGATTATACAATTATCAAATATTGTTAAGTAAGAAAATGGAGAGATATAATGGATATTCATTATATCTCTCCATTTTCTAAATGATATTATATATACAGGCGTAGGCGTCGCTGTGTGGTAAGAAGCTTCCTTATCAAGCACATGTTTCTGGGTTCAGTCTCGTTGCGTGGCACCTTGTACTATCGCCTCGCGCCGACCAAAGTCTTGCGTGTGGATTTGGTAGACGAAAACTGAAAGTGGCCCATCGTATATATATATATGTTTGTCCCCAGCCCACCGTTGTTTGACAACCGATGTTGGTGTGTTCATAACCCCATAACGTTTTAGTTTGAGAAAGGAAACCGATATAATAAGTACCACGCTTTCAAAGATTAAGTCCTGGGGTAGATTTATTCGACTGAAAGGCGGTGTTGTAGCATGGCCGCACTCAGATGACTGAAACAAATAAAAGAATAAATGATATATATATATATTATATATATATATATATATATATAATATATATATATATATATATATATGCATATATGGGCACAGGACGCCACGAAATGTGTACAAGAAAAATACGAACTACTAGTACATAGAATATGAACTATTTTTTCAAACAACGAAACACACACAAATGGAAAACAAAACAAACACCATAAAGAATGCCTCCGCATCAGTCGTTGGCTATTTTTCTACTCTCGTATTCGAGCATTTAACAAAAATATGTGCTTTCGACAAAGCAGTTACTCCCGAAAGGGAATTGAAATAAAATTTGGGGCTTATATATATATATATTATATATATATATAGGGAGAATTCACCAAAAAAAACGAAAGACGAAGTTAGGTGGTGTAGACAACAAACAGATGTATTAGTTTAAGGCATGGGGAGTGAAAGTCTTTAACGTTTCGAGCCTAGTCTCTTCGACAGAAAAGAACACAGAAAGAACAAGGGGAGAGAAGAAAGAATATGTAGGGGGTAGCGATTTGAAAGATACCTTTCAATCATGAATGACCATGTATGTATATGTATGTATGTATGTATGTATGTATGTATGTATGTATGTATGTATATATGTATGTATGTATGTATGTATGTATATGTGCGTGTGTATGTATGTATAGACAGATAGATAAATGAAAATTGGACGAAATATAAAAAGAAACACAACACAAGGACAGGTAAGGGAGTAAAAAACAATTTGTTTGACGCTCAGGGAAAATGGGAAGTTTCGAACCCACGCTCTTCTAGAGAAAGGAATAGGAAGAGAAAAAAAAAGAATATAATATGGTGAATACTGAATATACAATATACCATGTATTTGCACATTTGTATTATTGTATGTGCATGTGTGTTTATCCGTGAGTGAGATTGTGTGGGTATTACAATATATGTCTAAAAAAAATTCTGTCTAAATATGTCTAAATAAAATTAGAAATCTTGGGAAGATGTCTATCTATATGTGTGCGTATGTTTCAGTATGTACTATTTCCGATTCATCCCTGTGCCCAAATGTAATTCCTCTGTAAACGTGTGTGCATTCGCTTTAGTCTGTATGTAGACATCATGGCATTAATTATTGGCTGGTCCAGTGTATTTAAATATTCAGAACAAGGGGAATATATATATGCGTAAGTGTGCACATAGATTTCTATATAAAGAAGACTCCGCCGGTTACGACGACGAGGGTCCCAGCTGATACGATCAACGGAACAGCTTGCTCGTGAAATTAACGTGCAAATGGCTGAGCATTCCACAGACACGTGTACCCTTAACGTAGTTCTCGGGGATAATCAGCGTGACACAGAGAGTGACAAGGCTGACCCTTTGAAATACAAGTACAACTCATTTTTGCCAGCTGAGTGGACTGGAGCAACGTGAAATAAAGTGTCTTGCTCAAGGACACAACGCGTCGCCGGGAATCGAACTCACAACCTTACGATCATGAGCCGAATGCCCTAACCACTAAGCCACGCGCCCTC
>NC_043006.1:81157413-81167413 GCF_006345805.1 Octopus sinensis | reverse complement strand
CGTAATATGTAGCATGAATATTAGTGCAGGCATGTAAACATAATTCATTATGCACTGATATTGTTTTTGTACGATGAAGGTCACAAAATGACCGCAATCCGAAATATGACATGTGGCTGAATAAACATATTCACTTCTCAGAGCCTCTAACATTTATAGTGTATATAATCCTCATGAAATAATGTCTTCTATCGGATCTCCTGCATAGAGTTCTGAATTATACTCAAGGCATGAAACGAAAAAATTTGGGCATTTTAATTTTTTTCTTTTCGTTCAGGAAAATCCAGTTTTATTGAACATATTTATGAATGACATGAAATGTACTTGAATAAATGTGAGTGTGTGGGTGTGTGTGTGTGTGTGTGTGTGCGCGTGTGCCTGTGTGTGTGTGTTTGCATCAATTGATCTGCATCTCCATCAGTGTATTTTATATTTATGTTAGGTGCCCGTACAATAAACATAGGCAGGCGATGTATGAGCCTCTCTATGTCAACAATAATTCAGAGCTCACTGGAGGAGGTTCCTGTGATAGCCAGACAATTCTACGAATCCTGTATTACAATACAAATACATATATATATATATATATATATATAAAATAATATGTTACAGTTATTCAATAGTCAAGATAAAACTCTGAGTTTCAGATGCCGAAGTGGAAATCCACAATGCCATCTCTTCGGTTATCTGGCCATCAAATATGAAAAATTACCGTTATATAAAGGGAAATTAATGTGTTATAATTCCGCTACTTGTATAAATTAAGATTAAAAGTTCATAGTAAACACGTAAACATGGCTACTCATACGCTCACATGTGCGCTCGAGGGCCCACGTGCGTACTTATACGTCACTATGAAAACGTACACATATTCAGTCGCATTTTTCGCCAAATGTATACACATATATGTACAAACTCACACACACACACACACACGTGTACCCTACAAGTTCATACAATACGTCTATATACGTACACAATTCCCTTTATTTACATAATATTGAGGTCTCTTTCTATCTTTTGTTATCTTACCGTTTTTACCAATATATATATATATATATATATATATATGTATGTATAATATATATATATATATAGATATATATATGTATGTATGTATATATTTATATATATATATATATATATATATATATATATATATATCTATATATAATATATATATATATATATATATATACTATATATAGAAAAGACCAAGATGTACATACGCCGCAATAATTTTTTATATATAAAACACTACCGTGGTAAGCCAGGACTCACTATCTCAACAACGGCCTGCTACTGTTACTACATTAGAAGCACCTTGTTTGGCACCACTATCTGACCTGATTCCAACCAGCCCTACTGTTGCAAGTCAAGTTTCACTGCCGCTACAGCAGCAGCAACAACAACAACAACAACAGTCTGCTACTACAATAGAACCACTGGCCAATGAGCCTGCCAATATTGAAAAACCTCTACTATGCCCACGTCAAATGCCATTCTTAAGGTAACTGTAGATTTGGCCCCAGCTGGCACTGACAACACTTGTTAAGGACATCTGTCCATATAGTATAACGGGAAAAAACTGCCCCCACCTCCACAGCAAATACTGTCCTAAAGACAGAGTCCATGGCTCTGATCCTAAATATGGATGCGCAAAAGGCACCTTCTTCCATCCTAAACTGTGCCAAACATCTGTGTCACTAAGGTTGTGCTTGAAGCCAGAATGCAATCACCACCATCTGAAGGGCACGACACTATCGAAGAATAATTATAAAAAGCAACAGAAACAAAATACAACCACACTTCTCCTCTTACAACCAAACAACAAAGACAGAACTATGGAAAACCCATAACACCAAATAATATAAATATGAACTATGTATCATCTGACCAAGTGGCAAACCATATAGGCAACACTTTTTTACTAACTTATTTAGAAAAAATGAAGGCCGACCTAAGCCAGGAGATCCAACGAGCTATCAGCAACCATTTATGCAAAACACAAGGAACACCAACACACCACCAACTAGAAAATCATACACACACAGCTCCATACAAAAAGTAGCCTCATTGCTACCTCTGAACAACAGAAGCATAACTTAGAACAATGCAAACATCAAACTACCCTTACCTCGAAATCCCTGTTAAATTTACGTGGCATCAACCCATCACTCAGTGTCCAAAAATGGAAGATTCCATTTATAGAGAGCTGGCTTGCCAAAACGGCACATTGCTTCCGAGGTGAATATATATATATATATATATATAATATATACTAGCATTAAAGACCCGTCGTTGCCGGGTTATAGTGCTAGTGCATGTATATATGTGTACATATTACATGTACATCTATATATATACATCTACACATAAAATGCAAAATACAAAGTTATATCTTGATATCGCTAGTGATAACAATACTCAAAATATATAACAGACTGGAATTGTTTTATTATTACCCACAAGGGGCGAACATAGAGGGGACAATACAACCTGATGTTGGGTCAGATATACGAATGTGGTTACACAAAAATGAGTTTAAAAATTCAATGAAATACAAATATAAAATCGAATGGGGAACAGACCGGAAGACATTACGGATGGAGTGGGAGCGGGTTTAGCTCGGACCCCACAGGCCCCGCCTCCCCACTGATACTTTGGTTTCGTATAGTTTTACATTTATGTGGTATTATCCACTCGCAACTTTCGTGCTACATCTTTCCATCGTTCTTCGTACACTCTCTTAGTCAGGCATTTTCTCTCCGGCCTATCTTCCTTTTCAGGTGAAAGATGAAGTAATTCATCAATCCAGGGCCGGATATGAACTTGCCTGACCGTAAACCTTTCATTCTCGTCTTCCATATCACCTCTTTCGCAATTGCTACTACAACGAGAAAACAATTCTTCAATGAAGTCTGGAATGTTAGCTCTTCTTTTTTCTCTACATTGTATACTTTATAGACAATAGTCTTTCCTTTAATTTAATTTTTTTATTATCCATCTGGACTATTCCATTTCTGCACGCTAATTTCATTTCTAATTTATTCCCATTCATGTGAAACCACTTACTCAAGTTCAAATCATTGATGCAATTTTATACCAATTGCTATTTTTAGTTTTTGTTACGTTACGATTATATTATACTTTAGATTGATTTTAATTATTACTTACTACATATAATTCAATTGTTATTATTATTTTTATTGTTAAAGTGAAAGCATCTGACATAAAATAGAGAAATATTTTTGTTTCACTTTTAACACGTGATAGTGAAATAGTGGAGAAGATATGATATTGCTATGGGCTCGCTCTAGGCAAGAAGTTGAACATTTTTTGCCCATGAAACTACATGAACCCTAAGTAAGGCATGTGTAAAATTTGAATGAAATTGGTTGTGTAGTTCTCAAGTTTTAGGGAAACACACAGACAGACAGACACACATTCTCAGTTTTATATATGAAAAGATAAACACACACACACACATACATACACACACAGCACACACACACACACACACACACATATGCTCTCTCTCACTTTCTCCCCATTCATCACCCTCTTGTTCTATCTTATATCTCTCCCCACCACTACACACTCAATAACACTATGAACATAGTCAAATTTTGCCCAAGAGCTTATTTCAATTTGAAAAACTCCACTAGAATGGACGAAAGCGCTAATATATGATATATGATGTATAAAAACATGTAATATACAAATAAATATCTGTAAATATAAAACCATCCGAATTTCTGAGTACCTCATTTATTCTAATATAAAATACCTGTACATCATCTCCAAACCTTCTAATATATATATATATATATATATAAATAATGTGGATATTCGCTCGCATCTGCTTTAGTTTCTGTGGCATATTTACTTCATAATAGATTCGTACAGGTTTAATAATGCAGAGGTACGCCCATTCACTGTCTCCATATGTATACAGTACACATGGATAAAACCATACATCGTCTCCGAATGTATACTGTGCAAGCATAAAACGCTGATGTACAATACACTAACGGAGACGTAGATTTATAACACACAGACACACACACACACGCACACGCACCACACATACACACACACACACGCACAGACATTCACACATACACACAGAGAGGCATTTGTTGATGTTCAGTTACATTTACATATCCGACAAAATTAGATTTTGCTGAAAGGAAAAACTTGAATTATTCTATTTTCTTTATGCTTTAACTATATGTATGAGCGGTTATCGCTATTCGCATCTGTGCGTGGGTGTTTGAGTAGGTTTCTATGTGTCTAGTTATAAAAAGAAGCATGGTTGAATGGCTAATGTTTCACACTTCGCAATTACGAAATCTCAGCTACCATCATATATGCGTCACCTTGCACAATTATGAACAATATACCGTAGACTGAGTCGCGACAAAATGTGTTACTAACGTGAGTAATAGCACATAGAAAGAAGCGTGGGAAATCTGTCTGATACTTCACCTATAATGCGAAATCTAACAGCGTGACTTAATATGTCACAATAACTCTAACAACGTGACATAATATATCAATAACTCAAGGAATAGGTAGTTCCTTATCTTTAATAAATGAAATACACAAAATCAAAGCATCTAGGAGTCTCACTTGCTCTGTCTGTTTGTTTCTCTCGAGTTCAACGGTTTTCTTATAAGCTGAGAAGGTGAGTTGAGTTTAACCCTAAGTGCAGTAAGATGCTCTGCATCTAAATTCGAAATCAACGGTGATCTGGCTATGTCTGTAAATAGAGCTTGTCTCCCCCTGTCAGTTATTAAGATAGAGTTTCTGTGGTGATTGAGTTGTTTTGACTCTGATTTCTAGCAATGCTGGTACAACTTAGTATCTTTTGTCGATTTAGTGACGTCTATAAATTTGTCTTTAGGTTATTAAATTGCTAATAAGCCACCCATATTATATATGTATGCATGTATATATATATATTATATATATATATATATATTATATATATATATATATATATATATATATATATATATATATATATACATAAGAGAAAAAAATCTATCAGAAGGGAACTGTATCTCACTTAAAAAATATCTTTTGATAAGCATAACAAATGCGCAACCGGTAAAAATAACTTTCACCTAATTAAATACACTCTCCCTTACTTAAATTATTTTGTCAGCATTTTCTTCATTTCCTTTTTTATATATCACAACTCGTGTTCCACATCTCCTTTTTTAAATATATATATATTACATATATATAATATATTATATATATATATATATATAGGATATATATATAGCATATATAGGATATATATACATATATATATATACAGGAGTGGCTGTGTGGTAAGTAGCTTGCCTATCAACCACATGGTTCCGGGTTCAGTCCCTTGGGCAAGCGTCTTCTACTATAGCCTCGGGCCGACCAAAGCCTTGTGAGTGGATTTGGTAGACGGAAACTGAAAGAAGCCTGTCGTATATATGTATATATATATACATATATATGTGCGTGTATGTTTGTGTGTCTGTGTTTGTCCCCTAGCATTGCTTGACAACCGATGCTGGTGTGTTTATGTCCCCGTCACTTAGCGGTTCGGCAAAACAGACTGATAGACTGGGCTTACAAAGAATAAGTCCCGGGGTCGAGTTGCTCGACTAAAGGCGGTGCTCCAGCATGGCCGCAGTCAACTGACTGAAACAAGTAAAAGAGTAAAAGAGAAAAGAGTATATATATATATATACATATATGCATGTATAAACCGGCAACCCCACCAAGCTTGCTTGGTGAGGAGGGTGTTTATCGGACACCCTACGGGATGAAAAGTAAACCCGTCAAAGGGCGGAGGGACTCTTGAGAGTCAACGGCCATCCAATAAATGTCTTAAGGCTGTATCACGCGCGGAGACATAGAAATATTCGGACTGAGTACCCGATCGCGCGGTTAAACCATTGGGAGTGAAGGGTGAGTTTAAAAGTAATTGAAAACGGCTTTTAGTTAACTAGGCGTCCATTAGTCAGCTTAGTTGGTTGTTTATGATACCAAAGCGACTTCAGTTAGTTTCGTTTTTTTTTTTTTTTTACATAAGCTCTACGTGTAATTTTCGATGATGGGTAATTCAGGTGTTTGATTAACTTGACTACTAAGGCCCATGAAACTAACGTATAAGAGTATATTCAACTGACTCCTACAATCTTAAATACAAATTCTTAGAATGAATTAGCACGAGATGTGATAAGGCTGATCCTTTCCATGGGATTAAACTGACTTTTTTTTACAACCGATAGGCCACCTCGAAGCTAGTCAAAAGGGTACTTGGTTGAGATACCCCGCAGCAGAATTTAATTGGGGACTTCAAGATTCCGAAGCAAATTCTCAACCACTAATGTGTCGCGCTTCATACAGCATATTTAATGCTTATATACATATATACAGCAAATGCGTGCGCGCGCACGCACGCGCGCGCACACACACACATATTAATGTTTATGTAATATATAATGCGGTGGGCTGGGAGAATCATTAGCACACCGGATAAATATGCTTAGCGGCGTTTCGTCCGTCTGTGCTTCTGAGTTCAAATTCCACCGAAGCCGACTTAGCCTGTCATACTTTTGAGGTCGATAAACTAAGTACCAGTTGAGAACTGGAGTCGATGTAATCGACTTGCTCCTCCCCGGAGATTGGTGACCTGGTACCGAAATTTGAAACCATATATGTATATGTATGTTTTTGAGTGTAAGTATAGTATGTGTGAGTGTGAAATGACATAACTAAATGCATTCAAGTAATCTTTTCCAGTTATGAAGGTAAATGAAATGGTTGTTCCAAATGTAATAACACTGGTTTAACAAAATATTGACTTATTTCATTTCAAAAGCAGCTAATAAGCCCAAATTCTATAAAGATTTTAGATATTTATTTGGTATTTTGGTAGATGACAAATAATTAGTAGAGTCAATCTCAGGAAAGAAAAAGCGAAACGAAACCGTGAAATTTAAATTATATTCCGATTACCCTTTAACATTAATGAAGGAAGCAGACCGAATTTAAATATTATAATACATTCATGTGTAGGCATGTGTTTATCGTTTAGAAGTTGGATTAACAACCACTTAGGTTCGGGTGCTGCTCGTCTGCACGGTACAACTTGGGCGAGTGACTTCTGCAGTGGCTTTCTACAAACGCCTTCTGAGTAAATATGGTAGACAAATCTCGGGAGGTAGCGCGTCTTGTACACATATACATATATCTGTGTGTGTGTATGTATTTGTGTATGTGATTGTGTGTGTGGATTTATGTTTGTTCCCTCTTTGTTTGGCTAATGGTATTTCCTAGTTTACTTCCTCATAAGCTAGCGCTTCGGCAAAGGAGAACGATGTAATAAATATGAAACGTAAAAATGTAACTAGTTGGTCAAATTATTTGATTAAACCTTTGAGTTCGCATCCTGGTATAGCTGAAGTCTAACAACTGATACATTTACATGAATAATCTTGCACCTTTCTCTCCTTGTCGCCATAGTCATAGCTCTGTAATGACGTCATCATTTTAATATTTCCATTTTGTTTGTTATCCCGATATCTTAAAATAAAGGGTCAGTAAACTTTCTCTATTTAATAAAATGTTTTTTTTTTATCATGAATATAATTTAAGGATTATTAATATAAATGCATAATTATTTATGAGGATAAATACGGAACTTAACAGAAGCCGCCATGTTAATTTGTTCAGAAATTTTTCGTCGTTTTTTACTTTCATTTTTTTAACTTTCACAACAACGTGTTTGTTCTATAACTGCAACATAATATCGATATTTTTTGGTAAATTCATGATAAAACAAACACTTCGACGTGTGTTTGTTTTAAATTATCGCTTTGTCATTTATTTCTCATATCTGAACATTATTTTTCATTTCACTCGACATCTTATGGATGTTTTCAGCAATGTACTTATGCAACCTTTATTATTGAATATTTATAATGAAATTTCCAGGATAAGAGATTAGCAGAAAGGGTAGACTAATTTAGTTGCGTTGGAATATTTAATTATCTCTCACTAATTTCTGATTGCTTGCTTGTGTGTTGGTAGAAACGTTAGAGCGTCGTAGAGAATTATTTGCGGTATTTTATAATAATTTATTGTCGCTCTGAGTTCAAATGCCGTGGAGCTCTATTTTTGCTTCTGAATCAGTTCAAGGCAGTAAACTAAAGTACTATAAAGCGGTTAATTCGATTATACCACACCCATCAATTCTCTGATCATGTGCCTATGGGAGAAATTATTTAATGAAGCCAAATCCGACTGGGATTAAGTAGCTTTGGGGTTTCAAATTTTGATAGAAATACTGTTAATTATGCATTGATAACTATCCAGTCGAATTCACCCTTTAATGATCGAGTTTCTAGAAACAGAGAGGCCCGGAAGCAGAGAAGATAAGTTTAAAAATGGAAACTATTAAAAGGATGCGAGATGGCTGCCATGCATAAATGAAGATTACAATTAATAAACAGGTCGTAGATGTTGATTTCTTGTATAGATGTAAGGTCAGAAATTTGCACGAAATGGTTTGTCAATGTCATTTTTTTTACCTCAATATTCGTCGGTTTCTCATGTCATCGTCCACAGAAGGGTCAACGAAATGTTCGTTTCAGCGGTATTAGCTGGCAGAAACGTTAGCGCGCCGGGCGAAATGCTTTGCGGTATTTCGTCTGCCGCTACGTTCTGAGTTAAAATTCCGCCGAGGTCGACTTTGCCTTTCATCCTTTCGGGGTCGATTAAATAAGTACCAGTTTCGCACTGGGGTCGATATAATCGACTTAATCCGTTTGTCTGTCCGTGTTTGTCCCCTCTGTGTTTAGCCCCTTGTGGGTTGTAAAAAGAAGAATAGGTATTTCATCTGCCGCTACGTTCAAATTCCGCCAAAGTCGACTTTGCCTTTCATCCTTTCGGGGTCGATTAAATAAGTACCAGTTACTGTGGTCGATATAATCGACTTAATCCGTTTGTCTGTCCTTGTTTGTCCCCTCTGTGTTTAGCCCCTTGTGGGTTGTAAAAAAAAGAATAGGTATTTCATCTGCCGCTACGTTCAAATTCCGCCGAAGTCGACTTTGCCTGTCATCCTTTCGGGGTCGATTAAATAAGTACCTGTTACTGGGGTCGATATAATCGACTTAATCCGTTTGTCTGTCCTTGTTTGTCCTCTCTGAGTTTAGCCCCTTGTGGGTAGTAAAAAAATAGGTATTAGCTCTCAGAAAATAAAGTTTTGTAACTAACAACTGCAACGCACTACCACTGCCATCCCACTTCCATCACATGGAATCAAGTCGCTCTCACATCCAAACCACCGTCCTAATCCACAAGTCAACAATCGAGCTTCTCCTTGACCACTTGACATGTTAGAAATAATAAACAAAGCTGTCTTTTATTACACAGTACTTTCTTCCAATGTTTATTTTATCGCTCTTGGAAGGTTTGAAACATAATGCAGCCATGGAATTTGCAATTAGAACGTGAAAGAACAAAATTAAGAATTGCTTGGCATTTACACTGTTGCTCTATCGTATGGAAGTTGGTCTGAGACATCCGTTCTATAGCTACATTGTTCTGAGGCACAGCACCATGATTAAATGCACTTTATCTCAGGTTCGAGACGATGAATTTGTGAATGAAATTTAGTAGACAAAAGAAACTATGTAGAAACACGATAGCATCTCCTTTGATTTCTTGGATGGTACATTTACTCCGTTATCTAGTTTAACACCACCACCTGCACATTCAGACAGGATTCTAACTCTGAGGATAACCTCACGCTTTTACCATTCCAGGTCATGTAAAAAATATATTATGCCAGTTGCCATTCCTACTCAGAGGAAGCCATACAGAATTGGATACTTATTTCGTCTCTAATTCACTTTAAATATTAGAATCCGAACGGAAAAGTGTATTGATTTGATTTATCTGAAAGTGTTGGAATAATATACTGAATGTACGAAATTTAGAC
>NC_043006.1:81142413-81152413 GCF_006345805.1 Octopus sinensis | reverse complement strand
CGTTAACTCTGTGGGCTCGCACATGCATGACACATTTCTCATTATTCTGATGAGGTCTGCCATCAAAATATTGAACTTGGCATTGTCCGCAATGGCTGAGTTCCGGTGGATCAAGTATTTTGAGGCCATAGGTTTGGCATAGTATGAATGAAGGATTTGGGTTTTATTATTCACAATTTCTAGCCAGAGGTCGGTGTCTAGTACTGGTAGTCTCTGGTTGGGGTGTTTAGTGGGGTAGTCTATTGTGACCTTAATACTCTGGTGGATGGAGTTAGCTATTTGCTGGATGATCTCCATAGTATTAGTTTCTATTACTATATCAACATTACTCTCTTGTGGGGCTGCCTTTACCACTATGTTGATACCATCAACATAGCGAGAGTACATGTTTACGAGTATGGAGTTCTGTGTTAGGCGTTCTTTAAGCCTTCTGTCCCACCATACCATGAAAAGGTTGGCCACATCACCAGCGATACTAACGCCTATGGCTGCCCCCTCGTCCTGGGCATATATTTTATTATTAAACTTAAACGTGTGGCCTTTTAGGGTAATTCTTATACTAGCTCCTAGTGCATGTGCGATCATTATCTGTTTCAACAGACGACTTCACATAATAATATATCTATGCATATAATAAATATATATAATACGTATATATATATATATATATATATATATATATATATATATATTACGGAGATGTACTCGCATAGCAAGTAATTTGATCTGAGATCGTGTGCTGAAATGAAAACAATTGCAACGTGGAAGGTGTTTATAAGCCATTTAAGAAACACACAAAAGCCGTTCGATTCACTTCAACATTTAAGTTTAATTTGTCAAAATATTTTCGTCGCTAAAATCCGCGACCTGTTCACTGAACAAAGTCCGTGCAGCACGGATTTTTGTCAGTGAAGAGGTCGCGGATTTTAGCGACGAAAATATTTTGACAAATTAAACTTAAATGTTGAAGTGAATCGAACGGCTTTTGTGTGTTTCTTAAATGGCTTATAAACACCTTCCACGCTCCTTGCATATTATATATATATATATATATATATATATATATATATATATAATATTAGTATATATTATTCCTGTCCGTGTGTGTGTCTTCTAGGATCTAGGGCATTCGCCATCCGATTGCGCTCAAATTTGATATGTAAATACCGACGGTATCTGGGCGTGCATAAGTCTTCATAAAATTGCAAAAATCGATTCCAGGTGAGAATGCGATCGATAAAACCGCAGGAACTTTTCACGTTTGTGTGAATAAATCGTTTTTCTTTGGATATATGTGTGTGTATACATATGTATATCTGTATGTGTGTGCATCTGTATGTATTCTGCATATTCATGTGTTTGCATGTCCGTGTTTGTGTATTGTTATTCATGTGTGTGTGTCGTCCGGTGTTGCATGTGTATGCCCTCTGTCTCCTTCTGTGTGCATGTCTGTATGTGTGTGTGTTTTGCAACTATGTACCACGTTTGTATGTATGGATGTGCATCTCCATATGTGTGCACACGTGTCTCCGTATGTGTCCTTGTGTGAAATAAAGTGTGTGTGTATATATATGGGCATGTGTTTCAATCTCCATTTGCGCATGTGTGCTTGTATGTTCATATAACCTATGTACCTATCCGTCTCTATGTTGATCTGTTTATTTTCATATCCGTATGCTTACATACTTATGCATATACACATATATACTCCCCGCACACACATACATACATCTCTCTACATAACAGCCCACTAACTATTCTACTCTAGCTGCGTAAACTTTGGGTATATGGGTATGATATCTACTATGTATATTTCCTATTTCATATTGGG
This sequence comes from Octopus sinensis, assembly GCF_006345805.1. Lineage (NCBI taxonomy): Eukaryota > Metazoa > Mollusca > Cephalopoda > Octopoda > Octopodidae > Octopus > Octopus sinensis. The sequence goes on along the minus strand of NC_043006.1, from coordinate 81,150,582 downwards.
GAAGTTTCTTTTATAAGTACGTACTCCCGTATTTGTCTGAGTGTTGTGTCTTTTGGGTGCTTGGATAAAATGCGGATGTCAAGTTGACCCAAGTTGCCGCCGTGGTGGTCTTTGGCATGTTGGTAGAGTATGGCGGACTGTTTTTTTGTCGTCATATTGTCTCCGAGCTTCAGTTAGTCGTTCCCTAATGTTCCTAGATGTCTCCCCTATGTATGTCATGTTCATGTCTTTACAAGCAACCTCTATGCATCTTATGTTGTAGACTACATTTCGAGTTCTACAGTTAATGTCAGGGCTAATCCTATATACCGTGTAGTTATCATTGGTGCATATGGTATTCTCAAAGGGGTACGTCCTACATAGTTGTGATCTGAGGGAGTTCCCTGGTTTTTCAACAATCTTAATGTTGAGTTTGGTCACCTTCAGAGCTTTTCTAAATCTACGGGATAGATCTCCATGGGCTGTAGCCTCTACAAACATCACTCCTTGATATTTGTCGGTTTTATACCACGTTTTCTCCCTGTTTGCTTTGTCACAAGTTCTTTGTATCCTATTCCATTTTTTGTTTCTATATCTAGGACAGGAACCACTGGTATCATTACGTGTAATGTTTTCTAATTTCTTTCTAGCCCCTCTGTATACTCGAACCCTATCTTTCTGATCATATCCCGAGAACTGCATGTGGTGCATGAAGTTCTGTATATGTTTTTTCGTTTCATAGGATTCGCATAGTGTGGACACATTCTTCATTATTCTAACTAAGTCTGCTATAAGTATGTTCATTTTCATGTTGTGTAACAAAGATGAGTTCTTGTGAACAACATATTTTGAAGTTATAGGTTTCATGTAATAGGAGTAGGGGAATTGCGCTCTATTGTTCACAGTCTCTAACCAAAGTCCAGTATCAAGTATAGGGAGTTTATTGTTGGGGTGCTTAGTGGGGTAATCTATAGTTACCTTGATACTTTGGGGGATGGAGTTAGCTATTTGCTGGATATTCTCCATTACGTTCTTCTCAGTTTCTACACTAGTTATCACTAGAGTTGGTCCTGACTATGATATTAATGTCCTCTACATATCTACTCTGGAGTAGAAGAGTTGTGGACTGTGCTGCTAACATTTGTTTCAGTTTTCTGTCCTACCAGGTCATGAATAGGCCGGCCACATCTCTAGCTACACCGACACCGGTGGCTGCACCTTGAACCTGCATGTATAGTTTTTTTGTTAAACTTTACTATGTGGTTCTTCAGGGTGGTTTTTACACTGGCCCTATTGCATATGCAATCATTTCTTTCACCTGATTGTTGTTCTCAGGGTTTGGGGTCGATGCAGCCCAGCCACTCCAGCGCTCTGTGGTGCTTTACTTCACTGCTGTAGTGATGGTGGGTGGTTTTCCCTTCTGTGACCTGGTGGGGCAGAATCTACTGAGGTCATGGTTATCTAAATAATTACTGTCATAGCATAGTCTGAGGAGGAGGCCCAGTTCCCTTGTGTTGACCTTACGGAATTCCACCTCACTCTCACAGATTACCTGAATGCATCTCTACACAAAAATGTATGTCTATAGATGGGTAGAGTGAAATCACATCCATACTACCCACTACACAACCTGTGAGGTCGTTGGAGTGGTTGCACGTACTGATTTCACTGAGGAGATCTTCTGTACTCACACAGACATCCGGAGTCATCTCTATGAGAGGTCGTAATACCTGTGAGAGGAAGTAGGACAGTCTATAGCTGCTGGAGATGTTCGCTCCGCAGACTGGTCTGGTTGGGGGCCCCATGACAGGGTTTGTGTAGGGTTTGTGGTCTTTGTGTAACCCATATAGTGTAGGAATGTTGTTGTTCGATGCTTGGAAATTGTGTGCCATCCGTTTTATAGACTAGAGTATGTTGCACCATATCTCCATGTGTGCATTGAGGAGTTTTTCCACTCTTTCATGTTCTTGTGGTGTAACTTCTCTCATGCTGCTGATGTGTTGTTGCATGTTCTGGACATATGTCTGTGAGCTGTCTATTGACAGTCTGCCAGATTTGTCCGTAGAGAGGCACAATAATTTTTTGTTCCTAATCCGCTGATTTAGTTTTTGTAGGTCTTTGTCAACAGACGAGCTGAGTTGGTGGGTCCCCTCCACACTATGTTTTTTAGTGGATTTGTTGTATCTGTCTAAGATATGTCGGAGTTTATTTCTAGTTAAGGAGATCTTTGCTTCTGTTTCACTGTCAAATTTGGGTGGGATACATACACTTTTGTTAAAGTATAAGTCTGTGGGGTAGATCCTCGTCATGTCATAAGAATTGTTGTTAGGTTTATAGAAGACAGAATGTAGAGTGTTATTATCGTTGTGATTTTTGTTATTATTATTGTTGTTGGCATTGTTGTTGTTGTTGCTGGTGGTAGTGCTCGTGTTGTGCCTATTGTTATTGTTGTGGGTGTTGTTGTTGGTAGTGGTGTGGATGATGTGGTTGTTATCATTATCTGTGTGTGGGTTGTTGTTGTTGTTGTTGTTATTGTTGCTATCATCATCGTTACTGTTGTTGTTATAATAGTTGTTTCTGTTTCCTACGCTTGTGTTATTGTTGTTATAGTTGTCTGAGTGAGGAATCTTGTGGTTATCATTGTTGTTGCTGTTATTGCCACTATTGTTGTTGTCATCAACACTGCTATTGTTATTGTTGTTGTTTTGGTATCGTATGTTTGTATGTTTGTTGTTGTTGTATTGTCCTAACCTCCATCTAAATTTTAAGAACGTTTTTTCAATTTCAGACAATCAATTTTTCTGACATTTTTTTATATGTAGCGAAATTGGTGGTAACTCTAAAGCATGCATTTCATCTGTATATTCCATATATTCCAGAGGTGTATTTCTTGTTGTTGTTGTTGTTGTTGATGGCGGTATTGCTTTCCGGTGTCCTGGCGTCGAAATCCTCTGGTAGTTTGCATTCTGACATGACACTCCCGTCGATAATGTTTGGGCATTTGTTTTGATTCTTACCATGCTGAGATCGTTTTGTTGCTGTTTCATCCACTTGAGTTTATTGTTGAAGTGTTTGTTACAGGCATGAATAACTCGACGGTATTCTTGTTAGATGTTTGTCATGAATCTGTCTCTTTCGTGTGGAGTAGTGGTGTTTTTAAATGTGTACATATGTATGAAATATATATATATATATATATTATATATATATATATATATATATATATATATATATTATATATATATATTATATATATATATATATATATATATATGCATATGTATGTATAACTATATAAATCATATACTGTAGTTTCTTACATTTGTTGAAATATCTTTGATGCATTGTTCCACATTATTTATCCTCTCGGATTTCTTTTAATGTATCTATCGAAGCATATGTCGGGGATATGGTCATATGTCGGTGATATGGTGATTTAAATAACATCTTGAGTGTTTGTCTCCATTTTCCATTATTCTTATGGTCTCCAAAATGCGCCTCGCTTCTCCCCGGAATTAACTCCTACGCAAGTATGATCTCTAATTCCTTGGACCCTTATGTGACATCTGGCTACCTTGTTATTGTTCCTCTGGATCTTTCCTTTAAATTGAACATTCACATACATATCATTATATACGCAAAAGGAAAGAGAAAGAGTGGAGAGAACAAGTGATACAGATAGATATTATCAGTTTTGTTTCATAATAATAATATATGTAACGTTGAAAATACTGCTTTTATTAGAAACGAATATAATTAAGGTGAACTAAGAAATAATGTTACAAATTTAATGTTTAGCAATTTTGGGGAAAATGTCTGAATTTGCTTTTACAGTGAAATATTTTTAGATGTAAAATTGAAATTTAACAAGAAGAATTATAAATTGAAATATAGTTTAGCTAGAAAATTGTTTCCAAAGATTTGTATAAGCCAATTATCTACAATCTTTTCAATTTTGTCTCCAATATTATTAAATAATATTACATTTAAATTAGCTGATTCTAACAGCGGAAACATTAGGGATATTAGAACTTTCTAACACTATTAAAGGATTCGATAATTCTCTTTCGTGCATTGCGAATTATTACAAAGTATTAGATGAAAATATATTAACATCGCGGTTATAATTATTTTGAGAAAAAATATGATTAATGAAGTTGCTGGAATGAAAATGTGTTAATCATCATTTATTTAACTGTCTGGACCAGAGGTGGGGAAACTTTTTAGCGTGACGAGGAAAAGTTTTCAGTGACAAAGGTCCCCGGGTACCACATGTTCTGGCTTTTATATCTGCAATTTGGTATTATATATATGTAATATATATATATATATATATATATATATATATATATAATATATATATATATATATATATTATATATATATATATAATATATATATATATATATATATATATATATATATATATATATATGTAATATATATATATATTATTATATATATAATATATTATATATGATATGTATGTATGTATGTATGAGTTTAACACAGATTAACGCCTAACATCTTCATTAATGCCACCACCTGAATTTAGGACGTTTATATTACTTATGCGGTATTCTATATTTTTCAGGAGATGGTACAAACCTAGCAATATGTGTTTTATAGTGAAAGCAAAATTTCCATCCAAATGCTAATTACTAGACGATTTCTGTCCAAGTCTAACCGTTTTAAGTCGTAGTAGAAACGCGACTTATATCGCAAATAGACATATGAATATTGTATAAATTGTATAATTAAAAAAATTATTACATTTTGTACATATGAGTATATCGGTCTGAGGGAGCAATAAAATGTGCTCACGGGCGCAATTGCACTCGCGGGCGGGAGTTTCCCCACCGTTAGTCTAGACCAATGTATTAAAATGCTTAGACTATTTTTGTCTTGTATCATAACAGATTATTATACGATACACTACGCATTTTGGTAGTCTTCTCATTTACCTCTGATTTGCTCTCTCTCTCTCTCTCTCCTCTCTCTCTCTCTCTTTCTCTCTCTCTCTCTCGATATTTTGATGTAATTGTCTAATATACGTAGTTCACACACTCCATTCTATCTGACTTTACCTGACTATACAACAAACCGTGCACTATACTGAATCATTGGAACTACTAAATTTTAAAGTATGTTAAAACAAAAACAAGCATAATACCTGGTGGAGTATAATGGTAAGATTGCAATGTTTACAATTATTTTAGTGAATAACGCAAAACGACTTAAGGATCCAGCATGAGACCTGAAAATAATTACTATGTTCACGGTTTCTTCTTTTGGATAATAATAACTCTTTTGCAAAAGAAAATAACATCAAACTGTTTCTCAAATGTCTTTGTGTAGTATGTATTAATTGTAAATTAAAGGAAAAAATCGAAGAAACCTTATATACACGATGGAAGATTTGAAGCGTAGAGAGAATTGCCTGACTTTAGTGAAAGTAATATCTATGGAAAAAGTATTCACTGCAAGTAAAAATCGTATCTATTCAACAACTTAATACATCTTCTGCTCATATTAAATTATTTTGCTTTCATAATTAAATTATTCATATAAAAACTCGTAGCAGTTTATATTTTTCTTTTTTTTAAAAGTTTAAATTACTGAAGAAGATATATGATACATTTGATAACAGACATTATGTGAAGTATGTTAGACAGATTTAAATAAATATCTAAATATAAAGACGATTAGAAATTGAGTAAAATATTATTAAAATGTAGGAGTATATCGTATAAAAGTGATATATGACACAAAGCATAGATATTCTATCAAAACAGTCTACACATTTAAATAAATTATTTTTAACACTGTATTTTTACAAAATTTCTCTTATTCATATATGCATACTCGTAATCACAGACACACATACACATATATACATATTTTAATGTTTGATCTTATGTTGTAAGGTTTTCAAATTTTGGCACAAGGCCAGCGATTTCGATTACATCAACCCCAGTGCACAGCTGGGATTTATTTATCGACCACGAGGATAGACGTGGAATTTTTAACTCAGAACTTAAAGACGGACAAAACACACCGCTATGCATTTTACCCGGCATACTAACGACTCTGCTATTTCACCGCCTTAAATATTATGTTTAACAAAAACAATTTACATGAAATTGAAGGATTAGTTATTTCGAGCTAAGCATCGTAGGAGAGTTCAAAGATGGTTTAGCTGACCGAAACCTCGAAGCCAGTGTCAAAACTCTCCTTGTTAAAGAATAACATACATACATACATACATACATATCCCTGGATACATATTATAATATATATATAATATATATATATATATATATATATATATATATCTATGTATAATATATGTATATATATATATATATGTACATGCATATAATATATATATATATATTATATTATATATATGTATGTATGCATATAGATCATTGCGTACATTCATTAATATATATATATATGTATGTATGCATATATATAATTGCTTATACATTAATATTATATATATATATATACACTCATATATGTATACACATATAAACATACATATGTGTATGCATGTGTTTGTGTATTTGTGTGTGTGTTTGTGTGCGTGTGTGTATAGAATATTGGTGGCTCTACAATAAGTAAATGGAAAAGTGAATAATTTGATGGGAGAGAAGTCAATGATTTCGATTTATCTTATATGATTGTTAGTCAGAAATTGTTAACAGATTGGCGTTGACTATCCAATTCGGAATATCGGAGTACCATTAGAAAGTTCCTTTTGTGAGGTGGCTTCAATCGAAAAGTTACTGGCAATGTGTATTTCTAATGGGTTAACATTTTCTCATATTCATTAGCGTCTGTGTTGGCCTCTGGTCTCTTGCCTTTCTCTTATGTTTCTTAATTTATTCTCTATTTATAAGCTTCATAATTAATCTGATTGGATAGATCTCTCATGATATAATCATTATAATGCCCAGCAAGTGTTTATTCTGACACACACATACACATGCATATCTATCTATCTGTCTACCTATATATATATATATATATATATATATATATATATTGGCCTGCTCGCTTGCCAGTGGGGTGGCGTCATTCGAAGGCTAAAACAATGCCAAGTGCATTGTGACCAGCGATTGTAGCAACATCTGATAGCCTGGTCGGTCACGGTGATCACGGTGATATATATATATATATATATAATATATATATAATATATATATATATATATTATATATATTATATATATATATATATACAAGGGGGTACACAAAACTAACCGAAAAGTGTTCAGTGGGACAATCCAGTTGTAAGGTGTATATTTGCCATCTCATAGGGCTAACACATAAGGGTGGGTGTTACTGTAGATTCTAGCCCCAGGAGAACATCTCCTCCAGCTGGCTTTAGGCACATTTTCTGTGCTCTTAAGGTATTTGCTAGGGCACAGAAAGTGTGCCTAAAGCCAGCTGAAGGAGATGTTCTCCTGGGGCTACAAGCTACAGTAATACCCACCCTTAGTTGTTAGCCATATTGTGATGGCAAATATAGCTCACATTGTCGTGCAGTTACTGTTTATACCTCGTTCAGAGATTTATTATTGCTTGAATCCAGTCGTAGTTCCGCAGGTAAAAGCCACTTGATGAAACTCTCGTGCATCAGTCTTCCAACCGGCGTCGTCGGGTGGGATCGTACTGCCACGTAGTGTGTCTTTGTTTTGCAGTGTTTCTCTCTTGTTTGTCGATTTTTGCAATAGCTGAAACGAAGAATCAACATGCTTCTGTGATATTCTATTTTATGCTGGTGAAAACGGCGTCGGAAACAGCTGTTATACTTCAAACAGCTTACCAGGATGTTACCATGAGCAAAGCACAAGTTTACGAGTGGTTTTCTTTCATGCTTTAGGGATGTTCACTTGTCGCTTGAAGGATCACAGAAGATCAAAAATAGTCACGAGTGAATGTCTGACGGGAACTGAAAGAACAGTTGGAAGTTCATCCGGACCTTTATTTGAAGGTCATCATTGGTGACGAAAGATGGTGCTACGGAATTTGCAGATGTGTAAGAGGTGAAGAAAAAAAATGGCGGAAGCGTTGAGAGCCATCACTTCGCAAGAGTTCTAGCACTACTTCGAAAAGTGGAAAACGCATCTGGACCGATGTATTGCTTATTGTGAAGATGATGAATGTTAGCACGGAGAAT
>NC_043006.1:81126250-81142313 GCF_006345805.1 Octopus sinensis | reverse complement strand
TAAATATAAAGACGATTAGAAATTGAGTAAATATATTAAAATGTAGGAGTATATCGTATAAAAGTGATATATGACACAAAGCATAGATATTCTATCAAAACAGTCTACACTTTAAATAAATTATTTTTAACACTGTATTTTTACAAAATTTCTCTTATTCAATTATGCATACTCGTAATCACAGACACACATACACATATATACATATTTTAATGTTTGATCTTATGTCGTAAGGGTTTCAAATTTTGGCACAAGGCCAGCGATTTCGATTACATCAACCCCAGTGCACAGCTGGGATTTATTTTATCGACCACGAAAGGATGAGACGTGGAATTTTGAACTCAGAACTTAAAGACGGACAAAACACCGCTATGCATTTTACCCGGCATACTAACGACTCTGCTATTTCACCGCCTTAAATATTATGTTAAAACAAAAACAAATTTACATGAAATTGAAGGATTAGTTATTTCGAGCTAAGGCATCGTAGGAGAGTTCAAAGATGGTTTAGCTGACCGAAACCTCGAAGTCAGTGTCAAAACTCTCCTTGTTAAAGAATAACATACATACATACATACATATACACATGATCATATATATATTATATATATATATATAATATATTATATATATATATATATATATTATATTTTATATATATGTATATATATATATATTTTATGTACATGCATATATATATATATATATGTATATATATATATATATATATATGTATGCATATAGATAATTGCGTACATTCATTAATATATATATATATATGTATGTATGCAATATATAATTGCTTAATACATTAATATTATATATATATATACACTCATATATGTATACACATATAAACATACATATGTGTATGCATGTGTTTGTGTATTTGTGTGTGTGTTTGTGTGCGTGTGTGTGTGTATAGAATATTGGTGGCTCTACAATAAGTAAATGGAAAAGTGAATAATTTGATGGGAGAGAAGTCAATGATTTCGATTTATCTTATATGATTGTTAGTCAGAAATTGTTAACAGATTGGCGTTGACTATCCATTCGGAATATCGGAGTACCATTAGAAAGTTCCTTGTGAGGTGGCTTCAATCGAAAAGTTACTGGCAATGTGTATTTCTAATGGGTTAACATTTTCTCATATTCATTAGCGTCTGTGTTGGCCTCTGGTCTCTCTCTGCCTTTCTCTTATGTTCTTATTTATTCTCTATTTATAAGCTTCATAATTAATCTGATTGGATAGATCTCTCATGATATAATCATTATAATGCCCAGCAAGTGTTTATTCTGACACACACATACACATGCATATCTATCTATCTGTCTACCTATATATATATATATATATATATATATATATATATTGGCCTGCTCGCTTGCCAGTGGGGTGGCGTCATTCGAAGGCTAAAACAATGCCAAGTGCATTGTGACCAGCGATTGTAGCAACATCTGATAGCCTGGTCGGTCACGGTGATCACGGTGATATATATATATATATATATAATATATATATAATATATATATATATATATTATATATATTATATATATATATATATACAAGGGGGTACACAAAACTAACCGAAAAGTGTTCAGTGGGACAATCCAGTTGTAAGGTGTATATTTGCCATCTCATAGGGCTAACACATAAGGGTGGGTGTTACTGTAGATTCTAGCCCCAGGAGAACATCTCCTCCAGCTGGCTTTAGGCACATTTTCTGTGCTCTTAAGGTATTTGCAAGGGCACAGAAATTGTGCCTAAAGCCAGCTGAAGGAGATGTTCTCCTGGGGCTACAAGCTACAGTAATACCCACCCTTAGTTGTTAGCCATATTGTGATGGCAAATATAGCTCACATTGTCGTGCAGTTACTGTTTATACCTCGTTCAGCAGATTTATTATTGCTTGAATCCAGTCGTAGTTCCGCAGGTAAGCCACTTGATGAAACTCCGTGCATCATCTTCCAACCGGCGTCGTCGGGTGGATCGTACTGCTGCCACGTAGTGTGTCTGTTTTTTTGCAGTGTTTTCTCTCTTGTTTGTCGATTTTTGCAATGCTGAAACGAAAATCAACATGCTTCTGTTGATATTCTATTTTAATGCTGGTGAAAACGCGTCGGAAACAGCTGTTATAACTTCAAACAGCTTACCAGGATGTTACCATGAGCAAAGCACAAGTTTACGAGTGTTTTCTTTCATGCTTTAGGGATGTTTCACTTGTCGCTTGAAGGATCACAGAGATCAAAATAGTCACGAGTTGAATGTCTGACGGGAACTGAAAGAACAGTTGGAAGTTCATCATCCGGACCTTTAATTTGAAGGTCATCATTGGTGACGAAAGATGGTGCTACGGGAATTTGCAGATGTGTAAGAGGTGAAGAAAAAAAATGGCGGAAGCGTTGAGAGCCATCACTTCGCGCAAGAGTTCTAGCACTACTTCGAAAATTGGAAAAACGCATCTGGACCGATGTATTGCTTATTGTGAAGATGATGAATGTTGTAGTCACGGAGAATTATGTGAATAAAATAAACATTGCAAAAATCCAGTTTATTTTGGATATACCTCTCTTTTATATATATATATATATGTTTCGAATGAGTAGATAGAGGAAAGTAGGGCACATTTATTGGATGTTGTATGTATCGATCATATACACACACATACATATATGCATATACACACACACACACACAACAAACCACACACACACACACACAATAATATATATACTATATATATATATTATATATATTAATATAGATGTATGTATTGAACAGCCGAAATTTGCTATGATGATTCGGTGTCTGACTGAAGATTGAAGGCTTCGAATGATTTGTCTGTGTTCCGTGTTCGTCCCTTCCTGTATTTCACGTTCATTATATATAAAAAAACATTCATTCTTATATTATTGCGGCGTTATGTGCACCCCCCCCCCGTTTGTTTGTCCAATTTAAACCCTGCACGACTTCTATACACACTGTCTTCCTACCCCGCCATTGCTTCTTCACCAAACTTTTTGGCGCCCTCCGATTCTTCCCCTCTCTTCCTCCCATCCTCCTCCCCTCTTTCCACCCATCCTCCTTAATCCCTTCTTTCTCCTTTTCTCTTGGTCACTGATTCTGTCCCTGCCTTCCACCCTCTTTGATTCCCTCTCTCTCTGTCTCTCTTTCTCTCTCTCTCTGCGACCTGCTGCTTCTTAAACCATTCTGTTGGCCTCGTATCTCGACCAACATGTGTTCCCGCGGATCAGTTGTCTGTTCGTCAGTTTGAGTTCGGTCGTGTTTTTTTTACGCTCGTAAAATTCGGTAAAAAAGATCAAAAAGAATTGTTGTTGTTGTTGTGGAAATTTTGAACGGCGTTAAAGCGTTTCGCGTTCCACTGGTTCTGCGCGTTACACTTTTTCTGTTTTGACGGCCGTTTTGGCCTGTCAGCGGGAGGAGATGGATGACCACTCCCTAGTGGAGGAGTCGGAGGAAGAATGGATATTTGAGAGCTTGTCGGAGACATCGAACTCTGAAGACGAGCAAATCGGTGATGTAAATAATGTGGAGAAAAAACAGGAAAACGTACGCAGGAGTTGCAAAAAGAAGACGGAACAGGAAAAAAGAAATAAACCTAGAAAAATTGCCAGGTTTCCAGAGGTATATGAGGAAGGACAGCGGCGAGGTGGAACTGGAACCACCAGCAAGAGAAAGGAATGGTACAATAAGAGGACCATAATTTACAGGGTGTTCGTGAACGAAAGAAAGATAATAGAGATCGTAAACATGGAATGGATAGAGGAGGCCCTGAGAAGATCGGAGGAGGAAATCATTTCCTGACTCGAGGATCGAAGTACGGTACTGTAGTGGTGCATTTTAAAAGTGAGACTGCAGCGAGGAGGATGGCGGTGAAGGCGGTGAAGTCAGAAAGGGTAACACTTTTACCTATGTACTTGAATAGAAGGATCACACGATGTAAGGGTGAGGGAGTGCCACCAAACGTGGAGGCTGATTGGATGTGGCGGCTGTGATCAGCGGCCACGAGGAGAAAGTAGATATTCTCCATACCCCGGTCAAGACCGAGGGCTGGAGAGGCGTAATAGTGGAGCTGAACGTGCAGGCGGAGAGCGAGGTACTGGTGGACCTGGCGGAGAGCATTAAATTGGGAGACGTGATTATGAGAGTGTGGGTGGAGGGCAGAGCTCCACGTTGTTACAAGTGTGGCTGAGGGTCAACATAAGAGCCTTCTGCCCTCCCCCACCAAGAGAAAAGGAAATCGTTGAGGAAACTCCAAAAGAGGAGGCCCCAAAAGAAGAAGAAATTAAAGAGAAGCACGGAAAGGGAAATGACAGAGGAGGAGGAGATGCAAAAAGAGTGTGAGGAGGGCAGAAAGAAGAGAAAAGGAAAGAAAAGGAAAAACTGTGCGAAGCCCCAACCCACCCAGATACCACCCACACCCTTGGAGACCCATCCTGCTCCCGCAAACAGCAATCCCACCCACTCCCCGCCTACAAGAAAAACGAAAACAGACACACAGAACATACAAAAGCCCCAGTCCTACTTTTTATGTGTTGTGGGGAAGGGGGATACTGAGAACGCAAGAAGGCTTTTTGAAGACGATGTATGGCAGGAGTATGAGGATGGAAGCTATGCGGTATTCGATTTTGAACTCATGGGCTCTTTGATGAGCAAGTGCAATGAACTACGTATAAATTGTTTATCAGCATTTATGAAGGATGATATGATAGAGAGATATGAGAGAGAAATGAAAGGTGAGGTGAAAAACTTTGGAATCGTGAGAGGAAACGGAAAGGTAAGTGATGCTGGCGGAGGGGGCCGTTAGCATCGCTTTCATGTTATCATTTTTTCATTTTAACATTCATTTAATCATAATTTTAATCGCATTGTTTTATGTCCCCCATGTTTTGTAATGTTCCCTCTTTGTGGCCCCTAGTGGGTAATAAAGAAATAGACCAACATGTGTCCCGATCAGTTGTCTGTTCGTCAGTTTGAGTTCGGTCGTGTTTTTTTACGCTCGTAAAATTCGGTAAAAAAGATCAAAAAGAATTGTTTTTGTTGTTGTGGAAATTTTGAACGGCGTTAAGCGGTTTCGCGTTCCACTGGTTTCTGCGCGTTACACTTTTTCTTTCTGTTTGACGGCCGTTTTGGCCTGTCAGGCGGGAGGAGATGGATGACCACTCCCTAGTGGAGGAGTCGGAGGAAGAATGGATATTTGAGAGCTTGTCGAGACATCGAACTCTGAAGACGAGCAAATCGGTGATGTAAATAATGTGGAGACAAAAAACAGGAAAACGTACGCAGGAGTTGCAAAAGAAAGACGGAACAGGAAAAAGAAATAAACCTAGAAAAATTGCCAGGTTTCCAGAGGTATATGAGGAAGGACAGCGGCGAGGTGGAACTGGAACCACCAGCAAAGAGAAAGGAATGGTACAATAAAGGACCATAATTTACAAGGTGTTCGCGAACGAAGAAAGAAAATAGAAATTATAAACATGGAATGGATAGAGGAGGCCCTGAGAAGATCGGAGGAGGAAATCATTTTTCTGACTCGAGGATCGAAGTACGGTACTGTAGTGGTACATTTTAAAAGCGAGACTGCAACGAGGAAGATGGCGGTGAACAGTGAAGTCGGAAAAGGTAACACTGTTACCAATGTACTTGAATAGAAGGATTACACGAGTAAGGGTGGAGGGAGTGCCACCAAACGTTGAGGCTGAGTGGATTGTGACGGCTGTGATCAGCGGCCACGAGGAGAAAGTGGATATTCTCCATGCCTCGGTCAAGACCGAGGGCTGGAGAGGCGTAATAGTGGAGCTGAACGTGCAGGCGGAGAGCGAGGTACTGGTGGACCTGGCGGAGAGAATTAAATTGGGAGACATGATTATGAGAGTGTGGGTGGAGGGCAGAGCTCCACGTTGTTACAAGTGTGGCCTGAGGGGCCACATAAGAGCCTTCTGCCCTCCCCCACCAAGAGAAAAGGAAATCGTTGAGGAAACTCCAAAAGAGGAGGCCCCAAAAGAAGAAGAAATTAAAGAGAAGCAGACGGAAGGGAAATGACAGAGGAGGAGGAGATGCAAAAAGAGTGTGAGGAGGGCAGAAAGAAGAGAAAAGAAAGAAAAGTAAAAACTGTGCGAAGCCCCAACCCACCCCAATACCACCCACACCCTTGGAGACCCATCCTGCCCCGCAAACAGCAATCCCACCCACTCCCGCCTACAAGAAAAACGAAAACAGACACACAGAACATACAAAAGCCCCAGTCCTACTTTTTATGTGTTGTGGGGAAGGGGGATACTGAGAACGCAAGAAGGCTTTTTGAAGACGATGTATGGCAGGAGTATGAGGATGGAAGCTATGCGGTATTCGATTTTGAACTCATGGGCTCTTTGATGAGCAAGTGCAATGAACTACGTATAAATTGTTTATCAGCATTTATGAAGGATGATATGATAGAGAGATATGAGAGAGAAATGAAAGGTGAGGTGAAAAACTTTGGAATCGTTATAGGAAACGGAAAGGTAAGTGATGCTGGCGGAGGGGGCCGTTAGCATCGCTTTCATGTTATCACTTTTTCATTTAACATTCATTTAATCATAATTTTAATCGCATTGTTTTATGTCCCCCATGTTTTGTATGTGTCCCTCTTCGTGGCCCCTAGTGGGTAATAAGAAATAGACCAACATTGTTTCCCGCTACCGAAACGGTAATTATTTCTACGCCAGCTATGTTTGTTGTTGTTTTTTCCTCATTTGGTCTAAAGTCGTATGACAACCACCGTTATATATATTTTGTTTATTCATTACTGTTTTCAATTCGTTTTCGTCTCTTGTATTCACATCCGTCTTGTGCGTTCACATTCCTGTCTTCTACAAGAAATCTAATGCTTACAGCTTAGTTTTTTTTTCTTGGGGCTGGCCGAGTTGGAGCAAATATCAGAATTGAACAGCCGAAATTTGCTATGATGATTCGGTGTCTGACTGAAGATTGAGGCTTCGAATGATTTGTCTGTGTTCCGTGTTCGTCCCTCCTGTATTTCACGTTCATTATATATAAAAACATTCATTCTCATATATATATATATATATTATATGTATGTATGTATGTATGTATATATATATAATATATATATATACATACATACATATAATATATATATATATATATAGATCAATAAATGGTGGGTTGTGTTGACCGCACGTGGAGAAATGATAAGTAAGGAAAATTTTTTTTTAAATGCAGAATGCTCAAATGAAAGAAAATTTTAATAAATTGAGAAAATGATAAATATATAAACTATATATTTATTCAACCGGTTTTCGTCATTGTATGACTTGTCAGAATATTTATGTTTTAAGAAGTTATTTTAACAATTAGAAATGGGAAAAAAGAAAATTGCATTGTTTTTTGTAAAGAATAATGATAAAATGTACAAAATTAAAAAATAAGTTCTCCGATACATTGTGTGTTCGTTGTGTATCTTGAGTTTTATGGTGTTTTACCAAAAAATTACCTTGAGGTGTTAAGATCCAAAGGGATTAAGAGCATGTGATGTGTTGTGTTGTTAAATTCAGCATGTTGCAGGACAGGAAGTAGTAGTAATTGTGGTCCTGGTTCTTCAGTTCCTGTGTTGTGGGTAAGGGAGACAACTCTTTTGAGTTCTTCAATAAAACCCAAATTATAAAACTATCATTTTAGCTTCATTTGCATTATCTTTTTTATATAATTGCTTGTTAACTTAACTTTCAGATTTTAACACTTTATTATATTATTTTCTAATAATATAAATCTGCATAGACAATTGCATTTCAAATTGTCATATCATTTATAATAAAAATGATAGTAATAACAACAATAGTAAAAATGATATTAAAGAATATAAGTTTTAGCTTGAAGTGATGAATGCATGGTATCTTTATATATTTGTGTTAGTCCTCCATGAAGAGTGAGGTAGAGAAAGAAGTTTGATCAACGAGGAGTTTGCATATTAAGTTGTGTTTGGAATTTTTCAATAACGAGATTCTCCTTGTTAATTCTCTCCTGTGTGGTGATCCCGTCTTTACATTGGTAGAAGGGGAATATATAGAATTTGGGGTTAAGTCTTTAGCACATGAGTCTAAGTGGTCACTCAGTGAATTTGTCGGTATTCCGGAGATTTATTTGTTCTTTATGCACCGTTACTCGTTTACGTAACGGGAGACTCGTTTGTCCAACATAATTATGTTGGCAACCAGCGCATGTGAGAGCGTAGATAAGGTTCTCGGAGGAACAGGAGAAGTTAGTCTTGGATTTTAAACTTCGTACCTTGTTTGAAGGTAAATTCAGAGCCTTCAAGTAGAAAGGGGCAGGTACCACAGTTTGAGCGTGCACATTTTTTTACTGTTGGGGTTGGATGTGGTGTGTGAAGTTTGGCATTTGTCAAGAGTTTTTTTAAAGATTTGTGTTGCCTTTTGCATTTGAGGATTTTGTGTGTATTTATAATGCTTTTCATTTTTGGGTCTGTTGACAGTAGACTGAGGTTTTGTATGATTGTGGTGTATGCTTCGATATTTTTGGGGTTGTGGTGAAATGTATGGAAGTATTTTGAGGTTGTGTGTGGTGTTAGGTTGGGTGGTTTCAGTGTAGTGTTGTCTAGTTCTTTGGCGCGTTTTATTCCATACTCTATAAGGGTGGAGGGATATTGACGTTGTAATAGTGTTTTTTTGAGGTCTTGAAGGCGTATTTCTCTCGTGTTTTTGGATCCGAGACAATGGTGCATACCCTTTTTAGCTAAATTGAAAGGGATATTTGTCTTGGTGTTTTTTGGGCGGCATGAACTAAAGAGGAGGTATTGTTGTGAGTCTGTAGGTTTGTGGTAGATGTCTGTTATGATTTGGTTCTTAGGTGTTTTTATAATTAGGAGATCAAGGAATGGGAGATGATGTTTGCTTAATTCCATAGTGAATTGGATGTTGGGATGTATGTTGTTTAGTATGGTTTTGAATTCCAGGAGTTTTTCATAAGGTTCTTTCCATATGATGAAACAATCATCTAAATACCTTTTCCCAGTTTTCCATTAGGTAGGTGTGAAAACATGTCCAAATTTCTGGCTTGATATTTCATAGAGTGACAGTTCGAAGTAACCCATTATGAGGTTCGCAAGGACTGGTGCAGCCTTGGTACCCATCGCAATGCCACATTTTTGACGGTAGTGTGTGTCGTCGAAGAGAAAAAATTGTTTGTCAGAATGAACTTAAGAGATTCTGTAATAAAGACTTGTTATTGGCGGTCAGGAATGTCTCTGGGTGTTTTTTCTAGCCAGAAGTCAATGCCTCTATACCATACTCGTGTGGAATGTTGGTGTAGAGGTTGATGACATCACAAGGATACCAGGAGTGCCTCCTCGTTAACTGTTTTTCGGAGGTGTTTGAGCATGTCCAGATCATCCCTAATGAAACTTTTGATGTGGGGTAAGGAAAGGTTTCAAAAGGATGTCTAGGAAGTTACTCAGGCGGTGTGTTCACAGGAGGTACCACCACGATGGGCCTTAGTTTTAGGTCCTCCGGTGCTTTGATGTTGATGTGGATGTCAGTGGAGAGTTTGCAGGCTTCGGTGATGTATTGTTTTTTTATGGATTTTAGGAATGCCATAAAAAAGGCTGGGCTTGCATTTGAAAATGATGATATAATCCCTTTCTTTTTCTGTGAGTCCCTGACCGTGTTGGCGTATGAGTGTGGTGAGGTTTCTGATTGTTTTTTTGCTGTTTGTAGTTGTTAATAACCTCATAGAAAATGTTATTGTTAAGCATGGAGAACACTAGGTGTTTATAAAATTCCGTGTCCATAAGCCACAGCACTCCCTTTGTCCGCTTCTTTGATGGTGAGGTTTTATCCAGTTGTATGTCACGTAGGTTTTCCCATTCTTCCTTACTGAAATTGGATTTTACCTTGGTTTTGCTTCCGAGAACCTTTTCTACGCTCTCACATGCGCTGGTTGCCAACATAATTATGTTGGACAAACGAGTCTCCCGTTACGTAAACGAGTAACGGTGCATAAAGAACAAATAAATCTCCCGGAATACCGACAAATTCCACTGAGTGACCACATAGACTCATGTGCTAAAGACTTAAACCCCAAATTCTATATATTCCCTTCTACCAATGTAAAGACGGGATCACCACACAGAGAGAATTAACAAGGAGAATCTCTTTATTGAAAAATTCCAAACACAAACTTAATATGCAAACTCCTCGTTGATCAACTTCCTTTCTCTACCTCACTCTTCATGGATGGACTAACACACATATATAAAGATACCATTGCATTCATCACTTCAAGCTAAACTTACATTCTTTAAATATCATTTTTACTATTGTTGTTATTACTATCATTTTTATATAAATGATTGACAATTTGAAATGCAATTGTCTATGCAGATTTATATTATTAGAAAATAATATATAAAAGTGTTAAATCTGAAAGTTAAGTTAACAAGCATTATATAAAAAAGATAATGCAAATGAAGCTAAAATATAGTTTTAAATTTGGGTTTTATTGAAGAACTCAAAAGAGTTGTCTCCCCTTACCCACAACACAGGAACTGAAGAACAGGACCACAATTACTACTACTTCCTGTCCTGCAACATGCTGAATTTAACAACACAACACATCACATGCTCTTAATCCCTTTGGATCTTAACACCTCAAGGTAATTTTTTGGTAAACAACCATAAAACTCAAGATATACAACGAACTCACAATGTATCGGAGAACTTATTTTTTATTTTTGTACATTTTTATCATTATTCTTTACAAAAACAATGCAATTTTCTTTTTTTCCCATTTCTAATTGTTAAAATAACTTCTTAAAACATAAATATTCTTGACAAGTCATACAATGACGAAAACCGGTTGAATAAATATATATTTATATATTTTATTCATTTTCTCATTTTATTACAATTTTCTTTCATTTGAGCATCTGCCATTTTTAAAAAATTTTCCTTACTTATATATATATTATATATTTATATATAATATATATATATATATATTATATATTAATATATATAATATATATATTGTATAGATGGCATTATTACACATAAATGCCTCACACTAGGAGGGACAAAGTCATACTACCAAAATTATACTAATCATACCCAAATGCAGTTTTTCAAAGCAAGACATTTAAAAAATGAATTTAGTTCTGTATCACCGTGATTTCACATTCAACTTACGTCTAATGATCGTCAGCAGAACTGATTCTGAACACATCATAATAAACTACCAACCTTACGTAGCGAAGACGAACAGACAACTGCTCACTCCGGCCAAGCACATGGAATGTTTATAAATCATATATCCGGTAAATGGCGGGCTTTTTACGAACTGCATGTCGGGTAATGAAAATATTTCGGAATAGTTTAACAATTAAGGATATCTCTTAATAAGGGATCTTAACAAGAAATTACGGGTAGCTAGCGTGAAAACCTCATAAAAGAAAAGAATTCGAAAATAATTTTTTTCTTTTGAACAAATTAATTATATCTATATTGTATAGAGGCATTATTACACATAAATGCCTCACACTAGAGGGACAAAGTCATTACTACCAAAATTATACTACTCATCCGCCATTTACCGGATATATGATTTATAAACATTCCATGTGCTTGGCCGGAGTGAGCGTTGTCTGTTCGTCTTCGCTACGTAAGGTTGGTAGTTTATTTATGATGTGTTCAGAATCAGTTCTGCTGACGATCATTAGACGTAAGTTGAATGTGAAATCACGGTGATACAGAACTAAATTCATTTTTAAATGTCTTGCTTTGAAAAATGCAATTTGGGTATGATTAGTATAATTTTGGTAGTAATGACTTTGTCCCTCCTAGTGTGAGGCATTTTATGTGTAATAATGCCCTCTATACAATATAGATATAATTAATTTGTTCAAAAGAAAAAAATATTTTCGAATTCTTTTCTTTTATTGAGGTTTTCACGCTAGCTACCCGATAATTTCTTGTTAGATCCCTTATTAAGAGATTATCCTTAATTGTTAAACTTATATATATATATATATTATATATATATAGTATATATATATATATATATATATATATAAACATATTAACACACACATATGCATATGTAGACATGCATCACAAGGATTTTGTCTGTTTATTCTAGTCTAGTTTCTTTTCGGTGATGGATTACTCAAAGCTGATTTAAAAGAGCGAAACGGGACCGAAATTATTTAACTGTCAACCATGAGAACAGTTACGAAACGAGTGGTGATATATAACTATTTGTTTGAGAATAATCTTTCAGACTTGTTCTTCTTTCGTAAATGACATGATGTGTGACCATATGTTGAAAGTGAAGCATTTGTATTGAGAACCGAAATAATTGTAATACGTTTCCCATCATTCAATTATTATTTAGATGTCCATATTTATGTTATCACATCGTTCATTTCTTGCGGTTTTTATTACTTTTGGCCAGATACATTCTATCATCCCAAAATTATCCTAAATTATTCCAAGGATTTTGTATGTCTTCACAAGTTTGTACCTTTTTTAATCTATTTCTTTCTACTTCACTTATTCTCCCGTTCTTATCTTTCATTCCTAATTCAATTTCACTCATATATTTATTATGCACACTTCCCAGCTTAAAATTGTTATCTCTGGGCTTATGTTGGAAGCTTTGAGTTTTACAATTTCTTTACACTATCATATATCATACCGCTTTTATTAACAACTGGGAGATTAGATACACGGACACACAGAGGTACACAGACACACATACAAAAACACGCGTACTTTGTTAATTTGCCTTAGCATTGTTATGAATAATTTCTGATTAATTTTGTAATGTGTGTGTGTGTGTGTGTAAGTGAGGGAGGCTTTCAGTATAAACAATGTAGTTAATTTATTCAAAGCAATAATGTCCTTTAGATTGTAAAAGCCATTTGGTGTAATTGATAATACATTATTGTTTCTAAGAGCATGTATTTAATGTTGAATGTGTTTTATATAGTGATATTAACACTTCAAAAAAAAAAAGTAGCGAGTAGTTTCTACCCCTGTATGTGTCACTTTGTACGTTTGGTGGATACTATTTATTGTGTAAGATGTTAGGGAGTCGATTTTAACAAATTTCTAACCGGTACTTTTAGGGTGATTGGATGTTTCATGAATATAAAGATTTTGGTAAGTTGGTTCATTTTCCCTTTTAGTGTGCATATTGTAAATTATGTAAGTTCATGTAACAGCGAATTAACTGATGTACTCTAAAGAAGGTTCGTCTATAAAGTAGAAACCACAATTTCCGAAATATTTCAGTGATTTAGATATTACAGTGCTGCATTTTAATTACAGTCGCAAATTCTATGTAATCCATAAGGGATAGATGGGGAATTATTCGCAAAAGGATTTTAAAATCTAGCTTCCGACATTATGGCTATCTTCATCGTTAATTTGATGGTCAATTGTAACAAAGTGTCTACTACTGTACTATCCATACTCCTGTTTAATACATTACATTTTTAATTACGAATGCATTCTACCATATTGCTTTGCTGCTTTCCATCCTCATTGATAGAAAACAACTTCAGCATTAAGGTCATTGCCAGAAAAATGAATCGTGAACTGCCTCTTATAGTTGGTGCGCTTCTTGGGTCCACATAACTATCTCATAAATTGCATTAAGATCCCAAAATACCTTAACAGCAGTAAGTTATAATCTAGATAATCTAGATTCATTGATCATCAGTATGTTATCTTTCTGTTGGTTTCAATAAATAACTATTCAATCATAAAGATAGCTGTTTCATTAATTTTACGTCGTTATAGATTTTTCGTTCCAGAAATAGATATCTTCCACCCCCGATAAATTATTCATTTTACCGAAATTATGTCAAATTATGTGGTGGCATTTTTCTCTATATTTTTGGCACTTATATCCGTCATTAATATTTTGTACATTCTCTTATCCTAATTTGTAAACATTTTGCATTCTTTCTATATCTCATTCATTTTATATACTTTTACTCCAAGTAATTTGTGGTCTTATATTCTTTCGCTTATTGAGCTTTAGATATTAATATCTTATTAATGACTAAATTAAAACGGCAACAACCAAACCAAACTCAGATCTTCTGACCAAGAACTTAACTACATGATTTTGTGAATCCCTATGATCTAAAGCTAACACAAAAATCTACATGCACTAATAAATTCTAACAATTAGCACTTTGGCAGATTCAATAAAATTTCTCCTTACCATCTTGTACCACAATCTGATAAACAGCCTAATTATCATTCAGAGTAACGTAGAAAGTTTTAACTTAACAAAAATTATATAAAGCCAAGATGAAATTAAATGCATTTCCAGACTGAGGATGGATTACCAGGCTAAAACTGCGAAGTAGCTCTGGATAATGTCCTTGTTAAAGAATAATAAATTTGAATACCACTAACTGTATTGCGTAATCCTTTAATTTAATGTAAAACTGGTTTTGTTATAACATAAAAGCAAATATTAATACATGTGTGTGTGTCTGAGTGTATGACTGTGTATGTGTGCGTGTGTGTGTGTGTGTGTGTGTGTGAGTATCTTTAAACATAACCACATACATATACATACATGCATGCGTGTACGGAAACACACCTATATATACATATGTATGTATATGTATATATTTTTTTTACTTGTTTTAGTCATTTGACTGCGCCCGTGCTGGAGCACCGCCTTTAGTCGAGTAAATCGACCCCAGGACTTATTCTTTGTAAGCACATAAATGTGAGACAAGGTGGAAAAAGGAGTACTCAAATAACAGAGGTAGTGTAATGTGCTTTGTTGCAAAGGAGACGAAATATCATAAAAAATGTTAGAGTTTTTCTGTAATATTTCTGCTGTTTTCAATAATATATTTGTGTGTGTGTGTGAGTGAGTTTGTGTATGTGTGTGTGTATTTGTGTGTGTATGTATATACTATATATTCTTTTCTATTTCTTTTATTCTTTTACTTGTTTCTGTCATTTGGCTGCCGCCATGCTGGAGCATCACCTTTAGTCGAACAAATCGACCCCAGGACTTATTCTTTGCAAGCCTAATACTTATTCTATTGGTCTCTTTTGCCGAACCGCTAAGTTACGAGGACGTAATCACACCAATATCGGTATCAAGCGATGTTGGGAGGCAAACACATGACACACAAACACATACACACATACAGGCCCCTTTCAGCTTCCGTTTACCATATCCACTGACAAGGCTTAGTTCGGCCCGAGGTTACAGCAGAAGACACTTGCCCAATGTGTCACGTAAGTGGGACTAAATCCGGAACCATGTGGTTGGGAGGCACACTTCTTATTTCTTTATTGCCCACAAGGGGCTAAACATAGAGGTGACAAACAAGGACAGTCAAAGGATTAAACCGATTACATCGACCCCAGTACGTAACTGGTACTTAATTTATCGACCCCGAAAGAATGAAAAGCAAAGTCGACCTTGGTGGAATTTGAACTCAGAACGTGACGGCAGACGAAATATACTACTAAGCATTTCGCCCAGCGTGCAAACGTTTTTGCCAGCTCGCCGCCTTTTCTTTGTGATATTTCTTAGCACGCTTCTTACCACGTTCACTTCCTGTGCCTATGTTTATATATATAATATGTATATTATATGTATATATATATATATATATATATATTATATATTATATATATATATATATATATATTATATATATATATATATATGTCATCACTGCCTGAATAGAGCCTGAGATTGCATATATCTTTGACAGGAGCTTAACTGGCCGAACTTCGAATTTACTATTTATAGTTGTATATATATCTACCTATGTAATCGAAATGCTCACTCCTCCAATTTTCTGGCCTTGTGCCAAAACGAGAAACGATTATAATTTGTAGTAGTAGTAGTAGTAGTAGTAGTAGTAGTAGTAGTAGTAGTAGTAGTAGTAGTAGTAGTAGTAGTAGCAGCAGCAGCAGCAGTTGAAAAGAGAGTGACCATGAGTTTGAAGTGATGTAACCTATTATTCTGAAAACAA
>NC_043006.1:81111250-81118750 GCF_006345805.1 Octopus sinensis | reverse complement strand
GCTGATTTTTACAGCCATAGGACACACGTGTACATTTTGCTATCATCATCATCATCATCATCATCATTATTATCATTATGTGAGAGAGCAGTGCATGCCATCAAAGTGACACTGGGGTAAAATATACGAACCCAAGTATACCCATTATGACTACCCGTCTGATAAGGGTACTCTAGGCACATGCATCACAGCCATATGTGCGTGACATGGTGATCTGATATCGAAATTAACAGCACATGACCTTGCAGGTGGGGCTCAGTTAGAATTTTCTTTTGGTCGAGTAGCCCATCCCGCTCAAAAGGCCCCTTAATAAGGGTTGTTTAAGGCTGTTGAACAAACCACCCATGTTTCCAGAGGTGAATTATTCAAACTCCAAAGAATCTCTCTCAACACATGGCTATGATGCTCCCCCACTACTTCTGCTCGTGATCAGAGATGCACATATCGTCAGCCACTAAGGGACTTGCTCAACTGGTTATTGTCAAACATCTGACAAGTAAATTTGTGGTATTGAGCAGAATATTTGCCCATCTTTTATACCAAGACAAAACAATGTACATGATAACACTTCCAGTTAAAATCAGAAGCCACGTGAGCCACGGCCTTGTATTGCATCACGACATTCACTATTATTATTATTATTATTATTATTATTATTATTATTATTATTATTATTATTATTATTATCATAATATATGCCATCCTTTCTGGATTGATAACATAAGCACCAGTTGAACACTGGGGTCGATTTAATCGACTTAGCCCCTCCCTCGGCGTTTTTATCATCATCATCATTATTATTATTGTTTTGTTTCTCGCTGTTCTATTTGCGGTTGTTCTTTACTTGAAAGCAGGCGATAACAAATCACCAAAGGTTTCAAGTAGTGCCTTCTTCTCTAACTATGGTCGTCCCTCAAAGCATATGTAATCTGGTTGACTGACCAAGCAGTTACCGTTGGGCTTCCCAAGAAGAAGAAACACAAGCCCTGGGTGACGAAGAAGGTTAAACGAGAACTTCGACTCAGAGACATTGCTTGGGCTGAATTCAAAAATCTGGATTCGACTACAGCTTTTGAGGTATACAAAACTCAACGAGACCGAGCCGTGAAAATTGAAAAGGAAGAACGCTTCAGATATGAATACAGAATCGCAGCAAACGCCAGTAGCAATCCAAAAACCTTCTTTGCCCATGTCCAACGGAATTCCCGCTTGAACAACCAAATTGCAACGTTGGTAGACTCAACAGGCGTATCGATTGAGGACCCTTATCAACAGAGTCAATTATTTGCCGAGGCTTTTCCAACTATTTTCAAACAAGATGATGGTCGTGAACCCCCTCCATTTGATAGATCGGTACCTCCAATGCTTCAATTGGTCATCACCCGGGCCGAAGTCGAACGCGTTATTCAAGGACTCGATGTCAACAAGGGTCACGCCCCTGACGGCATACACCCACGGGTTATCAAAGCGTTGGCTCCGGTCATCTGCGAGCCCTTAACACGTCTATTCAATATGTCATTGGCGACGGGTGTTATACCTGCGGACTGGAGAACAGCGATAATCTGCCCAATTTTCAAGAAAGGGAACCGCGAAGATCCGCTTAACTACCGACCGGTTTCCCTTACATCAATAATCAGCAAGATGTTCGAAACCATCCTTAAGAAAAGTATGATGCTCCACCTCCAAAACACAGCCTCTATCTCTGATTCCCAACACGGCTTCGTGCCGAAGAGATCATGCTTGACCAACTTACTGGTAATGGAGGAATTGGTGACGCGCATCCTCGATGATAGTGATGCTGTTGACATCGTTTTATTGGACTTTGCCAAAGCTTTTGACTCGGTAAACCACCGCCTATTACTTGTCAAGCTTCAAGCATATAGTTTCCATCCGGATATTTTACGATGGGTTGGTGCCTTCCTCTCAGATCGCTCCTTCCAAGTCCAAGTTAATGGTTCGCGGTCCGACGTCTCCAGTGCGAGCAGTGGCGTGCCTCAAGGTTCAGTGCTTGGGCCCTTATTGTTCTTAGTCTTCATAAATGACTTGCCCGACGACCTCACGCAACACATCCTTCTATTTACCGACGATGTCAAACTGGTCGCTCCTCGCGGTGATATAGAGGATCTTCGTCGATGCCTCCACCAAATTTAGAGATGGTCTAACGAACGGGACCTGTGTCTAAACGTGTCAAAGTGCTGTCATCTGCCTGTTGGCTCTCCTCCTGCAACTCAACTTGATTTCGAGTCGGGTCGTCTGCTGCTGGAGAGGACCGATCAGGTAAAGGACCTGGGTATCTTGGTGGATTCCTCCTTTTCGCCTTCGGCCCAGTGCGTCCATGCTGCCAACAAAGCACGCGGAGTTCTGTTCTTGATTCGACGATCATTCGGAATGCTCACAGCAGCCATATTCCTACCATCTCTATGTCACGCTGGTGAGACCCATATTGGAGTACGGGATTCAGGCCTCTTCTCCTTATCTCCTCAAAGACATACAGCATCTCGAAAGAGTCCAGAAGCTGGCTACCCGCATGGTTCTTGGTCTCAAGAATTTGTCTTATGAAGAAAGGCTGAAGACGCTCGACCTTTATTCTCTAGAAAAACGATGACGCCGTGGTGATCTCATTCTTGCTCACATCATAAGCGGAAAGTGTAACCTCTCGAAGGAGCTGTTCTTCACACCTGCTCCAGAGCGTCGCCTGCGGGGTCATTCCAAAAAGCTCTATCTGCGACGATTTCATCTCAATCAAAGGAGAGGGGCTTTCTCCGTCCGGGTTGCGGATCCGTGGAAGAAGCTGCCGGACGAGATGGTGAAGATGCCGATGACCGCTCTGTTCAAAGTCTCCCTTGACCACAAGTGGCCTGAACTCTTTACATGAACACCGCCCTGTACATAACTCCATGTCCCCCTACATGGCCTTGCTTTTTTGCTTTTTGAGCCAAAAAATTAACTAACTAACTAACTAACTAACTCAAGAGACGATACTCTCCTTAGAATGCTAGCTGTACCCAACAATGCTATCTTCTGGATCAGTCCGAGCCTGACAACAGCTCCAATATTCTTCCCAAGCTCTTGGAAACTTCTCCTAATGTTCTAATTACCACCGGTATCACCATTATTTTCGTCATGCTCCATAACTTTCCTAACTCGTCCCGCAGTGCCTGGTATTTCTCACTCTTTTCTCTGTTACTATTATTGTTGTTGTTGTTTTTCTTCTTCTTCTTCTTCTTCTTCTTCTTCTTCTTCTTCTTCTTCTTCTTCTTCTTCTTCTTCTTCTTCTTTTCTTCTTCTTCTTCTTCTTCTTCTTCTTCTTCTTCTTCTTCTTCTTCTTCTTCTTCTTCTTCTTCTTCTTCTTCTTCTTCTATTTCTTCTTCTTCTTCTTCTTCTTCTATTTCTTCTTCTTCTTCTTCTTCTTCTTCTTCTTAATATTATTATTATTATTCAGTAGTTTTATTTTTATAGCGTGCTTTCACTTCACTACCGAGCGCAGCTCTGTGTGCCTGGGTATGTGCTGTGATTTGTTGTGATGCTCTGATGGTTATTTTATGGAAAGTGTTCTGCGTAGGATGTGTGCAGTGCCTAGTAGTGCAATTTTCTGTATGTTATATGTGTTTGTAAGTCCTGGTGTTTTTGTTATGTATTTGTCTGAATATTTTTTTATCATGCCTAATGCACCTACTATGATAGGAATTGTTTCTGTTTTCAGGTTCCACATTCTAGTTATCTCTATTTCCAGGTCTTTGTATTTTGAGAGTTTCTCCATTTCTTTTAGAGACACGTTGTCATCTGCCGGTATTGATACATCAATTAGAAAGCATTTTTTTTCTTCATGATCTCTGACAACTATATCTGGTCTGTTGGCCTTAATTTCTCTATCTGTGTGTATCGGCATATCCCAGAGTATGGTTGCTTTCTCGTTTTCTGTGACCTTTTCTGGTGTGTGCCTATACCATCTTTTTTCTGTTGTTATTCCATAATGTTGGCATAGCTTCCAATGTATGTAGGTTCCAACTCTGTCATGTCTGTGAATATATTCCTTCTTAGCCAGGACTGGGCAGCTAGAGATAATATGATTTATTGTTTCTTGTCCATCTCCACATATTCTGCAGTTACTTGTTATTTCTTTTCATTACATGTTTTTGGTAATTTCTGGTGGGGAGGCTTTGGTCTTGTGCTGCAATTAAAAATCCCTCTGTTTCTGCTTTGAGTCCTGAGCTTCTCAACCATTGCTGGGATTTTTCTTTGTCTATTTCTTTTGCGTTTAGTTTAGTGCAGTATTTACCATGAAGGGGCTTTTCTTGCCATCGTTTTATCATGGCTCGTTGCTGTTCTATTTTTAGTTTGGATTTCATTTGTTTTATAGCTTTTGTGTTTCTTCATCATCTTCTTCTTCTTCTTCTTTGTGTTTATTAGGTGGTATGATTTCTTGTTTGTATTTGTCAGCTTCCTTAAATACTGAGAACAGTTTTTGTTTTGCTCGTGTTTTGCTGCTATCTGGATCAGTTTTCCTTCCTTCTGAAGTAGGTATTTTTGCAGTCCTATGGTGGTTATTTTATAGTAGTTTTCCAGCTGTATAAGGCCTCTACCACCTTCTATACGTTGTATATATAGTCTTTCTATGTCAGATTTTGGGTGATGCATCCTAGATCCTGTCAGTATTTTTCTTGTTTTCCTATCTATTTTGGACAGTTCATTTCGTGTCCAGTTAAGGATATTGTAGCTGTAACTTATAACTGGGACAGCTAAAGTGTTGATACCTATTATCTTGTCTTTAGCATTGAGCTCTGTTTTTAGTATTGATCTAACTCGTCTATAAAATTCTTTTTTTATTTTCTCTTTCATTTGTGTGTGTTGTGTCTTATCTAGTTCATGGATTCCTAAGTATTTGTAAGTTTGGCTTTGGTCTAATTCTTTTATTTCATTGGTTTTATCTAGTGTGATGTTGTTTCTCTTAACTAGTTTTCCTCTTTTCATGGTTACTTTGGCCCATTTTTCTAATCCAAATTTCATATCTATTTCTTTGGTAAATCCATGAACTGTCTTTAATAGTGTTTCCAGCTGTTTGTCATTTGCAGCGTATAGTTTTAGGTCATCCATATATAAAAGGTGGCTGATCGTTTTGCCGTAACATTTATATCCGCATCCAGTTCTATTTAGCATATCAGATAAGGTGACAGTGCCAAGCAGAAAAGGAGTGGAGAGAGCGTGTCTCCCTGGAATATTCCTCTTCTAATGGGGATGTCTTTGGTTTTCATGAGTCCCTCTTTTGTTGGAGGTGTAGGACTGTTTGCCATTTATTCATAGAGTGCTCTATGAATTTTATGATTGTTGGTGCTACTTTGTTAATGGCTAGTGTTTCGAGGATCCATATGTGGGGGATGCTATCAACGCCTTTTGTAGTCAATCCAGGCCATACTGAGGCCTTTCTTCTTTCTGTGGCTGTCTTCAGTTACAGCCTTATTAATCATTAGTTGATTTTTACAGCCATATGAGCCCTTGCGGCATCCTTTCTGCTCTTCTAGGAACAGTTTGTTTTCGCCCAGGTGCTTGTTCAGCCTTTGCGATATCACTGCAGTAAATGCCTTGAACATAGTAGGGAGGCAGGTTATTGGTCTGTAGTTTTCTGGTTTTGCTGTCTCATTGGATTTGGGAATTAAGATGGTTTTCCCCTTCGTGAGCCATTCAGGCATTGTCTCTGGCTCTGCTAGTATGCTGTTAAAGTTTTCATCCAGCTTTTTGTGCATTCCTGTTAGATATTTCAACCAGAAGTTGGGGATCTTGTCATGCCCAGGTGCCTTCCAGTTGCTTAGTTTTTGCAGTGCCTGGGTGACCTCTTCAGTTGTTATGGGGGTCCAAAGTTGTTCAGATGCCGAGTTTGTTATTTTCATACTCCTTTTTTTTGGCTGTTCGTTCGCCGACCATATTTCTCTCCAGAATTCTTCCAATTCTTCTGCCGTTGGTGCTGCAGTGACTTCTATTTTATTTTTTCCCAGTTCTTGGTAGAACTTTTTGGGGTCGGAGTTGAACTTTTTGTTCTGTTCAAAGAAGCGTTGGCGTTTCTCGTACCGGCGGATCCTTTGAGCTTTGGCAAGGATATTATTATTATTATTATTATTATTATTATTATTATGTTTTTTCTTCTTTCTTCAAATTTTCTTCCGTTTCTCGCCGAGTGTTTTCCATACACCTAGGGCAGAGAAGGGCATTGTATGCATTCCCAGATTATATGCGCAAATTCACAGATGAAATATGTATTTAAAAATTAATAAATAAATAAATTCATGGATGGATGTTATTTTCACAGCGATAGTGCTCTTCTCAGTACATGAGCCGTTCCAGTTAATACGATTTTTTGCACTTTCTGTAGGGATGGTAAGCCTGGAATCATTTTCAAATAGGTTTCAGTGCCCTTTTTATCATTCCTAGATATCCTACAATCACTAGTACTGTAGTCGCCTTGAGATGCCACATTTTTTCAATTTCCATTAGCAGGTCTTTATATTTACTAATCTTGTCAAATTTCTTTATATTTACTAATCTTGTCAAATTTATATTTACTAATCTTGTCAAATTATTATTATTATTATTATTATTATTATTATTATTATTATTATTATTATTATTATTATTATTATTATTATTATTATTATTATTAGTGTTGTTGTTGTTGTTGTTGTTACTACTACTACTACTACTACTACTACTACTACTACTACTACTACTACTACTACTACTACTACTACTACTACTACTACTATTGTTATTATTATTATAATTATCATAATTATTATTATTGCCATTGCCTTTGCACAGCTTCTAATGCTGGACATATACTACGGTGTTAGCTGTTCAGTACCAGTGAACTAAGGTAATTCCTCTTATCTTTCGATCACATTCCGCAGTATTCGAGCGGTTCCAAGCAGTACTGTTTTCTGCAAGTGCGCCACACTTATTACATAGATATTTAAAAAATATATAGGCGCACCAACTAACATACTCATCTATAAATTCTAAGTCTGTATATGTATCTGTATGTGCTTGTGTATAAAGAACCATGTCTAAAGATGGGTTTTGTAGGATTGGCATTTCAGTTATAGACATCATTAATTCCATGACATGTTTGCATTAGGCATTATTTTCCTCTGGTATTTACACCATTGAAGGCGTACTAATGGGGAAAAAAATAACATAACTTGAAACTTCAAACATGAAATTAAAATGAACAATTCAGAAAAATAAAATCACTCGTTATCGTGTGAGAAAAGTATTTTTTTAAAAATATATATATAAACCATCCAGTTTCAGATAATAAACATGGCGTTCCTATATGCTGTACGTTAAAAATTGTAAGTTGCTAATAACATGTGGAGGCGTCAATGAATAAATAAATTAAAAGAATATTTTGTAGTGACTGCAGCAATATTGTTTTGTTATATCTCACTATCTATCAATGTATATATATATATATGTAGTTAATCCAAACATGAAAACACAAAGAGAAAA
>NC_043006.1:81058750-81108750 GCF_006345805.1 Octopus sinensis | reverse complement strand
CTCAATTGTTGATATTATAATTCATTTCTCTCTGTCATACTGCCTTGGTTCTCGCGGTTAAAATATAATGTTTGCTAGATAGACCACGTGGGTGGAAAAGGTTTGCAGAGATTTACGCCTGCGCATTTTGAATTTGTTGGCACTAGCAGTTGGAGCTGGTTCATTTGAAGCGACAAGTTCGCCAAGAGGTAAAGTTCCTTCTTTTTAGTGTTTCCAAATCCAAATTTGGAATTTTGAGCTGACGAAAGAAATGCTGATTTTATTTGGCTAATCTTGAAACGTTGACGTACTCAAACGATCTATGTACTTGTGATAATTTTCTGTATTTACCTCCAAACCTTCGTGAGCTGCCTGGAGTAAACATTATCTGAGAGAAATTTTCTTTAAGTAGTAGAAATGGCTAAAAATTTTTTTTTTTGGCTGCTATTTCTACTAAGTCCAGTATGTGGCAAAGTAATTTATTTTACTACTCAATTGTTGATATATATATATATATATATATATATATATATAATACACGTATTAGATTCTGTACTGTTGTTCTTAAAAATGTACTGCAACACTTTCATGGACATGTTTTGGTGAATGAATTCCTCGGTTCCCCAACTGCCACAATCTCGAAATCGATCTTTGGCACCGGTGTATTATAAATATTGTATTCAAGTGTTTTTCCTTGTCTCTTCTACGATTAAAACTTACATACAGAAGTATAAGTGCTTCTTTGTGTATTTTTCTTTCGAAAATAGCGAATTGAATGTGATTTAATATTGTTAACGCTTTTTCGTATTTGAAAATATTTTATAGTTTCTTTGGAACAATAAAGATTCTCCGCCGGTCGACGACACAACCTATAAATCATTGATCTCATTCCCTCCTGTCTATTATAAAACATCAAACACATCATCCTTGAGATAAGATTGTAACGCTCTGAAGTTGTTAATGGACTTGGAAAATTCAATGATCCAAAACAAACTCTAGAAATCTACGAAAAATGGAAATGAGAGCAAATTTCTCTTTACAATGCCACATTCTTATATTATCTATCTATCTATCTATCTTTCTGTTTATCTATCTATTAATGCACATACACGCATACACACGCACACACAGACATATATATATATATATATATATATATATATATTTCTTTACTGCCCACAAGGGGCTAACGATAGAGGGGACAAACAAGGACAGACAAAAGGATTAAGTCGATTACATCGACCCCAGTGCGAAACTGGTACTTTATTTATCGACCCCGAATGGATGAAAGGCGTATATATATACACACTACATATCTCTGTGTTTGTATATATATATATATATATATATATATATATATATACAGAGAGAGAGAGAGGTGGGAGGTAAATGAGAGAGAAGGAGAGATACATACATACACGCATACATACGCAGGTACACGTGAGGTTGTGTCTGCGTATGTGGTCTAATTATGATACACTAATTGGAATTGCCGCAGCAACTCGTGTGTTGTGGATTACAATTTTCTTTGTCTTTTTTTCCGTTCGAAGAAAGCAAACATTGCGTTTATTTTTTTCGTCAGCAATCATCAGGCTGCAATGAATGACACTAACAAAACTTGCAGTGGATAATTAGCGAGGTTTCGTGATAACACGCAGTATTTACGAGTAGATAATAGATAGATACATTGATAGCTAGCTATATGGATGGATGGATTGATATATATATATCGCGATAAACATAGTTATACTTTAATTATAGATGTATTCCTGCACTCATGTTTTACATATGCATCAATACATATATGAGCAAAGACACGTAAATATAATTTCAAGCTTACACAAACATATATAAAATAAACTTACATGAATTCTGTCATATACACAGATACAGCCATGCACCACACAACGCCAATTAGGCATTCGAATGCCTTATTCGTACGAGCAAATTGAGCAATTCGCAATGCACACAAACATACGTATAGTGATATTAAAGCATCCATGTGCACAAATACCTACCCCCATATATGTATGTGTGTGTGTGTAGAAAGAAACAAATACGGCACATTTAAAATATTTAATATCAGGAAAGACCTAGGGGGTCAGAGAAAGATAGGGAGAGAAAAGAGAAAGAGAGAAAGTGGGAGAGAGTGCGCTTAAACAAAATGAGTGCTATCAGTATGGTTGAGAAGGATTTGTTTGTTAACAGGTTATATGTGGGATGAATATTGGCAGGAAAATGTGGATATATTATCAAACAACATTTTTTCAGAAATGCGTGTTTAAAGAGTATAAAATAGCAGTACACATACATAAGTTAATGCGCATAGGCACACACCTTCCCATACACACATGGCCACATTCACTGGTGTGCATATATATATATATATATATATAGATATATATTTACTTCTGTATCACCGTGATTTCACATTTAACTTACGTCTTATGATCCTCAGCAGAACTGATTCTGAACACATCATAAATAAACCACCAACCTTACCTAGCGAAGACGAACAGACATCTATTCACTCCGGCCAAGCACATGGAATGTTTATAAATCATATATTCGGTAAATGGCGGGCTTATTCGAACTGCATGTCGGGTAGGAAAAGTATTTCGGAATACATTTAACAATTAAGGATAACTTCTTAATAAGGGATCTTAACAAGAAATTATCAGGTAGTTAGCGTGAAAACCTCATAAAAGAAAAGAATTCGAAAATAATTTTTTTCTTTTGAACAAATTAATTATATCTATATTGTATAGAGAGCATTAATACACATAAATGCCTCACACTTTAAAATGTCTTGCTTTGAAGAACTGCATTTAGGTATGATTAGTGTAATTTTGGTAGTAATGACTTTGTCCCTCTTAGTGTGAGGCATTTATGTGTATTAATGCCCTCTATACAATATAGATATAATTAATTTGTTCAAAAGAAAAAAATTATTTTCGAATTCTTTTCTTTTATGAGGTTTTCACGCTAACTACCTGATAATTTCTTGTTAAGATCCCTTATTAAGAGGTTATCCTTAATTGTTAAATATATATATATATATTATATATTATATTATATATATATATATATATATATATATATATATATATATAATATATATATATATATATTATATATATATATATATATATATATATATATATATATATATATTATATATATATAATATATATATATATATCTATATATATATATATATATATATATATATATATTGTTGACGTCATAAGAATGTTATAAACTTTCAAGACAATGTGAATATTTTTATTTTATTTTTCTCTTTCTTTGATATTTCCGAAGCGTATTACAAAAAACTATAAAGAAGAGCATGCAAATATTAGGGTGAAAAACACTTTCGGATAGAAAAAACTCAATGCCATTCTTTATAGCTGTATAGGATGTGTTTCGAAAACATTGTTTTAAAGAAAAAAAGGATCATTTCACCCTCTGAGGAAAATTTGTAATATTCTTATGACGTTGGTAACAGTAATATTTCTAAAATGGACAGAGAAATTCGAAGAATACTTCGCCCCAATCCTAGAATGGCTGCCAGATCTACGGATATAAGTTCAAGTCTCACGGACAAGCAAATACTTTGCTATTCGAAACGGTAATTCAATCCAGTGCTTCGAGACCATTATTACAAAAAGGAATTATATATGTGTATATGTATGTATGTATACAGACGCACACACACACACATACACACATATGTATATAAAATAGTGTACAAACAGTTTACGTATTTATACATAAAATTGGTGACATTTAAAAGGATAGCTCACATGCTGGAAAGGACAGTTAAAGCCCAAAGCACGATTAAGAACAATTTCGCGCCACAATTCAAAATGGCTAAAATGGTATTGCTACAGAAGGCAAAGTTGACCTCAGAGAAACTAGAACTGTGAACGTAAATACAGACGAAATGCCGCAAAGAATTTTGCCCGGTGTACTAACGACTCTGCCAACCTGCCACCTTAACGATAGCCATCATATTGAGAATAGTAAGTTTCAAAAATCAATTGAAGATTTTAGAATTGATTTACATTGTTCCTCTGTCTGGTGTATTGCGTTATAACTTTAAGTGTTTCTTGGGCTGTTGGAAGACAACAGCTGCAGATGTTTGCTGAAGAATATACTATGCAAGATAGTTTGGAATTCTTCTAGTGGTGGTGAAAAGAAATTGCACCACTGCTGCAATGATTTAAACAATCATTACATGTAGGAACTCGTTCATTCTTGTGCTTCTAGAGAGCAATACAGCAGTTTATAGAAGAGAGAAAACATCAAGTAAATGTATTACAAATTTTATAATCTTAAAATGCACATTTCCACATTAACAAGGTAACTGAAATGTATGCTTCTCTTAAAACAGTTCCATCAGGATATTTCAATTTGAATGCTGACGTAAAACGCATTGCAGAACGTGAGCTAAGCAATAACTTCCCAGAGTTTTCTTGTTAGGCAGAATTTCTAAATATTTTTCTAGTATGATTTATTTTCGTCAAAAACCTTTCTTAGTTGAAAATAACCATAATCACACATATTTATGGTATTATTTGCTTTTTAATATTTTTGTATTCTTTTTGTCTCCATCAAATTTTCGTAGAAAGGATTAATCTCATGTATCTTAAATTCTAAGTTATTTTGGGAAATTGAAATGTAAGAAATGTATTAAAAATAAGTAGAATTCATTAGAAATTTAAAGTGGAAATTGATTCACTATTTTTAGAAAATCACAATTTCAGTAATTATGAACGAAAGAAATGATATTGTTTTTATATTACTTTTACTCCTTGAATACAGAGATCGTTTTTTCATTCTACTGGTGTTTATTTTGAGTTTAAGGTGTTTCAAAATAAATTTAATGGAAAATTGAAACTAAAATGACTTGAATATCTTGAACAGAAATTCAATAGAAAAATACCTTCAATATTCATTTCAGCATGTTAGGTCTTTTCTAAGAATTTGCTTTACACAGATTAACACATTTTAAACAAATTTCTACTAAGGGAAAAAAGGAAATCAATGGCAATTAAAGCATTTCTATACAGAAATATTCTTATAATATATTTAAGATATTTCTTTTAATTGGTGCTTAGCTTCAAAGCAACAAGGGAAATTGTTATCATCCAATTCATATATTATTTAGTAAAGAAATACGAAGCATTTTACAGACTCTATTGTACTTTTATTTTGATTGATTTGTTTATATTAGTTACGTCAATACATTTCTAATGAAGCTAATGAATAACTGTATCCCACTTTTATCGTGGTCTGGTACATATAAATAAACATAGCAAAGCAAGTAATATATAATTTTATAGTAAAACAAAAATGGTTTGGGATTATGCCATTTAGTTCTTTCTGACAGAACTGCGTACAGGGAAGAGAAAAATGTATTTTTATATCTATACATGAAAGTTTCAGTTACAATAAAATGACTGAGGTTTGGGAATGTTAACTTATGCTAGGAGAGTTAAGTAAATTAAACAAAGAGCGTCACATTTTTCTTATGTAAAACCTAAAGCTCACATATAACTGAAATGATAACTGGAAATCTTTTGAGATAGAAATGCAGTTTTTATTGTGAAATCATTTCATTGTAGATTTTCCGTAAGTAAATACAAAAGTACTTTTCACGTAAAAGTTTTATGCAGCTATATTTGTATTATATATAAATAGGTATTTTATGAGAATATTACATTATGTAAACATATTAGAAAAAAAAGCGTGTGCAAACATATATGTAGTCTATAACCAGGTTTAACTCTATAAACAGCTTTAACTAAATCGTATATTTTATAACAGCTATAAAATACGCTGAAATGGAATATGGCAGTTCCTATGTGTTACATCTATTTAGATATGAGCACTTGTATAAGTATACTAATTTGTATATGCTCCAGTTATGTATTATGTGAATATTGGTATAAGGAAACATGTAGGTGTGGACAGGTGTACATACATGTAAGTCCATTCAGACGAATACACACATTTAGGTATGCGCAAGTATAACGGTTTTTTGGGGGGTCTTATATGTGTTTGTGTGAGTACGTATTTATTCATTTGCATCTTTAGGTGAATTAGTACATTGAGTTATAT
The DNA here is from genome assembly GCF_006345805.1 of Octopus sinensis. Lineage (NCBI taxonomy): Eukaryota > Metazoa > Mollusca > Cephalopoda > Octopoda > Octopodidae > Octopus > Octopus sinensis. The sequence goes on along the minus strand of NC_043006.1, from coordinate 81,102,645 downwards.
TACAATTTATATCTATCTATTGAACCTTTTATTAGTTGAGAAGCTGTCGCTAGGAAACGTGTTCCAAGGGCATTATGCATTCCTAGTATTTTCTAACAAACATTTTCAGATTTATTTTACCCATACATATATAATCTAATCAACAGAGTATGGATTTTGTGGGGCCATTTTTATTCTCAAACGCATAGTGCATGTGTGTGTGCGCGCGCGTGTGTGTGCATAATACATATAAGTAATATGCATATGTATATATGTGTGTGTATTTATGCAAGTATTCACATAGACACACACAATATATATATACATACATGCATACATACATACATACATACATACATACATACATACATACATACATACATACATACATACATACATACATACATACATACATATATACATACGAAGTGGTACCCGAAGGAAACCGGTATTTTGGAATATTATTTTATTCACTTAGTTTTACATGTTTACACTTTTATCGCCTTCAAAGTATTCTTTATTTGAAACAATCCTTCGGTCCAGACGCATCTTCAAGCAGTTCTAAAACTCTTGCAAAGTTATGCCTTCTAAGGCCTCCGTCGTTTTCCCTTCTCCTTTTGCACATCTGCAAAACATTTTCCTTTAAGGTTTTTTTTCATTCGGGGCAACGAAAAGAAGTCGCAAGAAGCAAGAGGGGATAACTAGGGAGTGTGGATAAGCGGGGCAATTGTCGCGATGAAACTACCACTCTCAACTTTCCCACAGGTCGTTTTCATTTCACGATGTCTCGCCAATCATGCAGAACTGCCATGTAAAATGTCTGGTTAACAGTTTGACCAAGAGGAACAAATTCTGTGTGGACAATTCCTTTTCCATCGATAAAACAAATCAACATCATTTTGACTTAGGACTTCACATGATGCGCTTTTGCATGGCTTGGTGACATGGAATGCTTCCATTAACTTGATTACTGCTTCATTTCCGGGTTGTAGCCGTAGCACCAGATTCGTCACCAGTGGTGACCTTCAAAAATGGCCCGGTTTCAACTTCCAGCTGTTTTTACAGTTCACGAAACGCATTCACTCGGGACTGCATTTAATCCTTCGTGAGCAAACGAGGCACAAATTTTGCTGCAACTCTTTTTACAATTCCTCACTCAAAATTCGTAAGCAGGAGCGTTGTCAAGTTCGTCAATTCTTCGGCAACGGTTCTTCAAGTTCAGCTCATATATTTTCGTGATGTTTTCCTTCGTCCGGGAGGTTAACGGTTGCCTTGAACGAGGTTGGTCTTCAAGCGAAAAGTGACTATATCTAAAGCGTGAAAACCACTCGTAAACTTATGTTTTCTCATGGCAGCGTCCTTGTAAGCTGTTTGAGCCATGATAACCGTTCCAGCCTCTGTTTTCCCCGCAGAAAATATATTTCTATGCATTACATATAAATATGTATATTTACAATTTAAGACGTTAATTTGCTCATATTAACAAGCGAACAAATACAGAACATGCATACAAACGCAAACGACGGTACTCATAAACGTTCAAATACTTACAAACAATCATATACGCATACACAAACAAGAATGCACACCCATACACTCATGTATGCATACAAAGTGCATACGCAAGCGACCACTTCACACATAAACAAGCACTCGGATTGTCACGCACACGCACAAACACACAAACATGGCTACTTTGCATGCATCTACCATGTTACCATACTTCTCCCAACACAGCTATATATTTCTCTTATCAAATTGCATTCTCCATTAATCTTTAACAATACATGACCTTTAGATTTTACATACCAATACAATTCTTTCACAATCCTATTTTACGCACAGTATATTTGCTACTATTTATAGAATATGATTTATTTTCCCCTTTGCAATAGATAAAAGTATCTTCGACTTCATAACTTTAAATTTTTATTTATCACCATTATCTGACAGAAAACAAAATCTAGTAACTTCACCTCATTATATATGTTTAGTGAAAGTCCCATGCATAAATATCTACAAACTGTATTTATCTTAGTGCTTCTCCTCCAGAGAGAAAACATGAAGTCCATTCAGCACTCATATATAATAAATAAATTTAATCTTACTTCTAAATATTCAGTTGTTTCACCAGTAAAATATTATTTATCACTTAGCAGTATTGATATTGATATTCGTGCAAGATAGAGAAACTGTGTGTCTATGAAATTGAATGTCGGAAGCACAGTGCAACCAGCCATCAATCGAGAGCGTGTATGCTTCTGCTTCATATGTAGTTGGCAGCAGACGTAAATACAATGTTTAACCTTCTTACTTTTGACCCTACGCCACATTCAAGATGTAACCACAAAGAAGAGATAGATAGATATATAGATAGAGAGAGAGAGAGAGAGAGAGAGCATGCTGGTGCAACGTAAAATGGAGAGTGTTTCTCGAGGATAGAACTCCTTGTTCAACATGTCCCCTCATAACCCTATTGCGAATCGAACAGCCCATCTACTCAGCCACGGGCATTCATCGATGTATCTGAAAGGGTATGTATGTGAACGTTTGTTTGCATGTTCGTGCATGTGTATCAAATGGTTGAATTCCCTGAGTAAAACCTGAGAGTTTTTATGTTATTTTGATGGTAGATCTGAGTTATATTCAGTAGTCATGAAGTATTTCATCTCATAAAAAAATAAATTGATGAGAGTGATACTTATATAACTTAATGTATCACACTGTGAAACATAACCAATTGTTGTTCGACTTGAAGAACGACGTTGTGATAGCATACAAGGACATGGAATTATTGCGGTTTATATTTATGATCTCTCATAATGAATAATTCACTAATGGACGTTTGTTCTTGTAAAAAAAAGAGCTTTTTATCGTCATTTCTTAACATCTCTTCCTTCAGACACCAAACACGATTTATACATTATCTTCGACATAAATATATCCGGTGATAAAGATATAAGTATAATTTTCAATATGTTCAGACTTTAGAACAAATTCATTTAGATATTGACCAAATAGAACTTTACAATAAGATCTTTCAGTGTTACTATAACACTTGTGAAGATACTTGGCTTAGTGGCCAGGGTATTCGGCTCACGATTGCAAGGTTGTAAGTTCATTGCCAGGGTTATATTATTTCATGTTGCTCCAGTCCAATCAGCTGGCAAAAATGAGTAGTGCCTGTATTTCAAAGGGTCAGCCCTACCACACTCTGTGCCCTGCTGAATCTCCCCGAGAACTACGTTCAGGGTACACTAATTTCACAAGCAGGCTGTTCTGTTGATCAGATCAACTGGAACCCTCGTCGTCGTAACTGACTGAGTGCCATTTACTATGAATCTATTCGCAAGATGACGATGTTCGACAGATTTGGTAGATCGTATTGTTGATCGTTTTCATATTTGAGTACAAACTGTCCCCAGATCCAGGTAATACTTGAAACAATAGAACAGACTGTGCTCTGAACAGTTGTTTTCCAGTATAATCAAAGTGAAGAATGGAGTAAAACAAAAAATACACAGCAGTATAATATAATTCAGTGTTTGCAGAACATTTCTCAACGTTTTCATTACATGATATACAACGTAATTTACAATCGTAGCATGTTACTTCCTTTCCCCATCTTACGATCATTTCCTGCTTCAATATTTTCAGTGTTTCACAAATATATTTACTTGTTTCACCATCAATATTTCGTTTCTACCTCCATCTCGACATTAATATATGAAACAGGAAAATTGTTAGTATATGAAACAGAAATATAATGATGTCAAAGTCTGTGTATTTCACCAAAAAAGCGAACGAGAGAACAATATGCTCTGGATAATTTATATATTATCAAGATAAACAAGCCGGTACTAAGAGACGATGGTGAGGGTGGAAGGCAGAACATAGCTACTATGGATGAAATGAATATTATCGGATGTCAAGTGACGACGGTTTGTGATTTATGGCAGAATAAATTAGGATGTATATGTATAGGACGCAGATATGTGTATATATTTGTATATGCCTGTTTATGCATGAATGTATATATATATATATATATATATATATATATATATATATATATATAGGAAAAAAGCAACAAGAATGGTTCAATATATCGGTACAATTGTTTCGTACGAGGACATCTTTAATAAAGCTACAAAAATTGCAGTAAATATAGGTGGCTCGTACTCATCAGCCGAAAAAACATCAGAGATTCCCAAACATCAAAAGGGGTAATGTTACACTTATGAAACCTCATGGAAAATTCTATAAAAATGAGAATTTAGATAACATATTGGTTTTTAAGAGTTCAATTAGTCTTATACAGGTTATTAAAAAATTTTCAAAACATCCTAGTTTTCCAGAGAGTGAAGATACAAATGAGGGTGTGAGTTTAACTGCATTGAAGAAAGTTTGATTCCTGGAGATCCGATGAAAGGTCTTGAACTTACAGAATATGTGCTTGTCCATATATAGTTCATAGTAAATTGTTAATCAAGCTATGTGAAGAAATTTTGGATACAATAGTGCGAAATTTCTGAGAACTGCTGTATTATAATCCGTGTAAGAAGCAAAGCGACAGTCTTTTCGTGTAGAGGAACAGATTGTTATTGAAATTTACAAGAATCACAGAGCTAAGGAAGGAAGTTGAATTTTATCAGTATATATGTATGTATGTATGTATGTATGTATGTATGTATGTATGTATGTATGTATGTATGTATCAGAGAGACAGACAGAGAGACAAATGGAGAGATAGATAGACAGGTAAGTAGAGAGACATTTGTTCGTAAATATGTGCGTGTGTATGTACATACGTGTCCATGTGTTTGCATGCATAAAGTCATTGCTCTCAAAACTTATGAAAATTTATGCCCTAAGCCTTATGAATAAGCCATATTCCCCGTCTGATTTCCTCATAATTATTTTACCAGTCATCGACCTGCGGCCATTCAAACTGAAAATAGTCACCATCCTCTGTTCTGAGAATGCTACAGACAAAATCTGAAACAGCCATGAGATTAAACATTCGTTTTAGATTTTCTTTACTCGAAAACTTATAACTATCAGATTATCTTGCGTTTGGAAGAATAACATGTAAGTAAACAAATCAAGGCGATCGCAGATCAAATAAAGAAGGATTAAGGAAAGCTTTACACTGTAAGCTCTTATTGAGCTTTACAGTGTAAGTTGTTATGTGATAGATGAAAGGGAAGCTAAGACGTCAACAACGGTGAGTTTGCATGGAGATGGAAGCGTGAAAAGCAAACAATCTTAAGAAATAATGATATTTCATCGAAGAGTAGTTATACGAATGGAACTTAACTGGTAATATATAAATTCATGTCAAATAGTTTCTATTACGTGTATCGAACGACTGCTTAAGTGGAGATACTCTTTCAACTTAAGTACATCACACTTTATGAATCTATGCAGCTTACACAAAAAAACTAAGAGAAAACAGAGAAATAAATAGATAGATAGATAGACTGATTTGGGGGATGTCTGCCTGTATTTAATAAGCAACCCATAGTGTAGCATGGTGTATAATTTAGTAGACTGAGTACAACGGATAGACTTCAAGCCATGTATGAATTGCAATAGCTTTCGTGTACTTCTACGAAGCTTTGATGTGGCATTACAGAAGAATTTTGCTTCCCAGTCCACTTTATCCATTCTATCTGGTCAGGTATCTCCTCCATTGTCCGTCTGTGAATATTCACTTTTAAGCAGTAAAAAAATATACGTGCCTGTTTATAAGTTTGTATTTTGCTAACCTAAAATTCATTCTGATACTTTTATCGTTAAAAATTAATCACGGTTTGCAAAGCGGTGCTCCAGTATGGCTGCAATCAAATAACAGAATGAAATAAAAGATAACAAGAATGTCCGTACTTATCAAGTGAGATTACGGTATGTTGCAGAATATTTCAAATTTATTAAGTAAATATATCTCTCTGAGAATCACAGGTCTGATAAATATTACACATCAAGTCAGTATTTGTTTTATTCCGCTTCAAAAAGGATTCCCGTCTAATCTTGAAAATATTCTGTGTTCTTAAAACATTAGGCGGCATGTTTACGTAAACATGTATTTTAAATGTTCTTGATACTAACCCACCTAAGAGGGTGTTTGGTTCTACAATAGAAACACCCTGTTTTAAAGCGATGTAAAATAAAGCCTGCCATCAAAATTTCATGTGTATTTATGTTTAATTACAAGCTTATCTTACTAAATACTTAATCATTTTCAAACATTAATTGAAGTGAAACACCGAATTTCATCAAGAGAATGTTAATGAAAGACTAAGTCTGATTTCTGGTTTGTGAACTCTTCAACATTCTCATGATAGACGCAGCATATGATTTCAGCTCAAATACTGGCGATTCATTGGTTAAAATTCGAAGAATTAAACTACGTTAAACTTACAAATTACAAACTTATCAAAAAAGCCAAGTCAAAATAATGTTTTCTTTTGACACATTCTACCAGTGTACAAAGTTTCAAATTGTTTAGTTAACAAAGTTAGAAATTGTGTTGAAATCTGGCTATCAAAAGGAAAAGATCCGTGAGCGTAAGTGCCCATATTTGTGGTGGAATCAATAAGTATCCGGACTGTTGCTATAGACTAAGAGTCGGCGGGTGATATAAATGCACAGGCACACACACACACACACCACACACACACACATTTATATATATATGAATATGTGTGTGTGTATATATACACATGCATACATGTATATTGCCTCGCTATTATTTCCGTTGACTTATTTGCTGAACTATTTAAGCATTGAATTGAAGTGAATATCAGACAATTCCACAAATATATGTACGCCTGAATTCATTTCCATGGAGAGTAAGTGTAAAAGAATACCAATCGCCAAAAAAACGCAAAGGCTCGCCAAAATCTTCAGTTAAAATTGATCGAAGGCGATAACAACCATACTGAAATCACGTTTATTACTAATCCTCTCTGAGATATATCTCAGTGGAGAACAGATTTGCCTGGAAATTTGCGCTTCTGCATATTCTAAATAACATTACTGACCTTGACCAAAATCTTAACTTTTGCCACTAACAGAGTTATGGACCAGAAATAATCGATTAAATCTTCCTTGTTTGCGTTCTTCCTAACGGCACCATCAAATCGCCGTCTATTTCCATTTGTCAGATATCAACCGATGGAGACATGTACGAATCGTGCATATATCAATCAGGCTCGTACGCACAAATAATGAACCACTCGCGATAAATATATCTCAACTGTCGTTATATGCAGCTGAGATATATTTATCATGAGTAATGTCAAAATTTGCTCAACTCCCTGAGAAAATCATAGGAATTTCAAAGTACAATTTATTAAATCTAGTCAACTCCACAAAACGTTTACAAAACCGCACACAACGACCAAGAATCAGAATCTGCATATCTATAGTAGCCTATCAAAAGCCAAAGCTGGATTTATTCCCACGCCACGCCCGAAAGGTTTTCGCTCCTTCTTCGTTATCGATACGTAACATAGCTGTGAAAGCTCAACTTTCTTGTATCCTGTCAAAATAGTAGAACAAATTTTGCGGCGAGCATTGCGTCGTTATGTTTTCCTCATCAACTCACAGATAGCTAGCTGAACTATTGTTTCTTATCACAATATCCTGCTGATTGAAAGGCGGCGAGCTGGCAGAAATGTTAGCACGCTGGGCGAAATGCTTTGCGGTAGTTCGTCTGCCTTTCGTTATGAGTTGTTCAAATTCTGCCGAGGTCGACTTTGCCTTTCATCCTTTCGGGGTTGATTAAATAAGTACCAGTTACGCACTGGAGTCGATATAATCGACTTAATCCGTTTGTCTGTCCTTGTTTGTCCTCTCTGTGTTTAGCCCCTTGTGGGTAGTAAAGAAATACGTATTTCGTCTACCGTTACATTCTGAGTTGAAATTCCGCCGAGGTCGACTTTCCCTTTCATCCTTTCGGGGTCGATTAAATAAGTTCTACTTACGCACTGGGGTCGATATAATCGACTTAATCCCTTTCTCTGTCCTTGTTTGTCCCCTTTATGTTTAGCCCCTTGTGGTCAGTAAAGAAATATGAAACTTTAGCACGTCTCTCTTTACGTTCTGAGTTCAAATTCCGCCGAGGTCAACTTTGCCTTTCATCCTTTCGGGGTCCATAAATTAAGTACCAGTTACGCACTGGGGTCGATCTAATGGACTGGTCCACTCCCCCCAAATTTTTGGGCCTTGTGCCAATAGTAGAAAAGAATATCTTGCTGATTCTGCTTCGAAAGGAACCACCACCGCTCGCTGCTGGTCATTCCGGTCAACATCTGCCAGATTAATCTCATCTGATCGGTAAAAGCGTACACACATACACACAGAGGCAGGTGCACACACACACGCGCGCACGCACACATAAGTAGAAACACAATCATCCAAATATGTGTGCGCGTGTGTGTGTGTAAACGCAGAGAACAGGTTTTCTGTCAGTCATGCTGTATCGAAAACATAGATGGGATTTATTCATAACTTAATATTCATTTTTTTAGTTTTTACCTTTTTTATTTTTGAATGAATTCCTTGTTCTTTGTTTCCCAACTCTTTCATCAATTTCATCTCCCCGTTTTCTGGGTAAATTGATATTTGCCTGTATACTTGGAAGGTTCTATGTATTGGGTTATCCGGAAAGATCGTGCCGATTTATAGTAGCTTACCTTTCGATTTACCCTCCTAGGCACCTCAATTCTGGGAAGAGGGTATTTTCAAGATAAAGGAAAGATGGAGACGCATTGTGCAACAAAATGGTTCTTATTTCGTTGATTAAAAATGTAATGGCAAGTATTTATTGACCTTTTTCTTTTCTTTAAAAATCGGCACGAACTTTCCGGACAACCCAATAATTAGTGCTTACACAACATACGTTAATTGACGTCTTTTTTTATTGTAGTATATAAACATCATCGTTCGAAGTTTGTTGTATTTTTATACGGGAAACATTTGGGGTTACAGGCGTGACTGATTTTGTTTCTGTAAAGTCTACTTCTTTTCTTGCGTGCGTTACCTGTGCAACCCTTGTGTTTTATTTGCGTGTTTATTTTATGAATGCAACAAATGTAACCCGGATATGCTATTTGCGTGATCTGCTATAAAGGTGGGTTTCATCATTAAGCTTAATCATTCATTGTTTTAAGTGCATGGAGATTCCATAGGAGAGTCCCCAGCTTTCATATTCAGTATAAATATTATTATTGCGTAGTTTACAAGTTTCACTTTGCAACAAAATCTGCAAATATCATTAGCCATTAGATGGTTATTCACAGATTTACAGACTTGTTGTTTGTTATTGGTAAGTTGCGTGTTATATTTCAGTGTTTACATAGTATATATAATAATAGTTGGTTTATTGGTCAACAGAATGCACTTAATATTCCGATTTATGAGTTTTTGTAATGTGCCCATCTACTCCACCGTTATTATGCATTTAATTCATGAACTACACGTTATGTGTGCCTTGTTTATTTGTTAGAAATGTTGGATTTAATGTATTCATTGCGTTACATCTGTCTCTGAATACTCCCATGGTTTAACCTACATGGTATTGTTTTGCTTTTTTTTTTTGTAAATATGTTGATGATTCGTTTCTTTTATTCTATAGATTTGCTTGTGGTAAGAAAATAAAACCTATTCAACGTAGCTATTTCACCTCTGACATTTTATATCTCTGTGGACTTTCGCAGTCTACATAAACGTACAGGTATTTGTTTCAGGGGTGTTGGCAAACATGGCGTAATTGATATGTCGAAAAGCAAGTTTATGTCCAGAAATTGAATCTTTTTATTGCAGAGTGTTTTAGTTTTATTGTTCTAGATGCCGAATTCATACATAGTTGCTTTCTGAGTTCTCTTTTCATTTCTCGACATCTTTCGCCGTAACGCTCGCATATTACAGTGTATCTTTCACATCCATTTTGTATATCAACATTCTATGCATCGTAACACTTTGTACCCTTCTTTGGCCATCCAGAAGATTGAGAAGCGATGCGATATTGAAAAATTCATGGCTACAGTAGTTACACCAAATACTATAAAAAAAATTTGTAAACAATATTAAAGTCATACACAAAACGAAAACTATACTCATTAACATACCGTAATCAAACGTAATCTAATCAAAAACAATTATGATATACTTCTTGAACAATTATGTATTTATATATCAGGTTAAGAATGTATAATTGATAATTTTATTAGTATCATAATATTTATTTCTTTATTGCCTACAAGGGGCTAAACATAGAAGGGACAGATAAGATCAGGCATAGGGATTAAGTCGATTACATCGACCCCAGTGCGTAACTCATACTTAATTAATTGACCTTGGAATCCTAAACTGGACAGAAGAGAAGCAAAAGGAGATGGACAGGAAGTCAAGAAAGCTCCTTACGATGCATGGATCCCATCATCCGTGCAGACACTGACCGCCTATACATGAAAAGAGCAAATGGAGGAAGTGGACTGATACATGTGGAAGACTATGTGCGTATTGAAGTTGAGAGCTTAATGAGATACCTAGCCCAAAGTAAGGAAACATTCCTAGTGACAGTTAGGAACGAGGGAGTATTGAGAGTAGAGAAAAAAGGGAAAAGAGAGGAAGAAGTACAAAAAGTACATGTGGAAGAATTACGCAAGAAGGGACTACACAATCTCAATTCCATGTAGACACAACAGGAGTTGCTGGATAAAATAGGTGGGATTGGCTGATGAACGGAACCCTAAGAAAGAGACCGAGAGTACTATACTAGCAGCACAAGACCAAGCTTTGGCTACGAACTGGAAGGTCGACCTTAGGAATGAGCAAGTGTCTCCGCTGAGCCGCATCTGCAACAGTCTGGATGAAACCATTGCCCATATCACGAACGAATGCCCTAGACTTGCCCGAAACAACAACAAGTTGTGGCGACACGACCAGGTGGCGAAAATATTACCTTGGAAACTGTGTGAAAAGTGGGGGCTAGACAGAGACAAGACGTGGTATGAACACAAAATCGAGAGAATGGGAGAGTCGGAGACTAGCAAAATCCTCTGGGATTTCCCAATCCAAGCAGATAATATGCTAGAGCATAACAGACCGGACTTAGTGGTGGTGGACAAGGTGCTTCACATATGCTATATAGTTGATGTTGCATGCCCCTTTGACCCACGAATAGCCAAGAAGGAAGGTGAAAATATAGATAGATAGATAGATAGATAGATAGATAGATAGATAGATAGATAGATAGATAGATAGATAGATAGATAGATACAACCCACCGAAGAACCAAATAGCCCGACTATGGAAAATGGGGAAGGTGAAGATAGTGCCTATTATTGTTGTGTCCTTGGGAACACTATCCGAAGGCATCAAGAAAAATATAGAGGAAACTGGAAAACCCAGTGAAACTGTTATAAAAGTTGGCACGGTCAGAATAATCGGATAAATATTGGACAGATGAAAAGAGCGAATAGCATGGTACCGTTGGATGCATGGAGTAAACCCTCCAACAAAACCTGTGATAGAGAAAATAATAACAGATGCCCTAATGCTCTACTAAATACCCCGATGCAGTATAAATATCCTGATGCAGTACCTTAAATGTCCTGCTGCAGTGCCAAGCGATGGTTCGCGTGACATTTGATCATAACTGATCGGAAATGTTTTCGTGTACATAGTTTTGTCTTGGTATAGAAGATGGCGCACAGCAAATATTCTGTTCAATACCACAGATTTGCTTGTCAGCTATTTGACCTTATCCAGTTATGCATGTCATTCGGTGGCTGACAATATCTCTGCTCACTAGCAGAAGTAGTGGGGCAGTATCATAGCCGTATGTTGAAAGGAATTCTTTGGAGTTTGTATCATTCACCTCTGGAAACATGTGTGTGTTGTTCATCACCCTTAGCTCAAACCTTTTTCAGGGACCTTTTGAGCTGGATGGCCTATTTGACATGAAATAAATCTGGGCCCCACCTGCAAGCTTATGCGCTGGTTATCTTGATATGAGATTAACATATCGCGTACATATGGCTGTGATGCATGTGCTTAGTGTAGCCTTATCAGACGGGTTGTCAGGATGGGTTTATTAAGCTTTGTATATTTGTTCCCCAGTGTCACTTTCATGGCATGCACCGCTCTCTTACTTATTAATGATAATAATTTGTGCATACTGTTCGCATTTTTTCAAATGATGTCGGAATGGAATTAATGTTTGAAAAAGTGAGCTACTTTTATAATGATGGAAAAACAATTTGAAGGAAGCCAAGGAATTGAAATACCAAACAGGCAAACATGGAAATCAATTGAGATAGGACAGTGATATAAGTATTTAGGAATACTGGAAGCATATGAAATAAAAATTGAAGAGACGAAGCAACTTGCAAATATCAAATATGAAGCATAAAATGAATGTGAGGAAAATATTATTGTCGTTGAAATTTATAGAAATGTTACTGCAGTAGTAAATTCCAGGACAATGCCATTTATCAAATATGGAACTGTAATTATGTAGTGAACAAAAGGCGAGATTCAGAAACTTCAGAGGAAAACTAGAAATCTGTTGAATATGTATGGACTCTGTCATCAGAAAGCTGATATCAACTGGTTATACTTGAAGAGAGACCGGGGGGTGGAAGAGGTTTAATTACATTGGAAGTTTATGTGCAGAATATAGGAGCATGGAGAAAAAGTGTCGGAAAAGCGTAGAGTATGTAGAATATGGGATGGAACACTGGTTCACATTTTGTAGAATGCACTAAGTTGACACTGGAAAAATATAAGAAATGCAGACATGACCGAATTCTAAAAATTTTGAACTGGAAACATTGTCAAAAACATTTGAGGTATGAAGTGTACGGCACAATCATCGGGTCGAAAAGTTACTTGAATGAGCAAAGTTCAAAATATGTATATGTATTTATGTATGTATGTATACATATAAATAAATAAATATATATATACACACACGCATACATAAATACATACATACATACATACACACATAAATACATACTTATACATATATATATATAGAGAGAGAGTAGTAATAAAATGGCGTCTAATGATATATTATAATAGGCACATACAATAAGCCCTCAGTTTGGTTTACCACTTAAAACTCTGACTTGAAATACGACTAAATAAAAAAAAAACAAATAGCATTGTAATGTTTCTCAAGAAATTGCTCGAATGAACAGGCAGAAAATAGGTAACAATTTAGAGTATAGAATTTATTTTTAGACATAATTGCAGAGTTGATATAATAGAGTTGTTGGAGTAGAATGTATTATATAAATAAGAGGATAATAATGTGTTCATATATATGTACTACGGGCTTTTTTCAGTTTCTGTCTACCAAATGCAGTCTCAAGTCTTTTGGTGGGTATGGGTCTATAGTAGAAGATACTCCATTTGCCAGGTAACAGCATCGGATTCAGAGCCATATACATGGAGTAACAATTTTCTTACCGCACAGCCAATCCTACGCCTGTATTTGTCTGAAGCTATTTCATGTTTCTTGATAATATAAAAACAACAAGGTGCACAACATTAACTTGCATCACTTTAAGTAGTTCGGCAGAACTCAGAGAAAGTCACTCTTTTTACCCTCTTTGAATACCTGATTTGTTGTGAAGCATGCAACGCTCTTTTTGTCTTTTAGACACTGTATTACAATCTAATTCTGCCAGCTCTGATTTAGTCACGTAATGTGCTAATGACTAAAAATGTTTTTACAATGTTTAACTCAGATTTTAGAAAATGTTCATTTCTTTCAATATTCTCAGTTTGCAGTTTATTTCACATAGCTTTCACAAACAGTATTGATTTACATAGAGTTGATAATCAGCAAATGACGGCGCTTCTGTGCGTAAGCTCTATATGCTAGAAACACAGACAAATCTTCCTCAGTTCACACACTACATGATTGCAAATGTATATGCACACAGATAATATTGTAATGTATATTCAAAACGAAGGGTTAGTCAAACTAGATTGTCTTTAATCATAGGTCTCATCCATTAGATTTGCAATTAGGCAACAACAATAAAAGAACCGGCTTCTGCATATCAGACTTGCCGGATACGTTTCTTACCGTCTTGTCTATAATTTTCTGTCTATAAACCTTGACACTTGTGTTCGGCATATTAATCTACTTCAGTAATCTACAATATAGTTTTCACCATATTGTATTTTAATAGCCTCATCAAATCGCACGTGGACTGTACAAGGCCGTTGTGTGTAACGAGGAGTAGAGTTTGTAATTAAGATTCGTGCGTTTAGGCATGAGGATGAGGATACTTATAACGGGACAGTCTGGGTTGTTTTTTGTGTGATGTGGTGTGGCGTGCGTGTGTGTTTGTGTGTGTGTGTGTGTGTGTGTGTGTGTGTGTGTGTGTGTGTGTGTGTGTGTGTGTGTGTGTGTGTGTGTGTGTGTGTGCCGGGAATGAGTCAGTACCGGCGATTTGTTTTTGGTATAATCATCATTACGAATCATATAATGTGTGATCAATAAATAGTTACTGGTCTGAACTGGACAAAATGTGTAACACAATTCTAGCAAACGTTCCATTTAGTTTTTAGTTGTGATTGCAAAGGTTACATTTGTCTTGTTCACAATCGGCCGAGTGTCTATGACTACAAACCATACATTATAGTTGGCTGTATTTCTTCACACGTGTGCCATTCCAAATATTTCCTATTAGATATTTATTTCTGTATTGCCCACAAGAGGCTTAACATAGAGGGGACAAACAAGGACAGACAAAGGGATTAAGTCGATTACATCGACCCCAGTGCGTAACTGGTACTTATTTAATTGATCCCGGGAGGATGAAATATTAAATAAAACATTTATACTATACTCTTTACCCTTTTACTTGTTTCAGTTATTTGACCGTGAGCATGCTGGAGCACCGCCTTTAGTCAGGCAAATCGACCCAAGGACTTATTCTTTGTGAGCCTAGTACTTATTCTATTGGACTCTTACCCGAACCGCTAAGTTACGGGGACGGAAACACACCAACATCGGTTGTCAAGTGATGTTGGTGGACAAACACGGACACACACACACACATACACACACACATACATATATATATATATATATATATATATACGACGGACTTCTTTCAATTTCTGTCTACCAAATCCACTCACAAGGCTTTGGTCGTCCCGAGAAGACACTTGCCTAAGGTGCCACGCAGTGGGACTGAACCCGGAACCATGTGGTTCGTAAGCAAGCTACTTACTACACAGCCACTTCTACGCCTATAAGGATGTTTTTTGCTAACATAAACACTAAATCCTTCTTGATTTGTATTTGAGAACAAAGTAAATTGATTTGGAACTGTGTGTTGAAACACCAGCAAAAACATTGCGAAGGAGCACTTTTTGCCACAAAATGCACAGCAAAATAAGTCTTTTGGATTGATCTATTAAAGTGTCAAACTTTTCGTCGAACCACTGCGGTTTGATCACTGACAGATTTCTATTGTAAACGTGTTAATGTTTAAGGTAACATGTTCAACGAATCTTTTGATACTTAAGAAATAAATGCAGGTTGAATCTAATATTTTTTTTTTTATCTATTTGAGTTAATTTTAAAAACTTGTAATCAGTGCCAGTTAAAATTTTGGTTTTGAACATAGATTTCGTCGTTCGACAGTTAGAATTCACGTGTTTGAAAAGGTACACGACATAAAGTAAAATATTAATAGTTATCGCCAAGCTAACATGGCAGTCCAGAAAAATGGGATGAATGCTGCCGTTGATTAACTCCAAGAGGCCGTCGCCTCGAGTTAGCTATGTGACACACGAACCTCTGTCCATTGTAACCTTCGGGTAGGGGAGGTCAGCCACTTCCCGTTGCTGGTCTGGCATTTACAGACTATACTGCGTACGGATTTAATATCACAACAATGAAGTTTGGGCAATATTTATCAAAAGAAAATTCAACGACCCCGAATTTGTCAAACAAAACCATACGGTTATGTCGGGAATTTCGCTGGTAGATGGAAAATGAGCGAAATCTTGCCGTACTGCACACTCTCACACACACACACTGGTAGATAGATAGATAGATAGATAGATAGATAGATAGATAGATAGATAGATAGATAGATAGATAGATAGATAGATAGATAGATAGATAGATAGATAAATAAATAAATATGCATGCATACACGTATGTAAATATTATGCATTCATGTATGTGTATGTTTCTCTTTCTCTCCCCCCTCTCACCCTCTCTATCCTTCTCTCACCCTCTTTATCTCTCTCTCAACCTCTATCTCTTTCTCCTTTTCTCTGTGCCTTTGTGTCTGTGTGTCTGTTTATGTTGCCATGTAAATGGACGCAATGTATTTCAACACCAAGGTCCAATGGTATTTAAGTCGAACTGAACTAACTTCCTTTGCAGCCAATGGCTACTTTGAATTTACTATCTTACGAAAACAATAAAATATGTACTAAGCAAAATACTGCAATCGATATATTTGAGTACAAACACACGGACTGTAATACTGCAGTATGGCTGTAAATTCTATGAGGAAATGGTATTAGTATTAACAAATATCAAATGATTCAAAAACGAAATTTCAAACTCAGAAAGGTGAAAAAGTCTAACCATATTTGTATATATAACTCTCATACCTTTGACTAATATAATGTGAAATGCTAGATGGAAATGTCTTGGACTGAATCTTTAACAATGATCCAAGCAGTATCTCTGAAGTGTGTAAGGAACACTGCCTCCTCATCGAATATGCCATTATGAAAATAACATCCACCCATTAAAATAGTGTTATTTCGAAGCATTCATTTAGCATGTTCTCACACACAAGAAAAATTTCTGTCCCGTAAATGTATTTCATAAGGACTGTAGTATCACAGTTCAATTCCTGTTAATATGTATATTTCTTTACTACCCACAAGGGGATAAACACAGAGGAGACAAACAAAGGGATTAAGTCGATTACATAGACCCCAGTGCGTAACTGGTACTTAATTTATCGACCCCGGAAGGATGAAAGGCAAAGTCGACCTCGGCGGAATTTGAACTCGGAACGTAACGGCAGACGAAATACGGCAACGCATTTCGCCCGGCGTGCTAACGTTTCTGCCAGCTTCCTGTTAATATGAGCATTGTGCACGCACCCAAATGTTGCGGAAACAGCGCACAAAGAAGTTAAAGTATGTTTAAAATGAAGAAATACAGGTGTGCATAAAATGGTTTCTGATTAATGAAAAAAATATAACATTTTCAGGAGAGGGAAAATAGTTGGTACAAGGAAACCTAGTCCTTGAATGGTATGTCTATTGATAATTTGTTGGTTCCAAATACTGAAAAGCAAAGCCGACCTCGGTGTGATTTGAACTCACGGTGGAAGGATTAACAGAAAAAAATTTTTCTGACGCTCTAGCGAATGTGCGAGCCCAGCATCTTTAAATAATTCAGTTTGTGACTTAGTTAAACAAATTCTAGGGAACCGATTATATGACTAAATTGACATCAGCAGTTGGTCAGCACATTAGTTCATCAACGCCGAAGGATGAAAGACAAAAATTGAACTCGGAGGCATTTAAACTCATAAAGTGCTGGAACAAATGCTACAAGGAATTTTATCCGTATTGTAACAAATTCCCCGATTTGCTTTCTCTTGAGGCGTCTACAGAATATCACTTAGTTACATTAACGTATAGTTCTATAAGCATAGTTTTCATAAATTTGATGACGAGCCACTAGTGCGAAGTGCATTAGTTCTATTGTCACACGCTCATCGGGGAAAAAAAAAACAAAAGCAAACTGACCAGCGGGTTAATATTTTCAGGCAATTGTCATGTATGTATGTGTGTGTGTGTGTGTGTGTATGTGTGTGTGTGTATGTGTATGTTTGTGTGTGTGTGTCATTTTATTTCCTCGTGTTCGTTTCTGTTGAAGAGTGTAGGCTAGAAACGTAAAAGACTTTCTCACATTCCCGAGCGTCAAACTAATACACATGTATTCGTCTTTTGCTTTTCTGTAAATTTCAACTATATATATATATATTATATATATATATATATATATATATATTATATATATATATATAATATATATAGATATATATAGATATAAATATATAGAGAGATAGATAGATAGATAGATAGATAGATAGATAGATAGATAGATAGATAGATAGATAGATGTAGATATATCAGAGAAAGCACATAAATGCGAAACAAGGTGGAACAAAATAATACTCGAATACCGGAGGTAGAGTAATATGTTTTATTCAAAAAGCTGCAAAGGTATTACAAAAAGTGTTAGTTTCACTTCCCGTTCTTCAGACAGCTTTAGTTTTTTAACAGTATAGTTACATACATACATACATACAATATATATATATATATATACATACATATATGAGTGTATGCATAATTGACATGAATATTCATGTATACGTAGGTAACTGAACGCTTAATGCATGTATGTCTAGTGCATATAATGTTGAAAGTACGGGCGTGTGAGAGTTCCCACCAGTTTGCACGTTGTCTGTCTTTTAGCAAGGCAATAAATTTCACGTCGCTCTTGTGGACTTGGGTGAAATAAATGAAACAAATTTACTGTGCTTAACTTTGCAGCTGATTATATAACGTTCAGAGTTTTGGCCAGTAAACTCAATCACTTACATACTTGGGTATCTAGTATACGCTCCAGCTTAATGAAACTGCAGAAATAAGGCCTAATAAGTATTAGAATGTTCATGCATGTATGTAGAGTGGGAGCTGGGTGTTTGCAGCATATATCACCTTCTATTTGAGATGTCATCTCGATGTAACATTCAGCGAAAGGAATTTTAACCTTCACAAACGAGTCAAGTACTTTTCTGCGTAACAAAAAACGATGACATATATATGCATGTATATGTATATGTATTTAGTTGTGTGTCTTTGTATGTATGCATGTATGTGTGTATGTATATATCTATATATATATGTGTATGTGTATGTGTGTATGTATATATATATATATATATATGAGTTAGCATATATATACGTAGACATATATATTAAGGTTTGTATGTGGATTCGTGTTTTAATTGGAATAGTCTCTAAAAGATTTCTAACGTTGATTCTTCATACTTTACTTTGAATTTACTGATGTAAATTGGCGTTGATATGAAAGGTTATATAAGTATATTAAGTATTCAATTTAAGTTATAGAAAGAAGTTCCACAAATTCAATCATATTTTTCGTAAATGGAGGAGATTAGATGTTAATATGGAAAAATCATTTCGCTATATGACCGTTTCGTCCAGAGAGACAATAAAATCATGTAAGAAATTAATAAAATATATTTTTGTTCCATATTAACGTCTAATCTCCTCCATTTATGAAAAATATGATTGATTTTATCGAACTTCGTTCTATAACTTATGTCATATACTTAATATAATATATATATGAATATTTATATATATATATATATATATAAATTGAGGGAGATAAATTAATATTAATTTTAATATCAATTTAAAACAAGTAGTCCAGCATTCAGAAAATCTGAGGAGTCAGAGAAAATTCAAATATATGTGTATATGGCAGGGCTGGCCTGCTAGGTAGCCGGCCAGAAATGTAGAGAAATAGATCATAAACGATCAAACTACAAGGGAAATTCTCTAGAGGAAGAATTCAGCGAACACCAGAACCAAATTTGGCGGGCAGGACATATGAAAAATTAAATAAAAAACAGACTTAAATGCATACCTCGGTTTCGGTCTTAACAAAAGAATTACTTGCATAATTCAAGTGTCCGTGACTTCTTCAGTACATTCGGTCCTCGAGATGCAAACTGAAAGACTAACCCCAGCTCTCTGTGTCAAGACAGACACGTGCTTAGTCTTACTGATTACATCGGGAATAAAATTTCAAATGTCTTGGTTCCGCGCGCGCTAAGAGACTCCTGAAGCGAAGGGCTGCAGTGAATAATTCACTGCGGGTAAAGCAACTACTAGGGAACGTATTTATTATTTAAATATTTAAAAATTGAGGGAGATAAATTAATATTAATTTTAATATCAATTTAAAACCAGTAGTCCAGCATTCAAAAAATCTGAGGAGTCAGAGAGAAAATTCAAATATATGTGTATATTGGCAGGGCTGGCCTGCTAGGTAGCCGGCCAGCCAGAATGCTAGAGATAGAAATAGATATAAACGATCAAACACAAGGGAAATTCTCTAGAGGAAGAATTCAGCGAACACCAGAACCAAATTTGGCGGGCAGGACATATGAAAAATAAATAAAAAACAGACTTAAATGCATACCTCGTTTCGGTCTTAACAAAAGAATACTTGCATAATTCAAGTGTCCGTGACTTCTTCAGTACATTCGGTCCTCGAGATGCAAACCGCAAGACTAACCCCAGCTCTCTGTGTCAAGACAGACACGTGCTTAGTCTTACTGATTACATCGGGAATAAAATTTCAAATGTCTTTGGTTCCGGCGCGCTAAGAGACTCCTGAAGCGAAGGGCTGCAGTGAATAATTCACTGCGGGTAAAGCATACTACTAGGGAACGTATTTATTTAAATATTTAAAAATTGAGGGAAATAAATTAATATTAATTTTAATATCAATTTAAAACCAGTAGTCCAGCATTCAAAAAATCTGAGGAGTCAGAGAAAATTCAAATATATGTGTATATTGGCAGGGCTGGCCTGCTAGGTAACCGGCCAGAATGCTTTTACCCGCAGTGAATTATTCACTGCAGCCCTTCGCTTCAGGAGTCTCTTAGCGCGCCGGAACCAAGACATTTGAAATTTTATTCCCGATGTAATCAGTAAGACTAAGCACGTGTCTGTCTTGACACAGAGTCTTTAACGTTTCGAGCCTACGTTCTTCTACACAAAGGAAACAGAAAGAAACAAGGAGATAAAATAAAGAATGTGTAGAAGCTAGCGATCTATCAATGCGAATGCCGGACAATATCATATATCTATATACATATATATATATATATATATATATATATATATATATATATATATATATATATACAATGCAATACAATACAATACAATATATATATATATGCTATGTTACAAATCGTTCCTGCAGTGTTATAAGGAGTAATGTTGATAATATACATACGTACGTACTTATGTATATATGCGGGAATGTATGTATGTATATGCATTTGAGTATATAAATGTACGTATGTGTGCAGGTGGAGTAATGTTAGCCAATCGATTCGATAAGTAAAGTTGACATCTTTCGTATTGAATTTTTCTTTTCCCTCTCTTCTCTCTCTCTAGATTCGATTAAATGAGTGTGATTGTTTCCGCTAGGTAGATGCATTGAAGAAACCAAAAGCTATAAACTTGGGGCAAAAGAAACACAGAAATATATAAAATAATACTATAATCAAGCAAAAGATTTACTCACGATCTGATATAATAAAAATTGTTTAAATTTTGGCGAAAGACAAGCAATTTCGGTGGAGGGAGTAAGTAGATTACATAAATCACAGTACTCAAATGATACTTACTTTATCGGCCCCGAAAAGATGAAAGGCAAGTCGATATCGGTAGGATTTGAACTCCGGAATTAAAAAAAAAGAGACGAACTACTGCGAACTTTCGTATCTGCAGTGCTAACGATTCTGCCGGCTCACAGCGTTATTAAACAAGGTCGTAAAGATGTATATGAATAGAGGTATTTCAATGATTGGTTGGGTGAATGGACGGATGGATGGTTGGATGGAATGGATGTATACATCCGTATATATATAGGGAGAGTTTACCAAAAATACAAAAGACGAAGACAGGTGGTGTACAAAACAAACAGATGTATTAGTATAACGCTCAGGAATAAAAAAAAAAGTCTTTTATGTTTCGAGCCTACGCTCTTCTACAGAAAGGGACACAGAAAAACAAGGAGAGAGACAAGGAGAGAAAAAAAGGAGAGAAACAAGGAGAGAAAAATGTGTGTAGTGGCTAACAATCTAACATGGCGATATCTATCAATTACACACATAGACATACATTTACGCATACACATACATACAGATATATTAGATATATGTGCGTGTGTACGAGAGAGATATATATAGAGAGACAGAGAGTATTTAAAGCGAGAGAGGTATTAAATGACGTCAATGGAAAAGTGACTTTAAGGTAAATATGGAATATATAAGCATGGTTGGCAGATGATATATATTATATATATATATATATATAATATATATATATATATTATATAATATATAAAAGGAAATGAAGAAAATGCTGACAAATAATTGAGTAATTAAGTAATTTAATTAGGTGAAAGTCTTTTTACCGGTTGCGCATTTGTTATGCTTATCACATATATATATATATATATAATATATATATATATGACCGGAGTAAACACATAAATGTGAAACAAGGTGGAAAAAAGAGTACTCAAATACCAGTGGTAGAGTAATATGCTTTATTTTAAGCAGCAGAAAATTCAACAAAATCTGTTACTCTGAGTTTCTCGTTGCCGTTCATCAGACAGTTTTTGCTAGAATGGAATAACATATATAAATTCAATCTATACTCTTACAAACGCTACACCTTTAAAAAGAAATGGACTTGTTTGATTGGCCCTTTAGAAAAAACGGTCAATCTTCGAGCGATAAACAAAAAGGTCAAAAATATATGTATATATATATAAAAAACTATAAAAAATATTAAAATCCGAGAAAAAAACCGAGGAAAAAACCTATTGCCGTTAATGAAGACAGTACAAATTAATGCATAGAAATTAAACTTGTTATACATACTGCAATACATATTTATATTAAAATCCACATATATATATCAACATACACAAAAGGATGCGCGTACACGCCATACATACATATACAGACGTATGAATATGAATCTAAATTATACACATAAAAGCATGTGTACATATATTCACGCAAACCGTCTCGCACGCAAGCTAAAATTCATCTATGTAGCAATTCTCATATACTGAGCAAGGAGGGGGAACGAAAGAAAGGGAAAGAGAGAAAAAGGAACGAAGGAGGGGTGGGGAAAAAACTTGTAGCGATATTATAGGCATCTATAGAGGCCAGTATACATACACAAGTTTGAATTGATACATATACATAACGTCGTGTGTATGCGTGCTTAAGCACAAGCATACTTTCACTTACACATACACAGATACGCATGCTTACAAATACATATGCTTTGCTATACACAAACTTATATAAACATTCTAAATTTGACAACATTGCTTTTAAAAAAAAACATTGCTTTTAAAAAATGGGTGCATTAATAAAAATATATACGAAAGACATATAAAATAAAATATAACATCCTATTTTGGGTCATTTATAAATAATCAAGGTAATATAAATAATCAAGGTAATATTATGCAATACAATAACATGAAAACAAAGTTTGTAGGTTTTTCCTAATATATATGTAGAAACAATAAGACTTTGCTATAGATCCGTCGTAGCGCTCAAGAGTCAAAATCAAAATCAAAAAATCAAATTACAAAATATATACTCTATCCATATGGTATATTTATATTCGACATTTTAAATTTAGCCGCGTGCCTACATAAGTTCATTAACTCACTTCTTTGATTCAAAGAATTATTGTCTTTGAATAATATGTGCATTTTCTCTAATAAGCAAAGCTTGCACTTGAAATATATTTGTAAGCTCCATGCCTGTATGGTGCCGCCCTGTCCAGAATGCTCCATGTCACGTTGAAAGGTGGGGCTTCCTTTTCTTTTAGTTCCCAGACATATTTTGCTAGGCTGGTTTTCTTCCTATTCTCTGGGTATTTAAGAGAATTCTTATGAGAATAAAATCTTGTTTTAAATGAATTTTCTGAAGCCCCTGTGTATGTCTTGTATTCCGATGAGTCTTCCACTTGCACCTTGGCTCTATAAACTACTCCTTTCACTAGACATTTCCCTTCTAACGGACAGGAGTTTTCGTTTTTGAAATTACATTTCTTAATGGGCTCGGCACCATGTCTAATCTCAATTAGCTTCCTATTATGTTGGCTAATGTAAGAGGCGAAATTTCTGCAACAAGAATAGCTAACCTTCAGGGTTCTTCTATTAATATTCTGTAGAATTTATGACCCTGCTTAAAATGCTTAGAGACTAATCTCAAAAATTCCTTACCTATATTAGTCTTTACGGCCAATTGAAAGCCGGGTTGAACCACAAGACTTTCCTGGTCCTAGTTCTTCGTGCAGCATTATTATTAGCATTAAGCTGGTTGAACTGGATCTTCTCCGAGAATCCACTATTCTTTAATGCGCTATCGTAATAAGGTGCAGCATTATGGAATGCTGCCTCGTCCGAAGAAATTGAAGATATTCTTCTACCTACATTGCTGACTAAGTTGCTAAGGATAACTGGTGGATGGTTCGAATCTTTGCTAATATACGATAGCTTTTCATTGGGCTTACGGAAAGGTTTAAATCTATCCGATCTTACATTAAAATTTACGTCTAAAAAATCTACACTATTCAGGTTAGTATCTATCGTAATCCGTAAGCCCATCCTTTGAAAGAAAGCTATAAGGTCCTTCCTAAGTCTATCTGATTCATGGCCGTTTAGATTATGCGTGGCTATAAGGCCGTCATCCCTATATAGACCTGCATCTATAAATGGGAATTCTATTTTTAGATTATGGAGAATAAAGGCTCCTATGAGCATACATAATTCAGCCCCGTCGTATGCCACCATCGGTACATCGAAAAGAGAATCCTCAGTCTTCTTAATCCAGGTGGAATCCTCGAAAAACAGAAGCGATTTCCTCGCATGCATAATAATTTCAATTTCCGAGCTATCGATGTTGACATACTGCTTGGCGAAGTCCAATGCCCTTAGGAGCAACGTCCTAGATATCGACGGGTAAAAGTCAATAATGTCGAATTGTGTGAAACTACAATTATTCTTATAGCTAATACCTTTAAACCACTCTATAACTGACTTACTATTCTTCCAAATTCTCCAGTCTACTTCACTATCTAACTAACTAAAATACGGTCTAAAATATTTTTGCTAATAATTCCTATCTCAGTTTTAGCCGGATTTATCAATCTACATTTGGGGTTTCTACTAAAATTGTCTTTATGGTCTTTCAGAGTAATAAGAGCTGGTCGTGGTGAAAGGTATTCAATCCTATCGCTAATCTTAAGATCGTTAGCTATTCCTCTTGCTTCTAAGTTCACCTCTTTGTATATATTCGTGTTGTCTTTTTTGTATGTGTCCGTGACACTATTCGAAATCAGGCGTTTATAAACGCCCTTATCAAGTGCATATAAGTTCCTTGTCTTGTCAGAATTAACGAAGATCTTATTCGAGTCGTTAATCTTCTTAATTTTTTCTCTCATGTTTTTTTGCAATTGGTTGGTAAATTTGCGGAATTTAATTTTCCTAATAAGCTCGAAAAGGTCTTTCTCGAAGGCTTCTAATTCCGGAATCGGTGGTGGGTTTCTGGGAGATTTAAATCCATATTTGTTACCTTCTATTTTCTGTTTATTATCAAAGAAGAAGGCTTTCCATCTCAGTCTTCTAATAAACTCTTCCGTTTTCTCTATAAGACCTTTGATATATTGTTTCCGTGCAGGGATAGGTATATTTTTCTGAGAAAAATCCAGCGGTAAAGTTCCATATTTTTCAGCTGTTTGTTCTTCCTACTTGTGCAGAGTCGCTCAAACTTTTACAAGGAGCGGGTTAGACCGGAGTAAACACATAAATGTGAAACAAGGTGGAAAACAGAGTACTCAAATACCAGTGGTAGAGTAATATGCTTTATTTTAAGCAGCAGAAAATTCAACAAAATCTGTTACTCTGAGTTTCTCGTTGCCGTTCATCAGACAGTTTTTGCTAGAATGGAACATATATATAAATTCAATCTATACTCTTACAAATGCTACACCTTTAAAAAGAAATGGACTTGTTTGATTGGCCCTTTAGAAAAAACGGTCAATCTTCGAGCGATAAACAAAAAGGTCAAAAATATATGTATATATATATAAAAAAAACTTATAAAAATTATAAAATCCGAGGAAAAAACCGAGGAAAAAACCTATTGCCGTTAATGAAGACAGTACAAATTAATGCATAGAAATTAAACCTGTTATAAATACTGCAATACATATTATATTAAAATCCACATATATATATCAACATACACAAAAGGATGCGCGTACACGCCATACATACATATACAGACGTATGAATATGAATCTAAATTATACACATAAAAGCATGTGTACATATATTCACGCAAACCGTCTCGCACGCAAGCTAAATACTGAGCAAGGAGGGGGAACGAAAGAAAGGGAAAGAGAGAAAAAGGAACGAAGGAGGGGTGGGGAAAAAACTTGTAGCGATATTATTGGCATCTATAGAGGCCAGTATACATACACAAGTTTGAATTGATACATATACATACCGTCGTGTGTATGCGTGCTTAAGCACAAGCATACTTTCACTTACACATACACAGATACGCATGCTTACAAATACATATGCTTTGCTATACACAAACTTATATAAACATTCTAAATTTGACAACATTGCTTTTAAAAAAAACATTGCTTTTAAAAAATGGGTGCATAATAAAAATATATACGAAAGACATATAAAATAAAATATAACATCCTATTTTGGGTCATTTATAAATAATCAAGGTAATATAAATAATCAAGGTAATCTTATGCAATACAATAACATGAAAACAAAGTTTGTAGGTTTTTCCTAATATATATGTAGAAACAATAAGACTTTGCTATAGATCCGTCATAGCGCTCAAGAGTCAAAATCAAGCCTTCGAGAAAGACCTTTTCGAGCTTATTAGGAAAATTAAATTCCGCAAATTTACCAACCAATTGCAAAAAAACATGAGAGAAAAAATTAAGAAGATTAACGACTCGAATAAGATCTTCGTTAATTCTGACAAGACAAGGAACTTATATGCACTTGATAAGGGCGTTTATAAACGCCTGATTTCGAATAGTGTCACGGACACATACAAAAAAGACAACACGAATATATACAAAGAGGTGAACTTAGAAGCAAGAGGAATAGCTAACGATCTTAAGATTAGCGATAGGATTGAATACCTTTCACCACGACCAGCTCTTATTACTCTGAAAGACCATAAAGACAATTTTAGTAGAAACCCCAAATGTAGATTGATAAATCCGGCTAAAACTGAGATAGGAATTATTAGCAAAAATATTTTAGACCGTATTTTAGTTAAGTTAGATAGTGAAGTAGACTTGAGAATTTGGAAGAATAGTAAGTCAGTTATAGAGTGGTTTAAAGGTATTAGCTATAAGAATAATTGTAGTTTCACACAATTCGACATTATTGACTTTTACCCGTCGATATCTAGGACGTTGCTCCTAAGGGCATTGGACTTCGCCAAGCAGTATGTCAACATCGATAGCTCGGAAATTGAAATTATTATGCATGCGAGGAAATCGCTTCTGTTTTTCGAGGATTCCACCTGGATTAAGAAGACTGAGGATTCTCTTTTCGATGTACCGATGGTGGCATACGACGGGGCTGAATTATGTATGCTCATAGGAGCCTTTATTCTCCATAATCTAAAAATAGAATTCCCATTTATAGATGCAGGTCTATATAGGGATGACGGCCTTATAGCCACGCATAATCTAAACGGCCATGAATCAGATAGACTTAGGAAGGACCTTATAGCTTTCTTTAAAGGATGGGCTTACGGATTACGATAGATACTAACCTGAATAGTGTAGATTTTTTAGACGTAAATTTTAATGTAAGATCGGATAGATTTAAACCTTTCCGTAAGCCCAATGAAAAGCTATCGTATATTAGCAAAGATTCGAACCATCCACCAGTTATCCTTAGCAACTTAGTCAGCAATGTAGGTAGAAGAATATCTTCAATTTCTTCGGACGAGGCAGCATTCCATAATGCTGCACCTTATTACGATAGCGCATTAAAGAATAGTGGATTCTCGGAGAAGATCCAGTTCAACCAGCTTAATGCTAATAATAATGCTGCACGAAGAACTAGGACCAGGAAAGTCTTGTGGTTCAACCCGGCTTTCAATTTGGCCGTAGAGACTAATATAGGTAAGGAATGTTTGAGATTAGTCTCTAAGCATTTTAAGCAGGGTCATAAATTCTACAGAATATTTAATAGAAGAACCCTGAAGGTTAGCTATTCTTGTTGCAGAAATTTCGCCTCTTACATTAGCCAACATAATAGGAAGCTAATTGAGATTAGACATGGTGCCGAGCCCATTAAGAAATGTAATTTCAAAAACGAAAACTCCTGTCCGTTAGAAGGGAAATGTCTAGTGAAAGGAGTAGTTTATAGAGCCAAGGTGCAAGTGGAAGACTCATCGGAATACAAGACATACACAGGGGCTTCAGAAAATTCATTTAAAACAAGATTTTAT
Source organism: Octopus sinensis (assembly GCF_006345805.1). Lineage (NCBI taxonomy): Eukaryota > Metazoa > Mollusca > Cephalopoda > Octopoda > Octopodidae > Octopus > Octopus sinensis. The sequence continues at coordinate 81,074,200 of NC_043006.1, read as the reverse complement.
TCTCATAAGAATTCTCTTAAATACCCAGAGAATAGGAAGAAAACAAGCCTAGCAAAATATGTCTGGGAACTAAAAGAAGGAAGCCCCCCCACTTTCAACGTGACATGGAGCATTCTGGACAGGCGGCACCATACAGGCATGGAGCTTACAAATATAATTTCAAGTGCAAGCTTTGCTTATTAGAGAAAATGCACATATTATTCAAAGACAATAATTCTTTGAATCAAAGAAGTGAGTTAATGAACTTATGTAGGCACGCGGCTAAATTTAAAATGTCGAATATAAATATACCAAATGGATAGAGTATATATTTTGTATTTTGATTTTTTGATTTTGATTTTGACTCTTGAGCGCTACGACGGATCTATAGCAAAGTCTTATTGTTTCTACATATATATTAGGAAAAACCTACAAACTTTGTTTTCATGTTATTGTATTGCATAAGATTACCTTGATTATTTATATTACCTTGATTATTTATAAATGACCCAAAATAGGATGTTATATTTTATTTTATATGTCTTTCGTATATATTTTTATTAATGCACCCATTTTTTAAAAGCAATGTTTTTTTTAAGAAGCAATGTTGTCAAATTTAGAATGTTTATATAAGTTTGTGTATAGCAAAGCATATGTATTTGTAAGCATGCGTATCTGTGTATGTGTAAGTGAAAGTATGCTTGTGCTTAAGCACGCATACACACGACGGTATGTATATGTATCAATTCAAACTTGTGTATGTATACTGGCCTCTATAGATGCCAATAATATCGCTACAAGTTTTTCCCCACCCTTCCTTCGTTCCTTTTTCTCTCTTTCCCTTTCTTTCGTTCCCCCTCCTTGCTCAGTATATGAGAATTGCTACATAGATGAATTTTAGCTTGCGTGCGAGACGGTTTGCGTGAATATATGTACACATGCTTTTATGTGTATAATTTAGATTCATATTCATACGTCTGTATATGTATGTATGGCGTTTACGCGCATCCTTTTGTGTATGTTGATATATATATGTGGATTTTAATATAAATATGTATTGCAGTATTTATAACAGTTTAATTTCTATGCATTAATTGTACTGTCTTCATTAACGGCAATAGGTTTTTTCCTCGGTTTTTTCCTCGGATTTTATAATTTTTATAAGTTTTTTTTATATATATATACATATATTTTTGACCTTTTTGTTTATCGCTCGAAGATTGACCGTTTTTTCTAAAGGGCCAATCAAACAAGTCCATTTCTTTTTAAAGGTGTAGCGTTTGTAAGAGTATAGATTGAATTTATATATATGTTCCATTCTAGCAAAAACTGTCTGATGAACGGCAACGAGAAACTCAGAGTAACAGATTTTGTTGAATTTTCTGCTGCTTAAAATAAAGTATATATATATATATACATACACATATATATATAAATATATGTATGTGCACACTAAGTCTCTGAGAGAGAGAGAGAGGAATAAAGGAAGAATATATTAGCAGATAGATAGATAGATAGATAGATAGATAGATAGATAGATAGATAGATAGATAGATAGATAGATAGTAATTAGTTGCAGACAAAGTGTGAATGACCAATCAGGACTGAATGTATTATAATCTGTTTGTTAAGTATTCTGGCAGTGGGCTTTAAACAATGGTGATCATAACTATGGCGAATGCCGTTGCTATGGAAGCACTGGTCGAGCTTAGAATTGTTAACGGACTTTGGTAATAGTAGCAGAAACTGGAGCGGTGGCAGTAAAACAGATAATAATGATAATAATAATAATAATAATAATAATATAATATAATAATAATAATAATAATAATAATAATAACAACAACAACAAAAATAATGATAAAATTAGCTAGTAGATGGGAACAGAAACCTCTGCATGGCAAGTATGTGGCCCGTAGCAAACAAGTTGATGTCGACACACGCATAAATGGTTACGAAGCTCAGGGCTAAAAGCAGAGAGTGAAGGTTCCATATTGGCTGCTTAAGACCAAAGCTTATTAACCCGGAACTACCAAGCCAATGTGATAAAAAATGGAGCTGACCCTATATGCTGATTCTGTAACGATGAGATTGAAACTATAGACCACATAATCTCTGGGTGTAGAGTCTTAGCACCTGCAGAATATAAAGCAAGACGTGACAGAGTTGGCCAGTATTTACAATGAAAAATATGTCGGCATTATAAAATCAAAACCGCTGACAAAGGGTATACACACCATCCTGAAGCTGTGACTGAGGGAGATTCTATGGGACTTGCCCGTATACACCGACAAAACTATAAAAGCTAATACACTGGATATTATTATAAAAGATCAGAGAAAAAAGGTGTGTTTATTAATTGATATGAGTATTCCTTGCGATCACAATATAGCGGCGAAGGAATTTGGCAAGATCAGTAAATATAAAGACTTGACAATAGAAATTGAATAAATGTGGCATCTCAAGGCGACTACACTACCAGTGATTGTAGGATCTCTAGGAATGATAAAAAAAAAAAGGTACTGAAACCTATTTGAAAATGATACCAGGCTTACAATCCCTACAGGAAGTGCAAAAATCGTGTTAACTGGAACGGCTCATGTACTGAGAAGAGCATTATCGATGTGAAATAAACAACCATCCATGAATTTCTTTCTTTATTGTTTTTTTTAATACATACTTTACCTGTGAATTTGTTTGCGTAATCTGGGAATGCATGCAACGAATTTCTCTGCCCTAGGTGTACGGAAAACACTCGGCGGGAAACGGAAGAAAATTTGAAGAAAGAAAGAAAATAATAATAATAATAATAATAATAATAATAATAATAATAATAATAATAATAATAATAATAATAATAATAATAATAATGTCGATGATGATGTTAATGGCTATGATGATCATGGTGACCATGATGATATTGCTGATACTACTACTACTACTACTACTACAACTACTATTACTATTACAAAGCACAAGTCCGGGAAGATTGTTTTTATGGAAGAAAAGCAATTTCCCATGCATATCAGCCTCCTCTCTCCACCCCACTGATGGTATCCAAGGGAAATTCATAGACTGATACAGCTTGGCAACAGTGACATCACAACTCATTGCTACAGCTGAGTGAACTGGAGCAACGTGAAATAAAGTGTCTTGCTCAAGAACAAAACACGGGAATCGAATGCACTTCCTCATAATCGTGAGCCAGACGCACTAACCACTGACCCATGCGCCTTCACTATGTGTATGTATGTATGTATGTATGTATGTATGTATGTATGTATGTATGCATGTATGCGCGCGCGTGTGTGTATGGGTGTGTAAATATCGATAGACAGATAGATAGATAGATAGATAGATAGATAGATAGATAGATAGATAGATAGATAGATAGATAGATAGATAGATACGTGCACTTGGAAATGTCTATGTATATAGCGGAAGTACCTCAAATAAGTTTAAACGCAAATATTATAATCACACTTGTAGCTTTACGGCTAGGACTAAAGCTAATTTTACATGTTCCATTAGTTTGTGTAGATGATTGCTATTAATTGCTATGAAATTGCTTAATCCATTATATGCAAAAGCAAACCCATAAAGTTAGTAATGATATCTGTAATTTGTGTATATCTAAAACTTATATTAAATAATCTAGGAGGCGCAATGGCCCAGTGGTTAGGGCAGCGGACTCGCGGTCGTAGGATCGCGGTTTCGATTCCCAGACCGGGCGTTGTGAGTGTTTATTGAGCGAAAACACCTAAAAGCTCCACGAGGCTCCGGCAGGGGGTGGTGGTGATCCCTGCAGTATTTCAAAGGGCCGGCCTTGTCACTCTCTGTGTCACGCTGAATATCCCCGAGATCTACACGTTAAGGGTACACGTGTCTGTGGAGTGCTCAGCCACTTACACGTTGATTTCACGAGCAGGCTGTTCCGTTGGTCGGATCAACCGGAACCCTCATCGCCGTAACCGACGGAGTGCTTCCACATTAAATAATTTAGTGGAAATAAAATGAATTAATCAAAGATTTACTGTGATAAAACGATGTCCACAAATTTGCTGCACAACCTTCTTACACAATACTAAAAATTAACGATTTAGCTTTAACCTAAATGCATTAATAATATTATTACTACTAGTCAACCCACGCAAATTAGTATAGCTTGTATTGTTCAGTGTTTCTGTATTTCTACCTTGCTAAGTCCGGACTCTGTTGATTTTGATTGGCAATTCAACATTACCTCACTGAGATAGTAATGATAAATGTGATTAGTGCATATCTTTAATCTGTGAAGTAATTAGCTGTAAATCTCTTCTCATAAATTATTCATACGATATTCACAAACGTACCGCTGGTCCTCCCTATATTATACTAACTCTTAAACTAATTGCGATAATTCTACTGCGCTAATATTACTACATGTTAACTCTAAAATATTGTCCCCGCAATTTATTCCTAGATTTATGTTTCCCATACTTTATTTTATTTCGCTATATCTGTAATATGCAGCCTTAATTATAGATTAGTGTATTATAACTTTTAGGATTGCTAGTGGAGTAGCTTGTCAGGGTATAAATCGTTGTATGTTTGCACGTGAATATCATCTATCTATGCATGCATATGGATATGTATGATTGTATATATACACAAATTATGGTATCAGTTGATTTGACCACATGACATAATGATGGAATTCTATTCGTTATGAAATTACTATTTTGATATAAATATTTTGTATGTGAACTACAGTGTGTGTGCGTGTATGCGAAGGTATGTGTAAATAGGGCCTGAGAATATTCGTATGAGGTATATGTATATGTTGATACCGTTACCTTGGTATGATATTTCTGTATTACTTAATCAGCCGTGCGTGAAATTCCAACACATTAGGCCACTTTGCTAGGCACCCAGTAAATCTACTAAAACATGATGTCTTTAACAAATTTGGCCTCGTATCTTGACATAGAAACCTTTAGTCGAGCAAATCGACCCCGGGACTTATTCTTTGTAAGCCCAGTACTTATTCTATTGGTCTCTTATGCTGAACCGCTAAGTTACGGGGACGTAAACACACCAGCATCGGTTGTCAAGCAATGCTAGGGGGACAAACACAGACTCACAAACACACATACATACACATATATATATACATATATACGACAGGCTTCTTTCAGTTTCCGTCTACCAAATCCACTCACAAGGCATTGGTCGGCCCGGGGCTATAGCAGAAGACACTTGCCCAAGATGCCACGCAGTGGGACTGAACCCGGAACCATGTGGTTGGTTAGCAAGCTACTTACCACACAGCCACTCCTGCGCCTATAAAACATTTTTTCCCTTAAAATAAGTCAAATTTTATTATGATGGAATATTTAGATTTTCTGATAGATGAGCAAATGTCATTATTAATGATGGAAATTATTTCATTCAATAAAATTTACTGAAAGGTGAATTATTTATATCCCTTTTTGCATATTAAAAACTCACCGTACAACCCAATATATAAATATTCATACAGTTAATATTATTTTACTTTCAGCTCATATGACTGAATATTCAGTTCCTCAGCTATTGACTCTCACTAACGAGACCCGTGAATATTTCAGGAATTAATGGTAAACCTACTGGATTATTTCTGAAATGTTTATCAAATAAAACTGAAAATGTAGCCTGTGTTTTGTCTCTACGGAAAGATAGTCGCTCATCTGCTATTCATTGAAAAGTGTAAGATATTGGAATACGATGATTACTTAATGCATTTTACATATACACTTCATATACTTTACGCACAATTTTATAGACTTGATACACAGCACTCATAAAATATATATTCACTCTTATTTTTCCATTTTTTCCCTTAAAGAAAAAAATATCCCGTACATATGATACAACCTTTAGTTAAATTGCATACATCTGCCGCGTAATTAAACGTGAATATTTCACGAATTTGCACTTACGCGCATGCATTAACTGACGGATGATGTAAAAAAAATTAGTTCAATTTTAAAAAATACACTTTTCATTACCCAATCACTAACACCACGTCCATCTCCACCACCACCATCACTGCCTCCATCTCCAACACCACCTCTCCATCTCCACCACCATTCACCACCACCACCATCACCACTATCACCTCCATCTCTACCACCAGCACCAAGACCAGCACCACCACCATCACCAGCTCCCCTCTTTCTCCTTCTCTCTCTCTCTCTCCCTGACTCTCTTTAACCATGTAATAAATGTTGTTCCCCCTACCTCATGTCATGTTGCTTCTTTCTCCCTCTTTCTGTCTCACTCTTCGCTTTATCCCCTTTTTCTTTTTCTTTCCCATCAAACAAGTACGTGAAACTGTTACATTTACATTGCCTCTACCTCACGGGTTTTCCCTCTACCTCCCTCGTTTTTTCTCTACTTTTCTTTCTCCCTCTGTTTCCCTAATCACGTGAAATCGTTACCGACGGGCTAAGTAACGCAACGATGGCAAAATTATCATAAGATACTTGGTTGCATAACTGTGTTTGCAGCGATGCCGAGATGCATATATTTTTCCACGGAGTGACTCGATTAAGATTGTATGTATGTATGTATGTATGTATGTATGTATGTATGTATGTATGTATGTATGTATGTATGCATGTGTGTAGGTATGTATGTAAAGATTGTAATTTCTCGATATCCATACAAGCATTAGGGTTAACTTATTGCAAGGAACAACTTTACTCTTAGTTTTAATCTTCTTTCATATGCCTTTATAATATCCATCATGAATCGGTCACTGGTATGTTAACTATTGGAAATCCTATGAATTCATATGATCTCACGAGTAGTGAGGTAATTGTGAATCTATCGATAATCGACGATATGCAACCGCTGTTGAAATTACAGAATACTGTACGATGCCCGTGGTACTTCATATTTCTGAGTAAAGGCGTCAACAAATCGCGACCCTTCGACCTTAAATGTTCAGCTTGTGTAAATACGTTCAGAGAGATCGTGTTTTTTTTTTTTACTTTAATGGTAATATAAATGTAAATAAGAAAAACTAACAAGCTTTGCAGTTATTTGCAGTTATTTGTTGTGCATTACAATAGAGCGCCCTGGATTAATACGTTCGTTTAGTATTTTGCAGTTAGTAGCAATAATTACGAATATAATCATGATTGTAATCGGATGTTATATCTGAGTCAGGATTTGTCTTTCAGTGGTGAGGGGAAGAAATAATAGGAAGCTTGAGTGAGAAACTATTTTCAGACCATTAAGCATGACGCAGGGATATCACAGTACGGAGGACATGGACAGTGGTGTTAAAAAATTGAGATATATCAAATCTGTGATCAAGCTTAATTACTTGACGCAGGAACTTGCTAACCTCATGTGCATGAACAGGGTGTAACTCATAACGGAGGATCGAAAGATGTATTTTTAATTCAAAACTTTTTGTACTAAATTCTTACCGGCATTTACAACTCGAAATTTAGTTTTAATTCTTCTGGTTCATTTAATTCAATACGTTTTGTTACAATAAGATTGCTAGAGGTGTTAAAATTGTAAATAAAATATTTTATATGTATTATTAAACACGATTCTCTTTGTAGCACTTGCCTTTTCTTCAAATCTGTTTATTTGTACAGAGTATCACTTCCGCAAATCAACCACGTATGGGTGCAGATTCTATATAAGTTATTACCTTTTGATCTATTAGAAATAGCACCCATGTCTCAATCAAATCACACACTATCTTGATAGAAGGTCTTGAATAGAGCATCTGGAATAGAAAATCTTCATAGAGCATCTTGAATATTGTAATCCTAGTTTGATGCACTTACGAAAAATACTGAGTGGTCACGAATGAAAAGTTCTTCAAATTGTCAGTTCCATATGCTTAAATGAAGAAAAGCATCAATATTTTTCAAAATAAAAGAAACGGTTTATTGGAGTTGAAAAAAAAAAAAACGTGAGAGACGCCTGTTTTATTTATACTCCATTATCAGCTGGATGTCAAGTAGCAATGTCTTGAGTAAAGTTAGGTATCTGCTGGAGCCTCTCGTTTATATGTTTTTTTAAGGAAAAGAAACAAATTTCCATCGAGTATTGGAAACTGATGAATGGATGTAAGGTTATATGCTCCTTTCTGTTATAAGGAATCAGATATAAACTTTCGATTTGATACTCCAGGGATAGGATTAGTTGGTTTTTGTTCTTACTTTGACAGTTTTCTCTTCTGACAGAGGCATAGTGCCAAGCAGGAAAGTAAATACATTTCTTTATCATGAAATGAAAGACCAACAAAATCGAAGAATACAAAGATAAATCACAAATTTGTTCAATAAATTACAAACAACATATGGTGACTTACAGAAGTAGAAGTCATATTTCGCATTTCATATAACTCCTTTCATTGATAATCGTTTCTGCTATAGACACAAGGCCTGAATCCTTTACTTGATAATGCAGTTAATGATAGCTATCCAGTTTTCGAATCTTTGGTTAAAATATGATTTCCTATGGACCTAGAACTAATAGAGTTAAAAATGGTAGTTGATCTAAAGGTAATCACTCAAATGCAGTCTAGTACAGAGCTGTTCAATCAAGTTCAAAGATATCCTTGTATTGAGCCACTCTACTCTAGACCATGACAAAATACTGCTGTGAAATATTGTCCTCTATAATGAAGTTCGAGTTATGTAACCGTTACAAATCAATACTAGATGGGCCATGTAAGTTCGTGCCCATGATGAAGATCAACGAGACCAATGGGTAATACATAATAGCATCTACAGCATCATACGTGGAGCCTATTCTGTTGTAAATGCATTGGGATTACACTGCACTTTTATAACATGGCGCTCCTTAGAATAAAAATATCGTCCGCCTAGGGAAGCAACTATAATTTAAATGAGGTTAGAAGTCAAATTAACATCTACTACCTCCATCAAAATTATTAATATATATATGTGTGTGTGCATAAAGTAACAAAAAGGGAGGAATTTCGATTATTCCCATGTGGTGAGTAATATAAAGAAGGAAAATGCACTCACATTATATACTTTTAATATATATATATATATTATATTGTGTTTGTCGACCGGTTTCGCTATCGCTAATCATCACATTAAAATTATTTGAATTGCGTATGTTCTTAGTAAAATATTTTTGTTCATGTTAATTGTGGAGTTTGTGAAAGAATGATTCAACAATTAGAAAAATCGAAGGGGAGGTATTTGGTGATCGTTATTATTGTAAACAGGGGACATAGTTGTGCATATTTCTGTGAGGGGGGATATCTGTGTATAATTCCACACACACACACACACACCGAACAATTATTTCCCCTGTCCACAATAATAATGATCACCAATTACCTCCACTTTGATTACTCTACTTGTTGAATCATTCATACATAAAATCCACACACATCATGATTAGCGAAAGTGAAACCGGTCGACAAACACAATATGAAATATATTAAAAAATATATTAAAATTATGTAAAGTGTTGTAATTTTCCTTCTTTAATTTCTTATATATATATATAATGTGACCTCGTGTGTACCGTTGGCGATTTTTTTCCCCTGTCTTCCCTTCTCTGGATCTTTCCTTCTCCTATGCTTCCGACACAGAGCTAAACCCTCCTTCTTTCCTTCTTTCCTGAGCGTCCAATAATACTATATTTGTTCCACGTCCTCGCGTTGTTGTGTTTTATTGTGCTTTCTTGTTTGGATTAACCTTATATATATATATATATATATATATATATATATATTATATATATATATATATATATATATATATATATATTAATATATATATATACATAGCTACATGAAATTTACATAAAAACAATATACGAAGATATGGGTATAAACAACAAACGGGTGTATTACATTAACGCTGGGGAAGGTGAGAAAATATTTCACGTTTCGAGCATGCTCTCTTCAACAGAAGGAACAACAGGAAATAAACAGAGAGAGAATTAAAAATCTTGTTTTTGTAGGGACCATATTTTTCTATTGCTGGACTCAAATCTCATTTGCGAACCCATCGAAAACGAACTTCCACGAATTAGTCTACCTATATGTCTGCATATATATATATATATATAGTATATATATATAGGTGGTGTGTGTGTGTGTGTGTGGATGTCTGTGCACACCTTTTGAATGACAATATAAGGCTGAATGTTTGCAAATCTGATGGGAGCCTGAAAAGACATTTTAAGACCCACAAAGATCAGAATTTATCTGCAGCTCTTGGTGGTGCAGATCGGATATGCAATCTATGTGGATGTCTTTTCAAATCATTGTCTGATTTAAAAAGCCACAGGAGGTGGTCAAACTCTGCTAAGGAGTATCAACCACTATATATATAATGTTTATATATAGATTATATATATCTATATATATATATATATATATATATATATATATATATATATATATATATATATATATATATATATATATATATATATGTATATATATAGATTGTTATATATATATATATATTGTTATATATATATATATATATTATATATATATATATATATATATATATATATATATATAATATATATATATATTGTTATATTATATATACACATACATATTTTTCTCCCTATATATATATTTATATTATTTTATTTCTTTTTTGTTTCAGTCATTTGACTGATGCCATACCACCTTCAGTCGACCCCGATACTTATTCTTTCTAAGCCTAGTATTTATGCTATCGGTCTCTTTTGTTAAAGGGACGTAAACACACCGAGATCGGTTTGTCAAGCGATGGTGAGAGGACAAACACAGACACATAAACACACACACATACACAAACAAACATATATATATACGACAGTTTCCGTCTACCAAATCCACTCACAAGGATTTGGTCGGCTCAGGGCTACGGGAGAATACACCTCCCAAGGTGCCACGCAGTGGGACTGAACCCGGAACCATGTGGCTGGTAAGAAAGCTACTTACCACACAATTACTCTTGTGCCTATATATATATATGTATATATATATAACTTACTTGGGGATGGATGCGTGGCGTTCAATCCTATAAGGTAAATAATATATATATATAAAGTTAATCCAAACATGACAACACAAAGAGAAAACACAGCAACAACGTGGAACAAATATAGTATTATTGGACGCTCACGAAGGAAGGGAAGAAGGAGGGTTTTACGTTTCGAGCGGAGCTCTTCGTCAGAAACATTGGAAAAGGAAAGATCCAGAGAAGGGAAGACGGAGGAAAAAAATCGCCAAAGTTACACACGCGGTCACATTTTGAATATATATATATATACTATATATATTAGCAGTATCACCCGGTGTTGCTGGGGTTTGTTTCAACCCTTTATAATTGGAATATTTGAAACGCAAAAAATTTGCATTATGCAACTTGTTATTCTCTTTAAGTGAACATTTTTCCAGTTGAAATAAACCGAAAAATGGTGACACAGCAGTCAAAAATCGTAAAAAATAGGGATTTTCATAGAAAAAAGCACCTTTTTGATGTAAATAATGGTCCGATTTGAATTTTATCTTCTACAGAATGAAGAGCAAGCCTTCTTCTATCATACTATCAATTTTGGTCAACTTGCGCTGCAGGGTCTCGAAGGAGATAGTGTTAGTTGAAGGCTACCAAACCTGTCACACACAGACAACTTCAGCTTTATATATATAGATTTCTACACACTACTTTCCATCCTTAATAATGAAACTTGGTAGATCCAAACGTTAAACACACAGACACACACACATATACACACACAGACACACATGTTGAGTTTTAATATATATAGATTTCTCAACGGGGATTTCAGGGGAGAGTTTCAGGGAGTCACTGGTGATGTATCGTGATGATCAAAAATCCGGCCAGCTAAAATTTGGTTAAAGTGATTCAAACTGCAGACTCAACGCAAAATGGTCACATTTAATTCAAAGCGTTAAAAATGTTATGAAAACAATTCGTATGTGTTCACAAGTTCCAAACGATTAATACGAAAAAACCCTCCAGGCTACATCCCGAAAATTCATTTCTTTGCCGAATTTCTACAATATTTACGGTGATTCGTTTTTACATCTTGATTTTTTATTTTTCATGCAATTTACGCATGCTTGAACGCGTGGTGAACACAGTTCACGTCAAACAGCTGACTGAGTAAAGTTCACTATTCAATGCATGGGATAAGGCCTAAACAAACACATTATCGATTTTGCACTTGCGAGATGAATTTCGGAACAGAAATAGCGCAGTTCAATTTTCATTTGCCTAAACTTTAAGTGACCCATTTTTGGTGGTTCTACGATTTGTTGGCTAGGAGGAGATGTGTCGGGAAGTTAAACACACAGACACTCACACAGATACACACACAGACACACATGTTGAGTTTTATACACACACACACACACACACATACACACACACACACACACACATACACACACACACACACACACACATATATATATATATATATATTACATATATATGTATATAAACATGCTCATGTGGTTACAGGACATCAAAAAAGTAAACAACATGAAAAATGGTGACATAAACTACAACAGCATGGAAAACGAACTTTTCTGCGAACAACGAAAGACATAAATAGAAACATAAGACAGGCAACACAAAGAACAATCCCTCCACACACACACACACACATATATATTAATATACTTGCTGGTGTACCTGGTAATACCCGGGAATGGGGTAAAGATTTTCTATTGAAATGTTATAACTGCCACAAAAGGTGTTTTTTTTCCATGATGGAAAAATACAAAAAACTGTCAACTGGAGGAGGGAGAGATTGTTGGAGGTTGGAGAGAGAGGTTTTCGGAAGTTGGCGAGAAAGATTGTCAAATGACTGAAAGAAGTAAAGGATAAAAGTATACAAATTATATATTTTCGTTGTTGTTGATGCAGATGATTCTTTTTTACTCTAGGCACGAGCCCCGAAATTTTGGGGGACGGGGCCAGTCGATTAGATCGACCCCAGTACCCAAATGGTACTTGATTTGTCGACCCCGAAAAGATGAAGGGGAATGTCGACCTCGGCGGAATTTGAACTTAGAAGGTAATGAGACGAAATAACGGTAAACATTTCGCCCGGCGTGCCAACGTTTCTGCCAGCTCGCCGCTTTAAAAATTCTTTTCTACTCTGGCCTGTATATAAATCAGTTCAAAAGCAAAACGGACATTGAAAATATTAATAAATAAATACTTTATTGATTTACTCACCTTAAATTAGATTTGTCGCTTTGAAACTATTCCACTGCATGCATACATAGATACATACATACATGCATACATACATGTATACGTAAATACATACATACATACGTACATACATGCATACATACATACACACATATGCATACGTAACTACATACATACACACTCACTTACATACATACATACATGCATACATACACCCATACACACACATACATACGTACATACATACAAACTCACACACAGACATACAAACATGCTTACACACATACATGTACATACATACATACATACATACATACATACATACATACATCATAAATATATGCGTGCATATGCATGCGTATGAGTATGTCTATATCTATATGTATGCACCGCTGCCAACTATTTATGTAGATTTGTAAACGCAACCTAAAACACCTTCCAGATATAGGGCTCAAATTTTCTGGGGAATTACTTTCCATATTGTCTATCCTTCACAATGGGCCACCTACCAAAATAGAGTTCAATAATGGGAAGGAAAATATACTCGGGACCAAGTCCAGAGAGTATGACAGCTTCGAGGCGAGGGTTGAATTGTGCTAGGTAAGGAAATCACGGTAGACTTAGATTTGGTAGCCAGTGCGTGTGGTGCAACATCAAAGTTTTATTACTCTCTTTCACTTGCACTGTCTTCTCTGAACCGTCTCACGATATTGAAAACTTTATATGGTCGGGTATAAGAAACTCTTGATTAGCGTTTATTGTCTCATGCTTTATAATTATGTCTTTGTTCCAAGTAATATATAATATACACGATTTGTGTAGGAGTTTCTTATGATCTATGATCTATGCTGCGGACAACATTCATCAGGGGGGATGTTGTCCTGTTCGTCTAGCAAGGAGGGTGGCATCATTCGAAAGCTAAATCAATGAAAGGCGCATTGTCACTAGCTATGTATAAAAATATCAGACTGTCTCGTCGATCACGTTATCATTTTATAGATATATATGTATATATATTTATATATATATACATGTATATATATATATATATATATATATATATATATATATATATATATATATAATATATATATATTATATATAGATCTATATATATATATATAATCAGTAATAATATTCAATTCGTTGGTACTGGATGTTGAAAACAGTTTGTCTGATGTTACTTGAATCAGATAGGTATGTTCAATTTTTTTCAGTGCTAATTAAAATTATTGAAATCTTTGTGCTGATGAAGAGAATGTTAGAATGGAGATGTAATTCTTGCATCTCCATATCTATCTAACTCAGAAACGCGTTCACAAGTAATCAGATGGCCTCTATGCCTACGTGAATTGTTTTTGAGTATACACTGTCTGGGAGATTCTTCTTATAGTAGAAGTAGCTAAGTTCTTTGGCTGCTATTTATAAAAGTTCGGTATGTGGCGAAGCAAATTTTTGCTGAACCCTAATTATAACTATACTCAAAATTATATAAAGTAATATATATATATATATATATACAAGGGATGCCATATGCTAGAAGTCGACCTTTCTTAGTGGTAAGACCATAGGGGGGCGGATTCTAGCATATGGATGTCCACTTAGTGGTCATCTCTCTTATATAAATATATAATATAATTTTTCTATATGCTAGACCACTGGTTTTAAATTGATATAAATCGAATTAATTTTCAATTTTTCAGCCTTATATAATACATGAGTACAGCAGTTTATTCTCCGAGGTCAGATGAGTGATGAAGATTTTTAATTTGATGAAATGAAACGATTGACGAAAGCTTGAGCGAAGGAAGAGGTCCGTCGTATGGATAGAAAATGCTAGGAAGCTGCACGACAACAGCCTGAGTCGGCTATGTTTAATCCACCCATCATTTGCCAAAAAATTAATATGACGAATATTTATTTATTGCACTGTATTCAGCTTTTTAAATTGAAGGTTTATTTGTTCTAATATGCAAGAGCAGTATACTAACACGCACATGCAAACACACACCATCACACACATATTCAGCCATGCAAACAGATGCTCACGCATTTGAGAAATCCACATCCATATTTGTGTGCGTGTACATCAATATATGAAACTATTATTTATCGGCCTATCTTTCTACCTCTCTATATATTTATGTCTGTATGCCTCTGTGTGCGTATGCTTCTTGTGTATGCATGTGTCTATAGGTTTGAGATAATGCCTCCAGCAAAACTAATTTATAGGCTATCC
>NC_043006.1:81053804-81058650 GCF_006345805.1 Octopus sinensis | reverse complement strand
AAATTATATATATATACATACACAGGCACGCACAAACACACGCACACACATATGTATGCAATAGCATCATCTCTACCACTTCGTTCAGAAGCCACTCGATTTATTTGCTGTGCAGAGGAATCAGACGCAGAACCCTGTTGTTGTCAAGGGAACCACACAGTGATGTACGCGTCCATAGTATATCTTTCAAAAATACTCCAGTTGCAATCTGGATTGACGCCGCTTTTGCAGATAAGGGGATTAGTGGACAGAGCTTACTTGTAGACACAGTAGCACAACCAGCAAATCTATCAGCGGACAGAAGATCCTTTCAGGACGTGATCTACATAATCATTAAAGGGAAAAGGTGATGCATTACATTTTAAAAAAAACATTAGTTTTAGAATATATATATACTCTCTTTTACTCTTTTACTTGTTTCAGTCATTTGACTGCGGCCATGCTGGAGCACCGCCTTTAGTCGAGCAAATCGACCCCGGGACTTATTCTTTGTAAGCCCAGTACTTATTCTATCAGTCTCTTTTGCTGAACCGCTAAGTAACGGGGACGTAAACACACCAGCATCGGTTGTCAAGCAATGCTAGGGGGACAAACACAGACACACAAACACACACATATACATATATATATATACATATATACGACAGGCTTCTATCAGTTTCTGTCTGCCAAATCCACTCACAAGGCATTGGTCGGCCCGGGGCTATAGCAGAAGACACTTGCCCAAGGTGCCACGCAGTGGGACTGAACCCGGAACCACGTGGTTGGTTAGCAAGCTAATTACCACACAGCCACTCTTGTGCCTGCACATATATATATATAATATATATATATATATATATATATATGTTGCAGGCGCAAGAGTGGCTGTGTGGTAATTAGCTTGCTAACCAACCACGTGGTTCCGGGTTCAGTCCCACTGCGTGGCACCTTGGGCAAGTGTCTTCTGCTATAGCCCCGGGCCGACCAATGCCTTGTGAGTGGATATATATATAATATATATATATATAATATATATTAATCAATATCAGGGTAGCAAAAAATTCAAGAGAATTTTTTTCGCCACCAGCGGTCTACTGAGAGAGAAAAAATAGTCAAAGACTATATAATGTACATTCAACAATAATATTAAGGAATGGCCTGTTAAGGCCATTCCTTAATATTATTGTTGTATATATATATATATATATATATCTATATAATACAGGGTTCATAAGGTATTTGAGGACAGATTTATGTTTATTAAAAGAAAGCAGATATATGATAACAGATAATAAATTTAATTATCAAAAAATGCTATGAGAATAAAAATAAACCTTTTTTTATGATGTTATTCAATAAAGCCAACTTCATCTTCAATAACCGCTTCTATATGAGATCTAAATCAAGTGGTCTTGGTTTACTATGACTTTACTCTGACTATGGCAGCTTTCAAATGATCTTTGGTATTATGGGCGAGTTCATTGACCTCTCTCTCAAAAACGCCACCCATGTCCAATGGATTGATATCTGTGGAATTAGTAGGCCAAATGTTAGGGGGAATGTGATCATGAACATTTTCAGCCATCCATTCCTCTTGTTACTAGAGCCATGGACAATATTTCAATCTTACTGAAACACATATGGCCTTCGATTTCATATACTGTATATCCAGAGTTTAACAATTATTTTAGGACCTTAATGTAGGCGGCAGAGTTAACTCTAAGGCCTTGTGGAAAGATGTAAGGAGATATCATATGTCCTTCATTGCTGACAACTCCTAAACCACGACAGTTGCAGGCAATTTTGTATGCATAACACTTGGAAAATCAGAAGACTTTGCACATAACTATCTCTCATTTCTTATTTATTTATTGCCCACACGGGGCTAAACATAGAGATGATAAGTTTATAAATAATGGTGTGTCAATATTGAATTAAAAAAATATAGATGGAAAAGTCGAATACTGCTCATGGGAATCAAGTAGACATCTTCTGTACACACTGGTAAACGGTCTACCATTGTAATAAGGCAAGTTCCAATGCTCTATCGTACTATAGCATATTTCTATAGGTTTTTTACCCAACTTTATATTTATACACAGATGTAATGCAATATCATTCCTATCACGATTTTATTCTAGTTTTACCTTTATTTACTCAAATTTTTTCTCACGTTTTAGAATTTACGACTTGAATTCTTGTTTAGCTTATTTATTGCTACTTGAATTTAAGTTATCAGGGAAACAAAACGATCGTTGGAAAGACAGCTCCACAATAATCATTTTGATTCTCTGCATGCTGGCTTCAAACCAATATACCGATGTCGACTTCGTCTTTCACCCATTCGAGGACGATGAAATAAATACCAATTTGAGGACGTATTTTGGTATTTGTTGAGGTGCATTGCGTACTAAGTTTGACCCCTTCTTAGCCAACTTTGGTGGTAGATATAATACATCTTCGCGTTAACGCCACCAATTATCTATGTATAGTATGTAGCAAGCTTTCAGGCCAGGTCTTCTTCGCCCCATCTCGGGCGATGGCCATGACCCAATACCAGGCCTTCAATGCTTGAAGGGCTTGTAATGGGTTATGCCCATCATATTAGATCCTGACAAAGCATTTAAATCACTTTCTAATAAGATTAATACGCTTGCTTTCCCAGCTGAGCAACCAGAAGATTTTTATAGGAATACTTTAAAGACTATCTCTTTCAGCTGTGTATGTACATGTTATTTATTGACGTAGTTAGGGGACGTTCTTACCACTCGAAGACAAAAGCATTTAAAGAGTACCCGTCTTTATTAACAAGCACAAGCCAGAATGATTTTTAGTTCTCTTAACACGCATGCTGCCTTTATTAGTCCTTTCCTACTGTCTTTGCAGAATGTAATGAAGCTGGACGCTAGTTGAACAAATGGCGGTATCTTTTTTGTATAATGTCAGTTTATACTGTTGAGATAGCTGTTGGCTTTATACAAAGTCTCAGTGAAGCCAAGAAAGGAATACTGCTCTTGTATCTGGGACGCTGCTGCTATTATACTAATAAATGCCTTAGACCAGACGCAAGAAAGAAGGTAACCCACCGGATTGACGAGAAGTTGGTAAAGAACACAGTCAAAAATGTGTCACTTGCTGTTTTCTCTGATACTACTACAGTTGCTTCTTTTCATTGGATCAGTATATGTCGTGTACTTCTGTCTTTGGTAAAATAATCTCTCTTTGATTGTTATTATTGTTCATATTGTTGTGGGAATGCGGCGGATTAGCAACGTCGTTATAGCGTTGGTTTGGCTGGCTAGCACATCTCAGCGGACTGATTTCAAACCCAACGGAGATAACTGAATGCTCTCATTTATAGAGGCCTATATATGAAGAACCACTCCAGAGCAAGAGATTAGTGGAGTTATTTTCTGGTACTTGCATATGTATAGTTTAATGATAAGAGAGTATGTAAACGAGCCAAGTAGTCCCAGCCGTTAGCTACTACTTTTTTCTTTGCCAGAATTTTAAAACCTTGAACTATATTGTCTCCTATTACTTCTTTTTAAATAAAGTACAGTCTAATATACATCAGTTTTGAATGTTTTATTAGACTGAGAATAAATTCTCCATTGTTGTTTCACGTATATGGCATTTATATACTATATGTTTATATATGTAGGTATCTATACTGAGATCAGTGGATATCTATTTCCACGTATTTCACTAAGATATAGTTTTACAAGGCAAGACTTGTTATCTAGCATTATTATATATTGACTAATATGTTCATAGTTGATTGAAAAAACAAACACATCTAATAATGCTTATCCATAACACTCTGCAGGTGGGAATTGCATTAAAATCACCAACACAATCAAATTTGGCTTGTCAAGCAGACTGATCTTGTCTATTTAGGTGACACCCACCAAGAGTACATTCACTTGAAAGCCAATCATGACCGAATATCTCCGAATTATGGTAGAAACAATGAACATGATTATGTCTGCACATATTGAATACACGGTCAATATAAACTATAGAATTAAAGTTACGTTTTCAAAATCTAGCAACATTTCATCCGCTTGCAGTGAATTTAATGTGGCAATGAGTAATCTAATATCTGGATGATCTGCTTTAGCAAAAGTGGACCATTGCCAAAAGCATGAACCAATAGTGGACGGGCATATCTATTTGGCAAAGACTCAAATAATTTCAAATGAGTGTAAAGTATGAAAGCTCTAATTTGGCAATACTGAAAATGATATTACTGGTTTTGTTCTAGACGCTACTGAATAAAATGAAGCAAACACCTTAATATAATTAATCAAAGAAAGACGAAAACCTTTGTGCCTTTATGAACTCCATTATTCACTCCACCCGAAATAGTAAATTGAATTTGAAACATAATAAAATTACAAGAACCTTATTAACGAAATAAATATGCTGTGGGAAACCAGCATAGAACAGTTATTAATTAGTGTATTGGATACTGGAAAGAAAATCAATATATAGGAACCCAAATAGGGTTACATCTCAAAAACGAAACCTAATCAATATCCAGAATGAAAATTTAAACCCAATTTTTAACAGCGTTTGTATGCCTAGGTGGTTGCGTTTTATCTTAAAGATAATCAAGAATGTGACTATATACAACTCTGAATACATGTATGAACTGTTATTTAAGTGTACCCTAATATACATAAATACGTATATACATACAAATCCCAACTCACAGACATATACATAGGTAGTCAGATGAATATAGCTATATATATGCATGCATGCATACATACATACATACATACATACATGCATACATACATACATACATACATACATATATATATATATATATATATATATATATATAATGGAATTG
>NC_043006.1:81041304-81048804 GCF_006345805.1 Octopus sinensis | reverse complement strand
CTGAAGATTGTCGATCAAGACAAGAAACGATTGTAGTGGCGGTTTTTTTGACTATTTATTAAATTTATGTATTGATTAAGTCTTTCCTTGTTTGTTTTGCAAAATAGTGGTTTTGTCTCAAATAATATTTTATATATATATATATATATACATATTATATATATATATATATATATATATTATACATATATATATATATATATATATATATATATATATATATATATATATTATACATATATATATATATATATTATACATATATATATATATTATACATATATATATATTATACATATATATATATATTATACATATATATATATATATTATACATATTATATATATATATATATATATACATATATATATACATATATATATATATGTGTGTGTGTGTATGTATGTATATGTATATGTATATATATATATATATACAGGCTGATTAGAAAATCGCCATACATAGGAACAATTTATCTTTTTCATAAGAAACAGTTTATATGAACAGTTTTTTTTTTATTTTAACAGTCTCTATATGGCTATTATTGTTTTGAATACACATTGCAATATGTTTACCCCACTCATTGTGAACTCATAATAGCACATCTGGTGATACGTGTGCAAATGAGTTGGTGATGCGTTCCTTCAAATGCTTCATGTTTTTTTATCTTTCTGCGATACACCGTGCCTTTCAAATGCTCTGAAAGATAGAAATCAAGAGGGGTCAGATCAGGGATCTAGGGGATCTTATAAACTGTCTCTCATAAAAGAAATACATGTTTCCTACGTATGGAGATTTTTGAATCATCCTGTATACATTTGTGCACACGTGAGACCTGGCTAGCTTCCATATGCTCCTGGTACTCTGCCTTACAGTAAATCTCTCAGAGTGTGAAAGAAGGTCATAGAAAAAATTTTTTAAAAATCACTGATAGGTCATATCTGTAAAATACTGAGACCCTTTAACTTTATCTGTGTAATGATATATGATAAAAATCAATTGCCATTTTAGATCGCCCAGTTCTCAGGGCGAAGTTACACATGCAAAAACACAAGTAAATTATGTGAACATTTCGTTATAGCTAGACTTTAAGGACCCAAGGATCCTTCGTCAATCGAGAAAAGTAGAGCAATAACTTGACGTAGAGATATTCTTGACGTGCTATCGAAAGGAGTTGGGCAAAATGTGGAGAGTGTGCGACAAGTAGCAGACACATAACATGGTTTCATCGGGAGAACTATAAGCATGGAATGATTGTGTTGCATAAATATTTCCCAAATAAATAACACATTGCTTAACGATTTCCACCTGAATGTGTACAATAAGACATGACGTTAATCTATATATCATTTTACTCAACAAATTCACTCGTCAACTACCTGTGCTGAAAAGGTGGAGAAATTATACAAGATACAATTTTTTGTTTTGGAGGAAACAAAAACAAAAGAAAAATACATATTTACAAATCAAGGCCTGGGAATGCACATATTAAAATAGTTACTTATGATATTTAGAAAAGTTGGTAAATGTTATTTGGAAGAAAAGAAAAAAAGAAAACTAACCACGGGGGAGGAAGATTATTGAAATTTGCTAAGCTTTATAAACTTGTTATAGGAAATGCGTCAGCAGAACTCGTCAAAACAATAACATTACATCACCTAGAGTGATATATAATAAGCAAATCAATTTCATTTTCATCCCCAGCAGATATCAATCAATTATAAACGGAACTAAACCTCGAGGTTTTGGAGGTATAATGATCACGAACTTTACATGCTGACAAATTAAATCACGTAAAATCAAAATGTGAGAATAGAATAGTCTCGAAAAATTGAAAGTCCTCAATAAAGCAATATAATTTTTAGCACATATATTATTTTAAGTCATTTCATATTGCTTTTGCGGATGTGCATGGCTTAGTGGTTAAAGTGTTGCCCTCATGCCTAGAAGAGTGTGGCATCGATTCCTGATCAGGTGTGTGATCAGGCCTATGAATTGAATCGTGTTAAGTACGGGAGTCTTTCGTAAGATTGCAAGCAGGAAATGACATTCATGGCTTTTCGCAGTAGATGTTGGCGTAGAGAATAATCTGCCTAGTCACTATGGAATGTGCTTACAGCCATTAGGCTACGTGTATATGTATACACATATGTATCGATATATATGTGTTTGAGCGTACGTGTAGATATATTTTACGTGGTATATATATACATAGAGTGAGAATTTACAAAAAAAAAACCAAAACGACGAAGACGGGTGTGTAAACAATAATGTATTAGTTAACTAACGCTCGGGAACTGAGAAAGCCTTTTACATTTTGAGCCTACGCTCTTCGATAGAAAGGAACACAGAAATAAACAGGAACAGAAAATGGAAAAAGGTTTAGTGGCTACCGATATATATATATATATATATATATATATAATATATATATATATGTGTGTGTGTGTATGTGTGTGTGTGTGTTGTGTGTGTGTGGTGTGTGTGTGTGTGTGGTGTGTGTTGTGTGTTGTGTGTGTGTATGTGTGTATGTATTTATATATGATTTAAAATGCCACCTTCTTTTGTTAAATTTGTTTCTTGGAGATAGATATTGTTTTCGATTACTCGTTGCATATATAACACATACTTTAACTGGCTTATATTCATTTTGCTAATATTATCATCACTTGTGCTATGAATATGTCACATTCAAGTCACTGAATTCAATATTCATCACGTCACTGGGATTTGCAGTTAATTAAAATTTTGAAGTGACTAGAGGGAAATTTGCAAATTTACTTCCTCTTCATTACTGTTGCTCAAGATTTTAATGACTTAGTCTGCCTTCTGTTAGTATGTACGCTGCTAGATATATCTTCACTAATCCGTTGAGGACGATCATTGTAAAAACTAATAAGACTTTTCTCAGCATGTACTTCATAGTTCAAAGCCTCGAGAGGAGAGGTCACGTTACAGTCCTGTTTCAGTAATTTCTATTCAAATAAATGAAGTTGAAACCACAAGTGTATGTGTTCGACCTATCAAAAATACCATCCAACTCCCACTTATTGATATTTCACCGTCTTGGAAACAGAAGGTTGCATTGAATTATGTATCCATCAAGCAATATTAATTTATCACTGTTAGAATAATTAATGTCTGCTAAATCAGAGTTCCTTGGTATGAATTAGTAACGATCCTTTATGTTCCACGGCAAATTGTAAACACTATGAACACATATTATATGGCAGTAAATAATCACTTTACGTTTTGGCACAAAACCAGCAATTTTAGGGTTGGAGATTGAGTTGGTCAATTACATTGCACCACTGCACACCTAGTACTTGACTGTACTTTATTTTACCGACCCCGAAGAAATGAATTGCAAAGTTGACCTCCGCCAGGTTTGAAGTTAGTACATACATACATTGCTGGAAGAAATGACACTAAATCTTTTATCGGACGTACTAACGAATCTGCCTCTTCACTGTCTTCATCCACCGAATTGATAATATGTGTTAAGGAATTTTATAACAAACAGATCAAATATTATTATAGTCTCTATAACAGTAATTCCCTTCATTTTCCTCAATGCTTCTTAGAAATGTTTGTTTTTATAACTCACACACATGTGGAGAAATTGGATGCAGTACACTTTTGTTTTATGAGTAGAGTAGAGTTATTTATATTGACTTCAGTACATGGATGGTACTTATGTTAGCGGTATAGTCGTTTAAAAATCTTAAAATCAAAACTCAATGAAATATTGAATTCAGAATGTAAATGGAGATGACTGAATTTCACATAGATTGAAACTTAACTTCTCACCTTTCCCTGAAGCTGGTTACTGGCAAATTGATAGTAACGGGAAAAGTATAAAAGCAAGAAAAGCAGGAACGCAGAAAGGTATAGCTGTTCAGTCAAGAAAAATTTGCTTCGCAACTACATGGTTTCGACTTCAGTGTCATTCTACCGCATCTTTGGTAATATGTTTTCTACTATAGCAACACTCTGACTTTTGCATTCTGAGATAATTTTGTAGAGGAAATCTGTATAGAATATCATAGTACAAATATAAATATATGTGAGGTGTCTTTATATTACTGCTTTACAGTTTGACTATCCAAACGATTTTGATTTGTTTACGTCCTCGTGTCTTAGCGGTTCAGCAAACAGAATCAAAAGAATTAGTACTAAACTTGAACCAAATAAGGACGGATCTTTATTCGATTGACTAATGTCTGGGAGACCGTGCCTTATAATGGCTGCAGTCCAAAAACTGAAGCAAATAGAACACGAGTGTTTAAGACGAGGAAATGTTTATATGTATGAATGTATGTATGTATGTATGTATGTATGTATGTATGTATGTATGTATGTAGGTATGTATGTATGTATGCATAGATAGATAGATAGATATATTGATAGATAGATATATAGATGGATAGATAGATAGATAGACATATAGATAGATAGATAGATAGATAGATAGATAGATAGATAGATAGATAGATAGATAGATAGATAGATAGATAGATAGATAGATAGATAATTAGATATGTACGTATATAAAAAGATATGTACGTACGTACGTTACGTATGTAACTATGTGTATATGTATGTATTTAAGAGAAGCAGAGAGAGTAAAAGAGAAAAAATAATTAGCTAAAGGAAACGGAAGAGGGTGATATAAATCAGGAAAAGAGAAAATTATAATTTTTCAAAAGAAAATAGCAATGAAGGAAAAAAAAATTCGATAACAATATTTTTGGTAAAAATAATTAAATAATAATTGGAAAAGGAAATTTTATGTTTTGTGTGGCATTGATTAATGCAGACAGTTTAAAATGTCACGTGACTATCACTTATTTCACTTAATTATATTCATTCTGTGACAGTCATTTTCACTAAAACCTCGTTGATTGGTTTCTTTTGTGTGAAATATAGCAGAGGAACATGACCCTTATACACACTGCGATATCATACGAAACTAGTGACCATCACAAAGCACAAACAAAAAAGGAAAAACTGCCCATGATGTGATCAGTGATAGATTAAGATTTTTATCAGCCAATATGACAAATTATGTTAGTTTGAGTGGAAGTCTGAGGATGTAGATTGTACCTTCCTACCTTCCAAAAGACAAAAAGTAACGGTTATCTTTTATATTTTACTCATTTCAGTCATAGAACTCCGGCCAAAATAGGGCATTACGATCAACGGTTCATTTTATCAAATCCACCCCAGTATATACTTCTATATTCCTTGTACTTATTCTATCCGTCTCTTGTGCAAAACCACCAGGGCCGTGAAGAAAACTGGGCCAGATATTAGCCCTCACAAAAAATGGCACTTTCTCACGAAGGAAGGCCTGTGCTGCTGTTAACCCATGGCATGGTGCAGAATTCTGGATAAGTACCATACTACCAATCACAAACTTCTGCTCCATCTAAGGTGAGAGAGAGTTATTGAGGATGTCCAGATACTCTTTTGTGCCGATCTTCAAGCCAGACTAAATGAAGTGTGGATCCATGACTCCAATCAGTCGCCACGGCTCCAAACGCCATCACAGCGGCAGAATTCTTAATCTCAAACACAGCGGTGAATTCAGAAGGGGTGTACGTAATCATTCGAGAATTTATGCGATTCACCTCAGCTTTCACAGTCAACTTCTCGTCCACAAACAGAGTTTTTCCATGAATGAGAGAAGCGCTGGGCATCTCTTGCTATGATTCTTTTGGCCTTGGCTGTTAGGAGGTGATGGCGTCGTCGAACATAGCTGGTCATACCAAGGTCCCTGTTCACAGATCTGGACACCATTGAAAGGGACACACTGCGTTTCTTTGCAAGAGTTGTCATAGTTATGGGTCGGTTGGGTTGAGGCCAGCGAGAAACTTTGGCTTGCGCTTGGAAGCACTTCGAGTATTATGTTCTTTTCTATCAATCTTTCCTTCATCTTTAACTTGTTCATAGACACGATAAACTGTTACATTTGGAAGTTGTCATGCCTTTTGAAGCACCTGTATCACTCAAAACATTGCGTTCCATCCATTGCCTCATCGCTCTAAGCTTGCTGAAACATGCTCAATGTCTCTGGAGCAGACTATCAAGTTTATCGCAAGATTTCATGCTGTTTCTTTGTTTGAACTTTCTGTCCAAGACAAAAAACGCAGACCACAGCATACTTGTGGTCACAAAAACACGAATTTCATAACTTACGAAGTAAACAGAACAATGTCACTCGGCACACTGCCTTCTCAAGGTCTCTGTTAGCTCTCCTTGCCACCTGTTGGCGCACTACAGAACTACTCCGAGAATCTTTTATACCACTTCGTAAGAGCAACACTGCAAATGTTGCTAATATCACGTCGTCCTACGAAAGTATTTGCCAATGCAGATTGTTATGCTATCTGTAGGGTTAGGGTTAGTTTCTCACATACAGAAATTTAATCCGCCATATACTTCACCGTAGGGAAAGTAGAAATAATTATTATCAACAATATGCCTACCCGTTAATTGTTACGCTCTTATATTAGGTGAATTTAGAAAGAGTTCGATCAGGAACTGAATCCACTTTTTTTTTACGTTCATCTGAATACGCCTTTTTATCATCTTTTATTATGCGCGTGAAATATGTTGTAACTTCAAACATTTGTGTGCCAAAATGCAAATATGATAACAGAAAACAGCATCTAGATTGTGAAGCACGATGTGTGTGTGTGTGTGTGTGTGTGTGTGTAAAAAGAAAAAAGAAATGAAGGAAGAAACGAAGGCAGGAAGAAAACAGAAAGAAAGAAAGGGGATGAAACAAAGAGAGATAAAGACAAAGATGGATCGGAGGAGAGGAGGAGGGGAAAGATTGAGACTATTCGTAGTACCTGGCAATAAAACTCTTATCGTAAATTATAATGTTTTATAAACTGCTATCACCTTCAATCTTCCAAATTGTATGTTTGATTTTGGTTTCGGGTATATTGATAAGGTAATTGCATTAATAACAATTGTTCACGTTTGCACAAGGCCACATGCTGTAAAGTGAGGTCGTAACCGATTGAGCTATTCCAGTGTACGCTCGATAATTTTATTGAACTCTGAGAAATGGAAGACGTAGCCAAAACTACTGGAATCTCAACTCAGTACATCAAAATATGTCATTAAATAATGAATGGTATTAATCTGTAGACCCCACTGGTTCTAGAAAGATACAACTTATTTTGAATTTAAAACATAAGAGCATATAGCTAAATATAAGTTTCGCGAAAACTTGATACCGTGTTCGATGTCCTCTTAGCATTTTGAATAGTATCCGCCATAACCTCTAATTATCTAATACTTTTTAGTGAAGGCGCATGGCTCAGTGGTTAGAGCGTCGAGCTTACGATCGTGAGGTTGTGAGTTCGAATCCCGGACGGGGTTGCGTGTTGTGTTTTTGTGCAAGACGCTTTATTTCACGTTGCTTCAGTTCACTCAGCTGTAGAAATAAGTTGCGACGTCACTAGTGCCAAACTGTATCGGCC
>NC_043006.1:80958804-81036304 GCF_006345805.1 Octopus sinensis | reverse complement strand
AGAAAGAAATCATAATTGATCCAACGGGTGTAGAATAATTCTATGGTAGGGAGGCCAAAATCTTCAAAACAGCTGCTGAATCCGTCATCAAAAGAGATTCGTCCATGTGCTCGAATTTGCTTATAGTTTCGAATCTGGAGTTGTGTGGTGTGGTGGGATCCTTGGAAGTAAAATCAATGTGGCAAATCTTTTAGATTGCATCACTTCTATCCATTTATATAACGATAATCCAGTTGAGTATACATGGCGTGCAGCTGGTCATTGGGTCCCCTGCATGCCTAACCAATTTAGTGACTCTACTTTTGTTGATGTGTCAGAAAGAAGGCTGGTGGCTTTCATGTCGTTTTGAGCATCGCCCTCGTATAAACCGACGTAGTTCTTTCGATTACGATATTTTGGAGAATTTCTGTGATTTTGACTTCATAATCAATTCAGTTTATCAAACACGCCTGATCTTCAAGGTCTCCCCAATCAGAATTAAAAATGTGCTCTCAGCGTGGATTGCGTGTGATAACATCCTTCTAAGTGTGTCAGCAGCTGTATTAATTTTCATCGAGCGACTATTAAACAATTTCCTGTATTTATGGCTTACTTTGAAATGCTTATCCAATAATGCCAAGAATTTTTAGTCTATGTCAGTTTTACGCTTAAATCAATGGACTGGGCCATATTATTGTCCTATGTCTATTTCTAGGTTTCATATTTGTAATTGAAGTGTTGAAAAATATCTCATCTTCGAAACCGCTCTTGCCAGGGCATTGTTGAGTAGGGGCTTGATTTATCAAATATTTGTTTTGGACAACAGAGATTAAATATCCTATTACCAATTGTTGGCTACCGGGTTTTTATACACTATAGGGGTTGACAGAATTTTTTATGAGTATATATGAGATTCTCAAACGGTTTATGATTGGGTTTATAAGTGTACGAGTTATAGTCTACGGAAGCATCTGAAAACTCACCTTTGGGCACATTAATGCTTACAGTAATTTTCAGGCCTACTTGATTGAAGGTATGTATGATTTTTTTTTCCTAAATTTATCAAGTGTATGTCTATTACATTAATATATGTTAAAATTACCGTAACGGTATAGGTCAATATCGGGGAATGGCAACTTCGATCCCAATGTAACTCGTATTTCAGTCTCAATGGGTTTAAGATTATTAAAACTTTTTATCGCCGAAATTAGATTTGTGATTTTTGAAGTAATGAAGTGTCTCTTATCGCTAAGGATTGTAACCTAATACCCATTTACTTCGTTTGGGTAGTTCAATGTATTCATCTGCGTTAACTTCCTTGCAATTTGTGGCAGCAACATCTACTGTTAGTAGCTCATATTTAGATACTGTATATATATATATGTATATATATATATATATATATATATATATATATATATATATATATATATATTCTGTAATAGGTCACTTCGAACTTTCTGATTCGTAGTAATATCCAGTGAATTCTATGATTTCAGACGATCATTAGGCACATGCTATACTCTCAAAGTTACACTACAATTAGTCTCTCAAACTTTCAATAAGGAAACTATATCCATCTTGCTCTGTATCAGTATAACCTAATTACTCAAACCTGTGTTGGGGTTTCTCTTTATGTCGATATTGATTGGAGTACACACTCGTTCGCAAGGACAGGGATATTGATATTCCCCCTGAATACAAATACGTTTAAATTCACCATCAATCCTTCTTTGTTATAGAAACATATGTAGTCCTCTCTCAGTTCATTATCCCCTCTCTCTATATATATATGTCTATTTATTTATTTCTCTCTATCTATGTATATATCTATCTATCTCTTTCTCTTTAGCAAAGGCTTGCGCGTACACATATAACCTGCACGCATCTTTCTCACGTACATACAAACACAGCATATATTTCTCTTTTCCTTCGTCGTCTACATCAATACGCACACAGTAGTCATTACAGCTTTGTATGCTTATGCTTATGCTTTGCTCAAGTACTCAATGTATCATCTGGGCTAGGAATTGAACCCACAAACTTATGTCCAAGTGACATACATCATAACCACTAGGCCATGCGCCCGCACCTCCGCTCTGTAAAGAAATAAGCGAATAATTCAACAAATTTTGCTTACCAAATGCCTGTTCGCTATCGTGTGGATGTACTTAAATCGATTAAAGTCTCATCTCTTATCAATTCTCAAAAGCATTCTTACGTATATTCGAAAATCAAATCTAAGCTCTGGGGAAAATGTCATATTTATTGGTACAATTAGTATTCCATCTGCGTTCACCGAATTGTGTATGATGTAGTGTAGTCTGTATGTTATTTTTGGCATGTCGTTAATTATATGTGTGCTGAAGACAGTAGACTTCTTTCTACGACTCCGAGGAAAATGTTAATCAATTAGCTGTAACTAACGACAGAATCAATTTGTCAATGACAATACCATATCCAATACTGAAGGAAGTCTTTCTATAATATCTTACTAATCGTCCTAAAAGGCCATTAGATTCTAATTACACTTCTATGTTAAATTAATGAAAGTGGTAGGGTGCGATGGTTGCACCAGTACCTGCTTAGTGCACATTACAGCTGAGTAAACTGTAAAAACATGAAATGATGTATATTGTTGTAGGACATGACATGCTATTTTGTCTAGGAATTGAACACACAACTTTAAGATTATGAAAAGAACAGCCTATCCACTAGGGCACACATTTTTCTAATCAGGCGCTATATTTTTGATGTAACGATTAATCTGTATGCATTTGTTTGAGGTGTATCTGATAGTAATAGTATACATCGATAGTTAAATTCTGAGCAGTCAATACTAAAGTTTCGGAGAGCTGTGAAACCACAGGTTGGGTAGATTTTAGTTTAACTTTGAATTCCAGTCTTCATGTTTGCACAAGAACATGAGAAGCCATTCTTGTGTATCGGTCCATGAAAAAAACGAATATTTTCATCATGATTAAGAGTAGAATTTTCAATACAACGGCTTAGAAAGAAATGCTGATATGGACGGTTAAATTTTTACTATTATCCCTTTTGTTACCATATTTATTTTGAGATGTTCTGTATTTCAGTCAATTAATTTTAAGGTATAACAAAGAATTTAGCAAAATAACTTAGTTATTATTAAGCTTGTGTTAGGAACTTAAATTGTGACTAAGGTTTGGTGGAAGATTTTAATTCAAAACTTATGGCAACAAGACATTTATGCTACAGAGCCAGAGGCGGTTTCAGCCGGGTTGGTATTGAAACTAGATAAATTCGAGTTTGTGAAGTCAATTTCATTACGCTGTAAACGATATAAATTGGTATCTTATGATGCTAAATATTTCAATGTAATTCCCAAAACCTTTTATAATAGATATATAAGTATATCCAAGACATAATATATACTTCAATAAAATAGATGATATTTGTCTTGCTGATTCAGTGGATTTCATACTAAGCTTTTAAGTAGTTGTGAGAAATTATTGAAGAGTGTGCTCAAGGAAATATTGGTTTATACATGAAAAGAAATACAGGTCGTTATTTTTCTCTGCAGATATAGATATTCGCTTGACGTGATTTACAATGAAACATGATACCTCCTTATGAATAAATTGGTTTAAAAGATTTTTTCCAGTCAAAACATCGTTATCTCGCTCTAAAATTATACATTACTAGCAGTATCACCCGGCGTTGCTCGGGTTTGTAAGGGAAATAACTATATAAGCATTTTTAGAGATGTAAAGTATAACAGCCATCTCAATATGGTTAACCACAAAGGGGGGGTGTTACTGTAGCTTTTTACGTTCTGAGATTTAATAATAAATTTTTAGAGAGTTACTTCCCTTATATATGCCAAAAATGCATTAAAATGGGAAAAATTGATGGTAATTTTTTTTTAAATCGTACACTCATCGTAGACGCGCGCTAATACCCAGAAGGGCTCGATATGAATCACGACTATAAGATACCCGGTTTTGGTTAAACTGCAACGCCAAATGTGGGAGTAGTTAGGAATCTAAATCGTAGGAGACAGACAGCACACAACCTCACTTTTATAAATAAAGATGTTCTCTAACTACTTGTGCACCATATCTCGTATGTCTTCTAGATTTGCTCCGTTTCTGATAGCATTGACCAATAATTCAGATTATTCCATGACATTAACTGACCGACTGGAAATCTTTGAATTAAGATAAAGCATCAACAGATAATTAAGTTGAAATATTTTGATACCTTCAGGCGAGAAGCAGCAACAATGTTGCAAATTATGTTTGGTTTAAACATGTATAAATCACGTAATGGAATTAGGCAAAAAAATTAAATGTTTGTAGAGTTCACGGGTTAACTTTCAACTATACTTAGTAAACATATAGACATATCTTTTCTTTAGAGAACTTCATATGTTTGGATAAGATTGAATGTTGCATCAAGACAGAAAATCTGAAAAAGAAAAAAAAAGCTTTCTTCTCTCCAGACGATGCTTTTGTCCCCAAAATTTACACTTCACTTTTCCACATTGCATACGAAGCTATCGAAAATCTTAAACTTATTTGTATAATTTTTACTGATGGAGACTTAAAATGATTTTTATTGGATTTCTTTTTTAATATTTTGTTCGTAATTTTCAGCTGCCAGCTTTCTAGATCTTAAACAAATTTCGTCTATCTGTATAAATGCAATAGAAGTCATAGCGCTTCCTAAACATGACACATGTATTCATAGTTAACATTGGCCAATGTAATTTCACCGATGACCTTTACGTACAACTACAGAGTTTTGACAAAAAAAATCAAAACATATTCATGTGTGTATGTGTGTGTATGAGTGTGCGTCTCTACGTATGTATCTCTCTATATATAAAACTGAGAATGTTTGTCTGTTTCTGTCTGTCTGTCTGTGTGTTTCCCTAAAACTTGAGAACTACGCAACCAATTTCATTCAAATTTTACACATGCCTTATTTAGGGGCCATGTAGTTTCATGGGCAACAAGATGTTCAAATTCTTGGCTAGGGCGAGCCCATAGCAATATCATATCTTCTTCACTATTTCAGTATTACGTGTTAAAAGTGAAACAAAAACATTTCTCGGATCTTTTCCTTTTGATGGACGGAATTCAACACAATTTCTAGTTAACTAAACTATTTGAAACTTCGTATACTGGTAGAATGTGTCAAAAGAAAACATTATTTTCACTTGGCTTTTTTGATAAATTTGTAATTTGTAAGTTTAACGTAGTATAATTATTCGAATTTTAACCAATGAATTGCCAGCGTTTGAGCTCAAATCATTTGCTGCGTCTAAAAACTCAGACATCCTGTTACAACGTAAACAGCGCGCACACACACACACGTGTTATTCATCCTTCTCTCTTCTGTCTGTCTCACTTTAATATTTTATAAAACATTCATACTAAATAAGGACGTGCATGAAATATAAATTTTATTATGAACTGCCATTAAGTAAGATTTACAATAAAACTAGACATTGATCGTGAGATTTATCATATTAGAAGAAATTAAAATTTTGAGAGCTATTAAAAACAAATCTAAAATCATTTTCAATAATGAAATATAATTTTAAGATGATCTAACAAGGCGCATATATTCCATGAACAAAAAATGCAGACACCTGCTTTAAAAATACCTGCGCGCGAATTTGAGTGAGATATACTTTTGTCTATACGCGCACCGAGTATGGTATATATGTATACGTAATACTGAGGTGATAGAACGAAAAAAGTAAAAGGACATCTTACGATAAAATAAAAATATATCAACTGGCCGTGAAGAAATTACAAGGAAAAATCCAAAGGGAAGAAAGCAGACGACACTATCTGGAGAAAAGATGGAGAGAGTAATAGGAGGTAATAGAAGGGAGATTAAGACGAAGTTTCAAACTGTTTAGTTAAAAAAAAAAAATAATAAAAAAATCTGTGAGCAAAACTGAAAAGATCCATGTTCACAATAACAAAGTTCGTGGAAGAACACACACACAGATGTATATATCTTTATATATAAAAGAGAAGTTGTGTGTCTGTCTCCTATGATTTAGATTCCTAACTACTCCCACATTTTGCGGTGCAGTTTAACCAAAACTGGGTATCTTATAGTCGTGATTCATATCGAGCCCTTCTGGGTATTAGCGCGCGTCTACGATGAGTCTACGATTAAAAAAAAATTACCATCATTTTTTTCCATTTTAATGCATTTTTTCGCTATTATATAAGGGAAGTAACTCTCTAAAAATGTCTACGATGAGTCAACGATTTTTTTTAAAAATTACTATAATTTCTTTTCCATTTTTAATGCATTTTTTTGCTATCTTTTGGCTATAACTCTCTAAAAATGCTTATATAGTTATTTCCCTTACAAACCCGAGCAACGCCCGGCGATACTGCTAGTATAGTATGTGCATATATATCTATGTGTGTAAGTCTTGTTTTTGTGTTTGTATGTGTAAGAGTGTGTATGTGTATCTCTTAATACGTATAAATGTATATGCACATATGTGCGTATACATGTGTGTGTGTGTATGTGTGTGTGTTAAATGAAGTTATTAACGTTTCAGTAAAGACTTCGTATATAGTTATATTTTGCATTGATAAGCCATTGACATGCCATTTAATAACTTTACAAATAACTGGCCAACTAGTAATTATAACGAAAAATTTGTTGAATTCAATTATTTGCTTGATTTCACAATATGCAGTAGAATAACATCTTGAGAACATTGTGTATCAAAATACTTGTGTATAGAAATCTGTTCACAAATAACAGAAACTAAGAATCTAAGAATTTTTATCGAAATTATTGAGAAGGTCTTCGAAGAGACCCAAATGAAGAAAAACTGTTTACATACATTATAGGTGTGTGTTTCTGAGAGAGAGAGAGAGAGAGAGAGAGAGAGAGAGAGGAGGGCAGATCGAGAGGAGCAGAGTTGAGAAAGGGGGTAAGAGAGAGAGAGAGAGAGAAAGAGAGCGGAGAGATATCAGAGAGAGAG
Source organism: Octopus sinensis (assembly GCF_006345805.1). NCBI lineage: Eukaryota > Metazoa > Mollusca > Cephalopoda > Octopoda > Octopodidae > Octopus > Octopus sinensis. The sequence continues at coordinate 81,029,316 of NC_043006.1, read as the reverse complement.
AGAGAGAGAGAGAGAGAGTGTGTGTGTGTGAGAGAGATGGTCTGTGTGTATGGGGGAGTGTGTGTAGGTGCATGTATGTATGTCTGAGTGTATATCTATGTATTGTTGTGACTGAAAAGAATATAAATAAATATCAGATGATGTTGTGAATGAATAATCTTGTTTATCCCCAGATCCAACTCAATCGCTCAGACTTATAATTTAAAGTAGGTAAGGGCAACTTTTACTAGAAGCGGACCGTATAAGACATGGCTCATCTTCACGCAGTCCGCACTACTAGAAAAGGTTCACGATAGTTTTTCATTGGTGTGCTCTTCAGAAAGTCCCACGGGTTGCAGTTTGCTCATGTCTGATTTAAAACTTCTACAGGTGAAAAGCACTTTGCTTTAGCCGTCTAACATACGGTTTGCGGGTCATTCCAGTTGCTTTATCTAGCCCATCGAGAGCCGCAGTAAGATTCTTTTGTTTTATAAGACAACAATTTTTCACTGGAAGAATTTCTGTGTAAAATGCTTGTTATGGCGAACTGGCAAACATACAACAAATCGTTTCGAGGGGCATATAATGAATTAATTGCATTTATATACACTCATGAATATGTATATACGGAATCATTATGTATTTACCCACATAGCGAGATAAATTTGGAAATATAATTTTTACTATATATTTACACGTTAAACTAATGTTTATTTTCCGGGTAATCAAAAAAAAGGTCTGAGAATAAATGAGATTTACAGTATTTAACGAAGTAATAACCCAGAAAAGTCACAGGATAGAAGAGAGCAATATTGAGGATGAATATATTATACTTGAATATGTATAGTGACGTTGAAGCAATATATAATCATGTTTCTGTATACTTAGATATGTGTGTGTATATATATATAAACGCATGTACAAGCATAAATATATATACATACATATATATGCACACACATATATGCATATATGCATATATATATATATATATATATATATATATTATATATATATATATATATATATATATTTACATGTGTGTGTATTTGTATATATATATTTTTATACTGAGAATTTGTATCTCTTTATCTATCTATTTATCTATCTCTATATATATTTATTTATTTACATAAGTGTTAGTGTATTTACCATTATATGTACGTGTGTGTGTTTGTAAACAGATCAACATCTATGCTAGTATATATATATATATATATATATATATATATATATACATTGAAGGCGATCCAACGAAGCTACACGAAGAAGATAGCCTCTGTGCAGCATACAAGCTACTGGGAAAGACTCAAGAGATTAAGACTCTATTCCGTAGAGCGTAGGCGGGAAAGATATGCCATAATATGCATCTGGAAGATCCTAGAAGGACTTGTCCCAAACTTTGGCATCGAGAGTTACACAAATGCTAGAACTGGGCACCACTGCATAATGCCGAGGACTCCAAATTTGCCATCAAGATGTAGGACAAGATACTGTGATAGCCTGGGCTTCAGAGGCCCACAGCTCTTCAATATCCTCCCGAAGAACCTGAGAGACCTGCATGGGGTTGATGCAGATGTCTTTAAAATAAAACTGGATCTCTTCCTGTCAGGTGTCCCAGATCAACCAACTTCACGGCAGGAGATGCAGATGAGGGCAGCTCCATAGAACTCTCTCATGTACCAAATGGCAATTGCTAAAAAGCATTCGTGAAGTAAAATCATGTAGCAACACCAAATGGCGGTGCCCCAGCATGGCCACAGCTCGTGAGCTGAAACTAGATAAAATAAATTAAATAAAATAATAAATAAAACATACATACACAAATTCACATATGCATACATACATAACTCTCTCTCTCTCTCTCTTTCTCTCTCTCTCTATGTATATATGTATGAATGTGTGTGTGTGTATGTATATGTACGCATGTGTACAGGCTGTGGTAGGAAAATTTTCGCAATGTTATATTACTAATTTTACGTTCGCAATTTCTTTGCTTTTGATCTTGTCGACTATACAGTATAGCAGGGTTAGTTGGGCACCGTCTGTGAGAAAAACAGTACCATGACGCAATTCACTCTGCCAGAAATTTCGAAGTGATATGCTGTACTGCTTGGCTTCTGTGCCGGAAGCTCCAATACGTACATTTCAGAGTGTTTGGTGTCAATCTGAGGACAGTGCAATCTGAGGACATGTACCCTGAGTCATATAAACCAAATACCCAGTCAACATCATGGTGTTCGGAATGATCACTAGTGATGAAGACGTTATTCCTCCATTCAGCTTCCCACACGGCCTCAGAATCAACACAGATGTCTACATGGTGTGTCTGGGCGAGATCGTAGTGCATGGGGCAAAGGGTGGGTGCTGGAAGACTTCGTTTCTGGCAACAGTTCTCTGCAACATGTCACACAAGCAGAAGAACCCAGTCAGACGATTTCTGCGACCACACCTTCCCTAATATCTGGCCATGTAACACACCAGACTGCAAACCCTAGATTATTAACTGTGGGATGCAGTTGAGTGAGAGATTAACGAAACTCCTAGTAACACCAAAGATGAACTGAAGGCAAGGATTATGGCAGCATGCACGAACTTAAACAACGAGACCGTCCAGAAGATTTGCAGGAGATTCCGAAGTCATCTGGAGGCCGTGATTGACGTCAATGGCGATTTTAGTCTGTAGTACTTCAAGATATTTTATGTAATTTTGATAAATATATCTAATAAAATGAGATGTCAGAAATATATTTTGATAAATATATCTGATAAATTGAGATGTCAGAAAGTTACAATCATACACATACGACAGACGAACGCCTTTCGGCTATACAACAAAACTTTTATGAATAAATAAATAAATAACAGAGGGTATCTTTCGACTGCCATACGAATGTAAGGTGGTGAAATAATAATACAAGTGCAACAGTAAAAGAATTATACATATACAATAGACACACGCTTTTTGCCGATACACCAAAAGGAAAATAAAGGTACCATTACAGCATAAATATATAACAGAAAGTGTCTTTCGACTATCAGACGAATGTAGTAGGCTGCGGCAAAGGAGAAATGGGCAGTCATATATATATATATATATATATATATATATATGGGTTTGGTGCATAATTATTGCGGTTTTTCAACAAATTTTATTCAATAAATCAATAGCATCAAACAAAAACAACTTTAATTGATTATTCCGGAGTATATTCACAATCTACTTCAATTACTGCTTCCCATTTGCTTGGCAGACGGTTAGGCCGTCATTTAAAGATGTTTTTGTTAAATATTGTTATTGTTTTTTGTTGAATAAAATTTGTTGAACAAAAGCCGCAATAATTATGCACCAACACAATATGTGTGTGTGTGTGTGTGTGTGTGTGTGTGCGTGCGTGTTATGATGTACTGGGTAAAAATTTCCATAATAAACCATAAAATGATTGAAAGGTTGTCTCCTGATGTATAAGAGATAACAGTAAACAATGAAGCTGATAATCTAAAACACAGATTACTCCAACGTCTGTCTATACATTTTTCATTCTTATTATAAGATGTTGTAATGGTTTTACTTGCACGATCTAAAAAATGCCATTGTGGTGTTCGGCCTGCATCTGTTTTGCTGCACCCACAGTGCGGGCGGGTTCTCTCGGCACGTCACTCTAAACGGCGTTATCAAAAGTGTCCTCCACGTAGCCGGCTGTCTATCAAAATTGGAGTCAACAAATCTTGGCCCCCGTGAATGTTAAGCCTACGGTCTAATAACCCTCTTCCCATTCGAGGGAGATAGATCTCTAATCTGGAACTTACTCTGGCACATTCTCCGTCTCCAGCTTTGCCGCATCGACCTCAAAACCAGATGTCGTCGATCGTAATGCAGAGGACTGGAAGATAACGAAGAACCGTAATTTTACGAGTCGCTACTTGTTCGTACCGGTTGCCGTCGAGATGTCAGATTTCTGGGATCCTGTACTGCTGATTTCCTCTACAAAATCAGAAGGACAGAGGCCCCTCCGGGAAATGATCCTCCGTGAGTTGGGGTATCGTCTACAACGACTGTTGCTGACGTTTCGCCGCGGCAGTGCCTTTGCCATTATACCAGAATTCAGATTGGAGTGTACAAACTGTTATTCCCCTCATTAATCTCCCCTTTTTTCCCCCTTTTCATTGTTTTTTTGCTGAAGTAATTCTGGAATTCTTTGTTCCTAATTCAGTATTTTAATCAATTCTCCGAGTCGCAAGGTCAAATCTTTCCCATATTTAGTTTTTAATATTGGGTCTCAGGGTGGTAATTTTTGGTTTTATAGTCGAAAATGGAGGTGATATTATTCATAGACTTAATTTGTTCTGTATATAACGTCATTAATATTAAATGAGCTATTATCCCAATGTAATATATATATATATATATGAAATGATATACGTTTACATCTACATGGAATAGAACAACAAAAATCCTTCCTCTTGTAATCCAATATCCATACGATTCAAGGTATTACGATACTTAAGTACATTACAGGTGATTATTATTAATTATTGTGATGTTAGCATGTCAAGGATACATTAGAATTCGGTAATTGAAATTAACGAAAATGCCTAGGTATATATACCATAAATTAACTGTGCTTTAAAAATACATATAACCGTGAAATTTTATTGCCAGACGTTATATGACATTTGGAGTCTAGCCTATTTTTGCACGTAAACACAATGTAAGGCTTCTAATGTAATTCCAATAATAGTGAAACAAATTGATTAGCGTGACAGACTAGATATTTTTTTTTCTCCTGAGACTAATTCACATGATATACCGCAAATTAATATAATGTTTGTTATATTATCGGTATCTTAATTGTATCTTAATTGTGAATATCGCTAACAAAATGTGTTGCTGTTACTATTTTACAAGGATACATCAATATAAAATTTCTAAGATAATTTGCTTTCTGAAGCATATTTTAGATATCATATACAGATTTCCCTTTCAGTTTACCCATATATATTCCTATTACTCGTATAAGTACACACATACATACATGCATGTATACACATATACATACATACTCAAATACATGGAGATCGAGTAATACATATATATGTACGTGTGTGTGTATGCATGTATATATGTGTGTATATGTGTGTGTGTTGACAAATTTACTTGGAAATGGATGCGTGGCGTTTAAACATATAATAATATAAATAATATATATATTTATAGAGTGTGTCTATAAATTACCTTTACAATCTGCAAAAAAAACTTAGCAAAATATAAACTAAGCAAGTAATAAAACTCTCTAAAGTCAAATGAAAATGATGTAAATATTAAAACGAAGTACATAAATTGAAATTTTAATATTTATTTGACATGGTAAGGCGTTTTTTTATGGATCCTAGTATTAATTAATACAATAGGTTGTGGGATTTGTAAAGGCAATTTATGGGCAGTCTGTATTAACATACATGCTATTATCTGTGTGTATGTGTGTGTGTGTGGGTGTGCGCGCCTGCACGTGCGTGTGTGTGATTGTGTATGTGTGAGTAGTTAAATTCTATAAAATATATAGATTGAGACCTGTGTCATACTATGATGCTAACACTATAAACTGATGAATTCGAATCTAAGCCAAAGGTAGAATCACTCCAGAAATGAAAATGTTTCTTCATATGAAGAAAACATACTTATACTGAGCAAGAAATAATTATGAAAAACTAACATCCAATATAAACCTTACAAAGAGGACAAGACTATCATTATCATAATAGTCGAGTGTTTTTTCTCTATAAAGTTGAAAAAGTTATCGGATAAATCAATCAAGACTCTATGCAAAGGAAGGCAAAATTATTTTTTAATCCAGCTGAGATAATGAAATTTGGTTCTCTTGTGAGAAACGTTTGGTACACAAATATTCAAATCGAAGCCACACTTTGGATATAGTCACAAATATTTCATGTTCATCTGAAAAGAGTTAGTTTCTGTCTTTGCTTCTTATATTTGTTGAACAAGGAAACGCTTGACCAAGCTTGTATTAATGACTGTTGATAAGGGAAGAATACTTTTCTTTCAAAGGCATCCATAAATTGTCAAGGCGTAAGTCAGTTAATCTAGTCTCGTGAATATTATCAGAGTAGTGCTTAGAAAGTACTTACAGCACAGTCTATATGATGTAGTGTGGATAAATAACACTATTTATAACATGTCATAAAGGAGCTAGGTTTCAGTGCTGGGTCTGAAGTATTTAATGAATTGTGAATTTCTTAGTCATGGTTGAAAGAATAACAGACTTCACTGTTGTACGTTTGATTCCTGGAGAAAATCTTCATATGCATTTATTGACTTATTTACTTATTTGCAGGTGTGATTGTATAGTCAGACGTTTGCTTCCCAACTACATGCCTCATTCCCACTGCGTAGCACCTTGAACGTGTGTCTTCTGCTGTAACCGCCGATCGAGCAGAGCCTTGTGCGTGTATTTGGTTGACAGAAACTGAAAGGCCGTCGTAGATATATATATAGATAGATAAATTTGTTTGTCTGTGTGCGTGTATATATATATATATATATATATATATATATATATATATATTGTGTGTGTGTGTTTGTGTATGTGTTTGTCCACCCCCTACCGTTTGATAACCGGTGTTGGCGTGTTCGCGTAGCCGTAAGCTAGCGGTTCGGAAAAAATGAACCGATAAAATAATTGCCACGTTAAAAGAAGTACTGGGTCGATTGCTTCGACTAAAACTTTATGGCGGTACCAAAGCATGGCCGCAGTCTAATGACTGAAACAAGTAAAATATTAAAGATATATATTTATTTTCCTAATGTGCACTATAAATACCTTGTGAAATACCATTATTTTTTTAATATTTCTTATGCATAATGCCATACCTCACCTTGCTAATTTATATTCTCTTTTCTGAGGATCGGGAATCAATAGACGTATGCATCATCCCTCTCCATCTTTTCCTGCCTCTGGCGATGGCTTTTACTTTCAGGTCTCCCTTCCCCTACTTTGATGTCAATCAGCTTGCGTATTTCTCGTTTTACAATGACTCATGCCTCTAGGGTGCAGTTACTGAGGTCTTATATTTTCAAAATACAGTACTATTCTCTTCTAAAGAGTTGACTAAAATTATCTGTCTGTTTACACCTACACAAGTACTGAGTAGTTTGTTCGATGGTCAGCCCATTTGATTCTCAACACAATTCAACTTCACTGAGTTTGGCAATGTCGTTTTCTCTTAGGGTTTAGTTTTCACATCCATACAAGCCAACAGACCAGGCCAGTGTCTCGAAAAGTTTTAATTTGATGTTCTTGTTAAAAGTGCTGTCCTCCCATAATGTATTAAGTGAATTTACGGCTGATCCCGCTGCCGCAAATTGTGCTCTTTGTAGCACCAAGTAATTTGAAATCGGTCACTTGCAATACACTCATCCAATGACACTCCATGGCTTTATGCGTAATATTTTATTTAAAAGAAACAAAACTAATGTAATTCTTCACATGGCATGGCCTTCAAATATCCTAAAGCTATAGTTTGGATAATGGATTAAGATTCATCAAGGGATTAATGAAGCTATAAAATTGTTCTTTACAGCTTTTAGCAGACACCAGAAAGACGGTATAAGAAATTTTGCTTAAACTTAAAGCCTTGTTTTTATTTCTTTTTTTTATCTAAATCCCTTTATTGTTTCCACTTATGTAGTTACTTTACCCACAAGATCTCCTTACTTCTGAAATATATTAGAAGTTTCCTACGGAAGAGAAAGTACAATGCATTTATAATAAAAATACTAGTATAACATTTAAACAACAAAATTTATTCGAAACTGTATTTGCGTATAATTCACCTATTTATTACTGTTTCAAGGGGACCTTTGAACAATCACTCAGGGAAAGCAGTTGCTGCAGAAAATCCCCAGTAGAAAACATTGTTCTATAGCCTTATTCATAATCATTTTTTAAGCACACACCCATATGCAATTCGTCTGTCCTACTCTTATCGGTCGGGACTATTTTGTTGGATTCGTAATTGCCTTAAAGGAACTGATTTTAACCGCAAGTGTATCAACATACATTAAATCTATTGCGAAGTGAGCATCTTCAGTATTAGGTAAATAATTCGATCGTAAAAAATGTGTACTTATAACTATCTATTGATCTATCTGTCCTGTAAGTTTTGCTGCGTTGTGTTCACGCAAAACATCTATAATCCCCCAAAAGCTGTTTTCAAATAAATCGTAAAACAAAAGAACGAGCCAAATGCCTTGTAACCAACAAAGGTATTGACAAATATTATATAAGCCTATAGTGAAGTTGAATTTTTCCAATTGATTCAATCAGGAATATGTTAACGTGAAGTATAAAATATTGATTTGTAGCTTCGGTACAAAGTGAAAAAATTTATGCGGAAAGAAAAGTCGATGATATCGACCCTGTTACTAAGCTTCAACTTAATTTATGGACTTCGTTGGGATTTGAAATCTCAGTGTAATGGAACGCAACTAAATAGCGCAAGATATTCTTCTAATCTATCTATATTGTAATCTTTTTTTTACTCTAGACACAAGTTCTGACATTTTGGGGGAGGGGGATAGTCGATTAGATCAACCCCAATATGCAACAAGTAGTTTATTTATCGACCCCAAAAGGATGAGGGGCAAAGTCGACCTCGGCAAAATTTGAACTCAGAACGTAAAGACAGACGAAATACTTGTTTCTTTATTACCCACAAGGGGCTAAACATAGACAGGACAAACAAGGACAGACAAACGGATTAAGCCGATTACATCAACCCCAGTGCATAACTGGTACTTATTTAATCGACCCCCGAAAGGATGAAAGGCAAAGTCGACCCCGGCGGAATTTGAACTCACAACGTAGCGGCAGATGAAATACCTATTTCTTTACTACCCACAAGGGGCTAAACACAGAGAGGACAAACAAGGATACACAAACGGATTAAGTCGATTATATCGACTCCAGTGCATAACTGGTACTTATTTAATCGACCCCGAAAGGATGAAAGGCAAAGTCGACCTTGGCGGAATTTGAACTCAGAATGTAGCGGCAGACGATATATCGCTAAGCATTTCGCCCGGCGCGCTAACATTTCTGCCAGCTCGCTGTCTTAATAGTCTTAAGTAATGGACGTGGAAGAATACAGGAATTTAAAAAAGGTTAAGTATTGCTGCGAAATTTAGAATTTGGTAAAGGAATTTCTGAAATTGTTCATCAAATAGTGTGTTCACTTTTTCTTTTTTATATATTTTTTTGATTTCCATTGCAAATTATTTTAATTTAACATTCTAGATTAAAAAATTGTTTGCAATAATCTAAAATATGTCTGTCTTACTTTTAGTATTGTATTATTTTTTATTTATTTTATTTTCTTACTAAAATTCATTATCCAAAAATTTTATATCGCAAATATTGTGTTAAAAGTAAATTCATGTAGGATTGAAATATAAGGGTGAAAAATTGTAAAAAAATATTTTAAAGATTCAAAAGAATTAATTTCTTTAAAGTTTGCACTATCAGATAACCAAGTAACTTCTATTTACTGTCAGAAGAATATTTTTATAAGAAGATAAAAGCTAATGAACAAATGGAGTGCAAAATGAAGAAATGGCTACATTTTATAACAAAAGCTTTGGGGTTATAATACGTCGTCAATTTTGCTTAAATTGCTATTAAGCGATTTTTTTAATAAAGCACTAGATTCGTGATATTAAATATTTAATATGGACACTTGCAGGCAATTAGCTTTTTCACTGAAATTGAAAATAGCTTCTTGAATATTTTAATTTAAACAATTATGTGAAAATGAAATAATAAGAGGGCATTTAGTACTATATTTATATAATCAAACTTTGTTTCATTGACTTGCATTTTTCGTTAACTACTGCATATCCTGTATTTTTCCAGGTTCAATACTTAAGAATATTCTAGCACTCTGCATCCACAATTTTCATTCTAGTCCACTTTTCTCCGTTATTGTAATTAATTATATTTACTTTTATATTTCACATTTTAGTAATGCTAAAAATAAAACATGAATGTTTTAATATAAAGTCATTTTTAAATTAAAAAAAAAATATTAACTTAATTTCTTTTCAAATGCAAGAAGCAAACAATTTTTTAAATATAAAAAAGCGAAACGTTTGATAAACAATTTCAGAAATTAACTTTGTTCAAAATTTTGTCAAACACAGTTTTTGCTTGGTAGCTCGTCACGTATTTTTTCATTATCATACTGTTTTCTCCAATATTGCCTATATTAAAGGCAGTAAAGATTATAATCAGTGGAAAAATTTTCAAATGGTTTTTCTTTGAAGTTGACAAAACTTTTTAACGCCTTTTCCATTTCTTCTTAACTTAACACCTTTATCAACAGTGAAGAAATTGAATTATCTTTCAGCATTAAGAAAGCCAAGTTGTCATACTTCACCAGATTTTCTTTTTCCTTTTCCATAATGGTCGTTTAAGTTTTGCTGCATGAATCATCTGAAAATAATTGACCAAATTGTAAAGAGATGGTGCTAAATACTGGACATGACAATTTGCAAGTAATATATATTTTTGAATTCTTTTTCTGGAGGATCTTTGTCATGAATACGTATATGATTCATCGAAATATTCATATGACCATGAGGAGCCCCTCTTTATTAATAACAGATTCTCCAAAAACGTGTGATGTTGCCGAAACCCCATAATTAACTATAGCTTGTAATCGGTGATAAATATGTTCACTTTGAGCAAAGGCATCATTTACATAAAAACTGCTAGTTCAGACAGTTTGAATATGTATATATATATATATATTTGGCGCAAACGTAGCTGTGTGGTAAGTAGTTTCCTTACTAACCAAATGGTTCTGGATTCAGTCCCACTGCGTGGTCACTTGGGAGAGTTTGTGGTAGTATAGCCTCGGGCCGACCAAAGCCTTGTGAGTGGATTTGGTAGACAGAAACTGAAAGAAGCCCGTCGTATACATTTATATATATGTGTGTGTGTTTGTTTGTGTGTCTGTGTTTGTCTCCCCTGCCACCATCGCTTGACAACAGATGTTGGTGTGTTTACGTCCCCGTAACTTACCGGTTCGGCAAAATAGACCGATACGATACGTAATAGGCTTACTAAGAATAAGTCCTGGGGACGATTTGTTCGACTAAAGGCAGAGTTCCATCATGGCCGCAGTCAAATGACTGAAACAAATAACAGAATAACAGAATATATATATATGTATATAAAGAAATTTCGAAGCGCCAAGTGAGGTGGAACTTTAGAGAAGAAAAAGGAAATTTCCAACTGGGAAAAAGTTGTAAAGTCAGCTTGAATAATCGTGTAAACACTCATAGATGATGTTTTTTTTAAAAAAAGAAAGCGGCAGCAAGCCAGTACAGAGTATGGAATCCTATACCCGTCAAATTCCTGATGAGCGCTCTATACCATTAGGCTGACATCATATATCGTCTTTCATAACGATAAATATCTTACAATAACAAAAATATTCTGGTTTGTTTAAATTTATCACTTAAATTCACACCACTTTAAAGTAGCATATATTTTTTGACAAAACTTTCACTATTAGCTTCTTTTCGTGGAGCTCTTCATTAGAACTCAACTATTGTATAATTTTTCTTTTACAATAGCCAGGTTATTCTGAATCAAAACCATTTTGAAGTGTTAATTACCATTTTTTCGTCATTGAAAGCTACACTACCATTTTCATATCTAATGTTTTATTAGCGAGGTTTCCATCAAAAGATTCTTCTCAATGAACACATTTTTCAACCCAATTATTTTATAATTTTAAAATAACTGATATATTTTGATTAAAATTAATCTTTTGCCTTACTTTCCCATTTTAACCTTACATGTTTTGACCTAACGTTTTTTCTAATAAACCAAATTTCAGTTATTTTATCTCAGAATAGAGTTTAGGATTAGAGCATCATTGCTAGTAAAAACTCATTCAGTTTGGGTCAGAACTGAATTAGTGATGAAGCCTAGAGCTGCTCGCGTGTGACTAAAAGTTGACCTTAAGAATATATTCACCCTCTACTGTGGGCGAATCATATTTGTATCATAAATACGTTTAAGTTTTAATGCTGTGGATAAATGTTTATTTCACTTAAGTTTTCAATATTTTTCAGAAAAGCCCTAAAACCTACCACCGACCTACTTCTCTTTTGATACGCAAGTCCTGCATTTATTGCAAGTAAAAGTACCCAAAGTATTGGGTTGTCCGGAAAGTTCGTGCCGATTTTTAAAGGAAAGAAAACGGTCAATAAATACTTGCTATTACATTTTTAATCAAACAATTATAAGCCATTTTGTTGCACAAAGTGTATACATCTTTCCTTTAACTTGAAGATACCCTCTTCCCAGAATTGAGGTGGTTTCATGGCAAAGAATTCATCAAGGTATCTTTTTACGACAATCAAGGAGTTGAATTTTTTACCATTAAGACTATTCTGCAGAGACCTGAATAAGTGGAAATCCAAAGGAGCAATATCTGGTGAATATGGATGGTGGGGTAACACATCCCAGCCGAGCTGCAACAATTTTTGTCTGGTTCCCAAATCATCAAGTGTCGAAAATGAACTTTCTTATCTTCCATTTTAAAGGGTTACAGAATTCACACAGGTTATAGGGACATAAACCTTCTTCCACGAAAAGATAGCTTAAACGGTGCTCTAACTGGAGATGTAGTGAAATCCTATTTTATGGACTCAACCATGTTCTAAAATAAGTCGAAAGGTAAGCTACTATAAATCGGCACGAACTTTCCGGACAACCCAATACAATGTCGATTCGTTTTCCCTCGTCATTTAATTTTATTTACAATACGGATGCTATTAGAAAAAATATAACCATCATAATGCCTCATGCTCATATTCTAATAAATATATACTGGTTTCGTGTTTGTGAAAAATAGACACGCACAGACACACAATACATTGCAATTCGAAAATAGGACGTCAGTTCTTTTGCAACGAAATTCTTATTTACAGTTAATTTAGGCATAATCTAACTAATGCACCTCAATGTAATTTAATACTCAGCGATGATAAATAATGTAATGCGCAGTTCTGTAGCCTAATTAGAAGTATCACAATTGAAGACATGAGTGCTGTGTTACGCTTCAATGGTCAATGTATTTCGTGAACTGTTCGTGTCTACTATATCTTCATGACTTCTATTGTAGCTACTGAAAGGTGTGAATACCATTTCTCTGGAGAATAACAGAAAATCAGGAGGTCGTTATTATAAGCCCCGGGCGCGTGTGTGCGTGTATGTGCGCGTGTACGTGTGTGTGTTTATGCGTGTGGGGAGGGTGTGAGTTTTTTGTTCGTGTGCAATATGCATGTAGATACATAGAAAGAAATAGATAGAGAGATACCTAAATACATAGATAGATAGATAAATACATACATACATTGATGCATACATACATAAATTCACACAAAAAGGCACAAACACACACACATATATGATATTGATTTTTAGCATAGACTTAACGCCACATATATTCGATTTGAAGTATGTATATATATATTTGATTAAATCTATTTCTCTAGTACTTGACTGTTCTTTTAATTTACCCATGATAGATGGATAAAATACAAAGGTGGAACTCTAGCACATTTGACAACATGGCGTAAAGGGACGTTACAAAACTGAGTAAGGAATTTTTTTCCTTCTTTTTTTTGTGAACTCACCCTCTGATAATTCAATGATTTTTTCACATTATTATTATTGTTGTTGTTGCTGTTATTAGCTCAAATTTCAACGGGGTCGACTTTGCCTTTCATTCTTTCAGAGTCGATAAAATAAGTACCAGTTGAACACTGGTGTCGACTTATCTCCTCCCCACCAAGATGCCGCCCTTGTGGTAAAATTTCAAACCACCACCATTATTATTATTATTATTATTATTATTATTATTATTATTATTATATTATTATTATTATCATTATTATTATTATTATTATTATTAAGGACGCGAGCTGGCACAACCGTTAGCACGCAAGGCAAAATGCTTAGCGTTATTTTGTCTGCCGCTATGTTCTGAGTTCAAATTTCGCCGGGGTGGACTGTGCCTTCCATCCTTCAGGGTCAATTGAATAATTACCAGTTACGCACTGCATCATCTCCTATATGTCGGTCCTAGTGGCTAATAAATGAAATATATTTTATAGCGTGCTTTCACTTCACTACCGAGCATAGCTCTGTGTGCCTTGGGTATCTGCTGTGGTTTGTTGTGATGCTCTTATGGTTACTGTATTGAAAATGTTTTGCGTAGGGTATGTGCAGTGCCCAGTAGTGCAATTTTATTTTTATTATCATTATTATTATTATTATTATTATTATTACTTCAAACTCCGCCGAGGTCGACTTTGCTTTTCATCCTTTCGGGTCAATAAATTAAGAACCAGTGAAACACTGCGGTCGATGTAATCGACTAGTCCTCTCCCACAAATTTGAGGCCTTGTGCCTCCTGTAAAGAGGCTTATTATCATTATCATTAGTTCAAACTTTGCCGAGGTCGACTTTGCCTTTTATCATTTCGGGGTTGATAAATTAAATACCAATGAACCACTGAATTCGATGTAGTCGACTTGTCCTCTTCCCCCAAATTTCAGGACTTGTGTTAGAAAGATTTACTATTATTATTATTATTATTGAGTGAGCGAGCAGAGCATGCCATCAAAGTGACACTGGGGTAAAATATACGAAGCCCAGTATACCCATCATGACTACCCGTCTGATAAGGGTACACCAGGCACATGCATCACAACCATATGTGCGCGACACGGTGATCTCATATCAAGATAAACAGCACATGACCTTGCAGGTGGAGCCCAATTAGAATTTTGTTCAGATCGAGTAACCCATCCCGCTCAAAACGTCCCTGAATAAGGGTTGTTTAAGGACGGTGAACGAAACACCCATATTTCCAGAGGTGAATTATTCAAACCCCAAAGAATCCTTCTCAACACATGGCTATGATGCTCCCCCACTACTTCTGCTCGTGATCAGAGATGCACATATCGTCAGCCACTAAGGGACTTGCTCACCTGGTTAAGGTCAAACAACTGACAAGCAAATCTGTGGTATTGAGCAGAATATTTGCTGTAGCCCATCTTTTATACCAAGACAAAACAAAGTACATGATAACGCTTTCAATCAGTTAAGATCAGAAGCCATGAGAGCCACTGCCTGGTACTGCATCAGGGCATTTATTATTATTATTATTATTATTATTATTATTATTATTATTATTATTATTATTATTATTATAATGTTGACCAGCAGGCAGAATCGTTAGCACGCCGGAAAAAAGATTATTAGCGGCATTTCGTCAATCTTTACATTTTGAGTTCGAAATCCGCAGAGGTCAGCTTTGATTTCCGTCCACTTGAGGTCGACAAAATAAGTACCAGTTATGTTCTGGTGTCGATGTACTCGACTTGTCCTCTTCCACCAACTTTCAGGCTCTGCACCTTTAGTAGAAAAGATTATTGCTGTTTTTTATTATTGAGGGAGAAGGCAGTTCATGCTATCAAAGTGACGTTGGGGGTCACAATATTGTATAGAAAACAAGCATCTCTCTAAAGTATTAGAGTAGCTTTTTTCCGATTTTACTTCGTCTGAAACACTTATCATCATCATATTGACAAAATCCAGCAAGTTTAGTGGTCGGTGTTTAATAATGTTCACCTGTAATATCTTCACAAAACAATCCGCGCCTATAACCAATTTTCTCGTACTCTGCAGGATCACACTCATTCACAGAAAATGTAAGCTGATGGAGCCCTCTAAGTGACACACCGTCAGACAATAATATATATATATTTTTATTGCCCACAAGGGGTTAAATACAGAGGGGACAAACAAGGACAGACAAAGGGATTAAGTCGATTATATCGACCCCAATGCGTAACTGGTACTTATTTAATCGACCCCGAAAGGATGAAAGGCAAAGTCAACCTTGCCCGAATTTGAACTCAAAACGTAACGGCAGACGAAATAGTATTCCTTCACTACCCACAAGGGGCTAAACACAGAGAGGCCAAACAAGGACAGACACAGGGATTAAGTCGATTATATCGACCCCAATGCGTAACTGGTACTTATTTAATCGACCCCGAAAGGATGAAAGGCAAAGTCGACCTCGGCGGAATTTGAACTCAGAACGTAACGGCAGACGAAATGCTGCTAAGCATTTCACCCAGCGTGCAAACGATTTTGCCAGCTCGCCGCTTTCTGTAAGACTATAATATATATTACTAACTTCTCTATAAAATATTTCGCACCAATATTAGTTGTATTTGTTCCGACACATAACGTTTTGAATTCAAATTAGGCCGCGGTCCACTTGGCCATTTATCGTTCTGGGGCCGATAAACAAGTACCAATGAAGTTCTGGTGTCGATGTTATCGACTTTTTCCTCCTCTCACAATCGGTGGCCTTATGCCATATTTAGATAAACATTTATTTTTATTATTAATACTTATATTTATATTTCCATATTATTTTGTATTATTGAAATAAATTTACAAGCAGGATATTGCAATTTTAACATACGAGGGGCGTTCAATAAGTATTGCCCCTGACCCACTTCCCATAGCAGTAGAGAAACGAAACTTGGCACAGTTATTAGTCTTTTTCTACATAGGAATCACCCACAGTTACGCATTTCTCCCATCGTTTGATGCAGCTCTGGAGACCGTTTTTGTAGAAGACCCCAGCTTGGTCCTCCAACCACGACGTGACTTCAGAAATCAAGGCTGCATCATCTGGGAAACGCTTTCCTTTCAAAAACAACTTCATGGCTGGGAAGAGGTGAAAATCAGAGGGTGCAAGGTCAGGAGAGTAAGGGGATGGAGGAGGAGTTCATAGCTGCACACCTGTGCTTCTGATCTGGCAAGACGCGAGTTGTGAACCGGAGCGTTGTCCTGCAGGAGGAGGATACCTTTGCTGATCTTGTACCGCCTCTTGATTTTGATAGCTTCTCTTAATTTCCTCAAAAGTGAAGCATAACAGGCTCCTGTAATTGTGGTACCCTTTGCCAGGAAATTTGTCATCACTACTCCGTCCTGGTCCCAGAAGACTGTGAGCATGACCTTGCCAGCGGATGGCTGCACCCTTGCCTTCTTTGGAGGAGGTGAGTCACGGTGCTTCCACTGCATTGACTGGGCTTTGGTCTCTGGATCATAGTGATGGACCCAGGTCTCATTCTGTGTAATCAGTCTTTTGAAAAATTTTTACTCATCTTCTTGGCACATCTCCAAATTCATCCTCGAGCACTCGACGCGTTCTTGCTTCTGGAAAGGTATGAGCAGCCTGGGAATCCATCTGGCAAACACATTTTGCATATGCAAATGGTCATGAATGATAGTTTCCACAGACCCGGTACTAATCTTGACCTCATGGGCTATTTGGCGAATAGTTATGCGTCGATCTTCCAAAATGGCAGCCTCAACTTGACGGACAGATGCCTCATCAATGGCAGAAGGGGGGCGACCAGATCTAGGAGCTGTTTCCACAGAGTTCCAACTATGTTTGAATTCATGATGCCAGCGTTTTACAAGGACATATGATGGGGCATCATCACCATAAGTTACTTTCATTTCATCAAAAGTCTCCCGCGGTGTGCAACCTTTCAAATACAAAAACTGGATCACTGCTCGACACTCAACAGGCTCCATTTCACACTTGACTCAGTTCAAACACCTGTAAATCAGAAACCACAATTAGTTCAGAGCTGTAATTTGCCACTTAATCCATAGAGATACAAATAATTGCACACGCAAAATTTCAGCTAGATCAAACAACTGCAAGTGGATCAGAGGCATTACTTATTGAACGCCCCTCGTATATTTGCAAGATTTTTGATGTGAAATCGTATGTTGAACCTTGAAAAAGGAGATGCACATACGTGCTGGGAAGAAAGAGTTACTTAAAAATAATATAGTTATTGATAAGGTCATAGAAAAGACTTTGACAGTGCGTAATAGATCATGTACATCATATGCTGATTAATTATATAATTAATTCTTTTATCTATTGCTTGTCTCAGTCAATTCACTGTGGACCTGCTGGGACATTGCCGTGCAGTGTTTACTGCAACAAATGGACCCCATTACTGGGGTCGATTTATTTTTGTAACAATTTGGTATCTATTCTATCGAACTTTCTTGCCGAAAGGCTAGGGTACGGAGACATATAAAACTGAAACTTAGCATAACGAATGCGTTAGCTTTTTTTGGCACAAAATCTATATCAGGAGAATTAAGATTAGAGATGTATAGGATTTCCATGAATGAAGAAATAGTGACGTATAATAGAAAGAACAAAAAACTGGCCGAGGAATCATAAAGGGGAATACTATACTAATATTAATAAAGATTATGAAGCATTTTGGCAAGTGGTCTATTAACTTCTAACCTAATTTTTGCCCCAAAATTAATCTTTTTATTTACTTCTCATAACATAAAATTGAGCTCTCTCTCTCTCCCTCTCTTTCTCCCTCTCTCTCCACAAACACATATTTGTGTATATATGTGTCTAAAGGTACATATCTATTTATCTATCTATCTATCTATCTATCTATCTATCTATCTATCTATCTATCCGTATGTTTGCCTGCCTGCTTGTTTGTCTGTATGTATGTATAAGCAGAAAGAGGACGTAAGAGGGAATAGCAAATAAAAATTTTGTACATTAATTTTTGTATACCTGTTGATGTTGTTTGTATTATTATTATTTTCAAGTAACGAACTGGCAGAATCATTTCAGAGTCAGGCATAATTACTTAGCTTCAATTAGTATGCCTGTACGTTCTGAACTTAAATGTTTCCGAGCTCAACTCTGCCATTCATCCTTTCGAGGGCGACAAAAGGAAAAACGCATCAAATACTGAGATTGATATAATTGAGTAGCTGGCAGAATGGTTACACCGCCGAGAAAAATGCTGAGTGGCATTTCTGAGTTCACATTTCGCCGAGGTTGACTTTGCTTTTCATCTGGTCGAGGTCGATAAAATATGCACTATTTGAACACAGGAGTTGATGAAATCGACTTACAGCCACCCCTGAAATTACTGGACATGTACCAAAATTTGAAACCGATGTAATTCAATTCAATTCAATTCAATTTTGATGGGCTCAAAAAGCAAAAGCAAGGCCTTGTAGGGGGCCAAGGAGTTATGTACAGGGAGAGTGGTCATACAAAGATTTCAGGCCATTTCTGGTCAAGAGAGACTTTGAACCGAGCGGTCGTCGGCATCATCACTATCTCGTCTGGCAGCTTATTACACGGATCCGCAACCTGAACGGAGAAAGCCCCTCTCCTTCGATTGAGATGAAATCGTCGTAGATAGAGCTGTAATTGAGTCCCTCCCACCGAATTTCATGCTTTGTGCCTAGAGTATCTATGCCCGTGAGATGGTAGATTCGTTAGCACGTCGGACGAAATAGTTAGCTGTATTTCTTCTGACTTGTTACGTTTTGAGTTCAAATTTCGTCGAGGTCTTCTTGGCCTTTATCGTTCTGGGGCCGATAAACAATTACAAAGCAAGCAGTGCTTACTTTGAAAAGTCGGTGAACTTATGAGAAATTTAAATAGAAAGCTTTCTTTATCACTACTATTATTCTTTTCATATCATTTTCATTATTGATTTCGTTGTTATTTTCTTTCTATAACTGATCTTCCTAATTTTTTCTTTAAAATAAAAAAAAAACATATCATGTATAAATTTAAACATGGTTCAATTAACTTGTGTGAACTATTGTTTATTCAGCTACAATTGTTAGTTATATTGCTGCTGTTTTTAATAAGGAACTGTCTTTTGCTGACTAACATTATCGGAAAATAGCGAATATCTAGAGAATTAGAAATGGAATTGCAACGTCAGACGGAACCTAGTTAGGGTATAATTAAATATTTTTGTAACAAACTTGGCATGTAGTGTACTCCACACCATTTCCACATACATAGACACACACAAAAATAATTAGATAAACTCGACAGAAATGTGTGAGAAATTTATGCCAACCGAAAAATATGCTTTAAGCAAGGAAGTTTTTTTTAAGCATTGAAAAATGCATTAATACATATAATATGTTGTTATGTGTAAATGTTTGTTTGGTGCAAATAAAATCATGCACAAGATGTGCATAGGCTCGTCCTACATTATTAGTTCGGTACACGGGATTCGTGCTGCCCATATATATATATGTGTATATGTGTGTGTGTATGTAATCATAAATTCTATAGGGAAAATAATTGTGCATTTATTGTCACTGTTCATTTTATTTTGCTATATTGCACTTAGGTGGGATTTATCTGGCGTAGATGTTTAGAATGTGTGAATATAATACTTTCGAAATTACAAAAATTGCTAACATAGAGAGAAAAGAGGGGAAAAAAACATCAAAATATAGTTTGAAGTAATGATATTTTCTTCTTCTTAGTTTGTTTTTATTTCCACCTACGGTTGTCAATGAAGTGTCATTTTACACCATCAACATCTGGAAGATGGTTCGTTCTTTCGATATCGGGCACGGTAGCGCGGCGGAGGAACGGGTGACCGGCGTAGGCCTGGCTCAGGCCTGGCGCAAGCCTGCCGCTGGCGGCCCCAACCTCGTACTAGCCGCAGTTGTAATTAATATTAGCCTGTTTTCTTGCTGTAAGCGAAATAATGGAGAGTTGTAGAAAAAATGTTTCTTCTTTATTGTATGTATTTCAGTTTTTAGACTGCATTATGCTGCGATACAGCCTCGAATAATTTGATTGAACAAATCGATCCCAAACATATTCTTTTTTGTGAAGCCTAGTAGTCATTCTATCGGGCTGAAACAAATGACCAGTTATCAAGTTGCATAGGGAGAGACAGGATGACATATACTCAAATATATATATATTTGTGTGTGTTTGTGTACGTGTAGGTATGTAAGTTTATATATACATATATATATGTGTGTGTGTGTGTGTGTGTGTGTGTGTGTGTGTGGAGGCGCAATGGCCCAGTGGTTACGGCAGCAGACTCGCGATTATAGGATCTTGGTTTCGATTCCCAGACCGGGTGTTGTGAATGTTTATTGAGCAAAGACAACTAAAGCTCCACGAGGCTCCGGCAGGGGGCAGTGGCGATCCCTGCTTTACTCTTCCTCCACAAATTTCCCTCACTCTTTCTTCTGTATGCCTGCTCGCTTAGCCAGTGGGGTGGCGTCATTTGAAGGCTAAAACAGTGCGAAGCGCATTGTGACCAGCGATGTGTAGCAACATCTGATAGCCTGGTCGGTCACGGTGATCACGGGGATTATATATATATATATATATATATATATATATATAGACAGAGAGATAGATAGATAAGTAGATAGAAAGATACATAGATATTCTTTTAAGCGTTTCAATCCAAAGGCTGTGGTGATGCTGAGACACCGCATTTGTTACGACATTTTCAATGACCATTCTTTTGCGATTGACATTTGGTGAAAATGAGAGTTCAATATCGCTACTTACTCTTGAGGTCTTGCCGTTATGTAGATTCAACTTGGACCTTGGACAACAGGTGGTCAAGTTGTTTCTTGAAAACTTTGACTCCTGCTGCATGGCTTTATATTTACACATACACACACACACGCATACACACACACATACACACATATACTCACACACACACACACATATGTATATATACATATATAGATACACACATGCACATAGTTATATGTACAAAAATAAATACGCACGCACTCATGCATATATATATACATATACATATATACATATATATATATATATAGAGAGAGAGAGAGAGGGAGAGACAGACAGACATATATCTTTGTTGTTTCGCCAGAAGCAATAAAGTACAGGAATGTAGAAATGTAGAGTATTCTTTAATATATTATATCTGAAGGACATCAATTGCCGGTACTCAGAGTTGCTCGTTTACGATCATCAGATCGTAAACGGAGTCCGGTTTTAGTTTGAATAACCACTGTCGGAATGTTTTTTGAAATATGAAAAGAAGGCTTAAAGAAACGCATATCTTTTTTTGATTTTATTTTTGGGTTCTCGTAGTGATATTTTAAACATCATGAAATGGTGTTGCTATTGCTGTTGAGCGAACGGTCTTCGTCCCTTGGGAGAAGTCTGAAACGAGGTCCTTTGCTATTCGTAAGACTCGCAGAAAAGAAAGCAGGTCAACGTCCGACACCGAGAGCATCGACGGATGGATGAATGCTCATCAAGGCTCAGCGGTTGCGTAGGAGGTCGGGGACAAGAAACAGGAAGAAAGAGTGAGAGAAAGTTGGGGGCGAAAGAGTACAACAGGGGTCGCCACCACCCTCTGCCGGAGCCTCGTGGAGCTTTAGGTGTTTTCGCTCAATAAACACACACAACGCCCGGTCTAGGAATCGAAACCGCGAGTCCGCTGTCCTAACCACTGGGCCATTGCGCCTCCACTGGTGTTGCTGTTGAAGCAATATTCGAAGATATTATTACCAAGTTATACTTTTAATGTTTTAATGTGTAAAGCAAAAAACGAGACTTTTTTTTTCTCAAGGCACCAATTGTTTGAACAAAAGAACTCAGCTGTTGACGCCTTATATACACGCGGCTAAGTGTCTTTCATGCAAAAACAAGCCTCCTTGAATTTTGTTCTGGTTCTGATTAAAACTTCAGTTTTCGAAATGTTTAATTAATAGGCTTTATTGATACATGCATCAATATGTGTCTATGTGGGAGTATACAGACACAGGTGCATATAATAATTTTACCGTAAGAACCAGAAAGGAAATCATGTATGAGCTTGAAGCAACCGTTTTCGCACGTGTCATTCACAAAAGGTTTTAAATGAAAGAACATATGCATAAGTGATTTCTTCAAACTTTCATTTCATATTTAAAAATATATTCATATAGTGGATATTCAAAAGAAAACCTAGCTCGTTTAACCAGCTGATGATCGAGGCTAGCAACTCTGAACACTGGAAATTGGAGAAATATATATATATATATATATATATATATATATATATATATATATGGGTAACAATGTTTGGAAGGAATTTCCGTCTGTTGTACCATGTATTTCTACCTGCAATCTTCAAAAGAATGAGGTTTACAAATTATTATTCTAAATAATACCCACACTCACTGAAAAGGATGCCACGCTGAACTGAGTTATCCAAACACACCGTCATAAAAATTAGACGTCCAAATCAATGAAAAATATACTGAGAAAGAACGAGCTCCATACAATAACAACTGACCCAACAGTACATGAAATGCGGAAGATTCAACTTTAGTAAGTATTGAAAACTGACAAAAGGCTCGGTGATCCGTTTTAGATATGTCTTCACAATAAAGAAATGTACTAATTTGCCCTATTAATTTCTGAAATTGCATGCCCAGGATGTGGAGAAAACTACACGGAAGAAACAGTGATGTCCTTAAGAAAACTAACATGCCTCTGCGTACATTAAAAATTAAAATGCAAGAATACATACAAATAGAACGCGGTGTGACACACAAACTTGCAGGTAAGAACCAAACAGATTTTACAATTTTACTCTTGTTAATTTAACGATAGCATAACACGACAACAATGCATAAACAACGAAACAACTTTCGCAACCAAATGTCCAGCAGTTCAAAATAAGTGTGGGAGAACAAAGGAAAGTGAGTAAAAGTGATGCGGATGCTGCTGCGAATATCCCTGCAACAACTATTTTTCCTAACAATTGTGCTGCAAGAGCAATTACCGTCAAATGATACAACCAATACCACCTCTTCTACCAGTAGCATGGTTGTTGCTCCTCTTTCTACCATCCACTCCTAAAATGACGACGACGACCCAGTAACCAGCATTCACTTAATTTAATTTATTCAGTTACAGTATTTTATCATCCTCTTTTATGTTCCTAACTTTTCCTAGTAACGGCGTTATCCTGTTGCTTTACTATTTAGTAACCAGCAGAATAAAACGAACCACCAGCACCATTTCAATTTCATAAGAATCACATGTGAACTTCTAGAGCTAATATCATGAAAAGTAATTTTGATTTAATATAATTCAATTTATTTTCCCTTCTCTTTCTGCGGACTAAATATATTTTTCATTACAGTCGCCACTTCAGTGTTATTCCGTTGCACGATATTTCGTCTGTTTCGTGAAATGGCTTTTAATCACCATTCGAACAAGCGATTAATGTTTCATGACTTTCTTAGCGTTACTCAGATGTGTTTCCTGTCTGTCACTCTGTTAATCTATCTATCTTTAATTCTATATGTCTGCCTATCCTTTTGTCTCTCTCTCTCTCTCTCTCTCTCTCTCTCTCTCTCTCTCTTTCTTTCTTCCTGTGAGCACCTTTGAGCACCAAAACATGGATATACTCCAATACGTACACATTTCCAAGCACACTCCCTCTTCCAGTTTAAACTTGCCCCCAAGAATCTCATTCTAAACTCTCTTCCTTGTTTCTGTTTTTCTCACCCCCTTTCATTTTCTCACCCCTCTTGTCATTTTCTTCTGATGTAGGACTCACGTCTGAAACGCTAAGATTATCTTCCTCACTTCTTTTAATGTGTTAAACAAATACAATATTTGTTACAATCTGTCCCTTCTGTGCTGTATTTTTCGCTTTTATTCATTACATTTACCATGAATATACACACAATCAGACACCTATGCAAACTCACACACATACATACATCCATACAGATATCGCATCTAATGCACAACGTTTTTTAAAAGTTTTTATCAAGAATGCTTTCCTATATTTCTTCGAAATACGTGCAGTTTGTTTGGTACTGTGAAGTTTGTAAATGCATCGTTGTTTCTAGGCCTTCATTATTTTGTCTTCATGTAGTGGCGTTGAACTTATTGTTAGTCAGTAATATGTGACGTCTTGTGATTTGTTTGTGAGTTTGTATTGTTTGCATGCTTAATCTAGCTTTTCAAGCGATGAACAAATAACTAATACCATTTACAAATTCGATTGAAAACTTGAAAGTTAAAAACTATAAGACGCTAACTGTTAATTTTGCCATGCAGTTTTGTGAAAGCAGTGTTAATTCTGAAAAGAAAAATCATGTTTATGTACGAATATATTCTGACTAGTGTCTACACCTTTATTGCTTTTACCGAATACATTTGATGAAATGACGTAACTACTATATTATTCAAAATGAGTCGTTATATATCAGAGTTTGAGAAGAGGGTATGAATCAAAAGAACCCCAAATAATTTCACTATACTATTCAAATGCGAGTTCAGTAGAAAATTAATGAAACCTTTCCAAGCTCTTTAAATTGAATCGACAACAGATATTCCTAGCCCGATTTTCAGACATTGTGTCTATGTTATAAACAATTGTTATACTGAGGATAGGGGCAATAGTTTCGTAGACTTGCTTAAGCAGGGGGGAAGCAAACTTTGTTCAGACTCTTTACATTCAGAATGCAATTCTCGCTAGCATTTTCTACCATCTTTCCGACATCGAAAGAATCATGTACGAGTCTGAGGCCGATACAGTCAACTATAGTTTTCTCGTAAATTTCTACCATTGTGTTTAAGCAAAAAATCATTAATACAAAAGGTTTAAAAACAGTCTACTGTAACACGCTCCGAAAAAAATTCCTCGTTTGTATAAGAGAAAAATCAATATAATTGGATGAGGAATCGGCAGAATCCTGTGCTCTTGATGAATCAAGCTTAACTGCATTAATATTAAACGATTTGGCAATGATATGCGTTAAGTAATTGAATTGGTTTGGCCGTATTTCCAATCAGCTTGTCAATTATTATTAATTTAGGAATAAAAATACAATCAGAATAGTCTTCATACTATTTAAATGCCAGGTAACAATTTAATGTAACTACTAACTAGTTTCATTCACAATAATAATTACGCCCACGTTTAACCAAATTGTTTATTCCAATTGTCAATACGGAAAAATTACGATTACAAAACAAATCTCATTTCATTGTCCTACGTTTATCAAGTACATCAGTAAAATTTCCAAACTACAATGTATACAAAGCAAATTGCCGAGAACTCAGTTAAATGGCGTCATAATATATGTATTGCTGTTGGCAGAATTACATTGCACTGCCGAAGATGAACCTATATATTACATAATACATTATTAGGATACTATTCCTGCTGTTACTATCGGTACTACTCTGGATGCCGACGCTGTTCGGGTAATAATATTGCTGCAGCTGCTATTCTTATTCATCCAAGTTAATATTCTGATAAGGAGTTTAATTAAAATGTAAGGTTACTACGCTAATATGCCTAGAGAATAAACCATATAATTAAAATATCTACGATGTGATTTGACATTTGTGCCTGCATTTGTGCCCGAAATTTCACGAACAAAATATTAAATGTATAAAATTACAGTGAGTAGAAAGTATAAACGCATTCAGATTTGAGATATCAATCTAGCTTTCATCGTAGTTGGATTAAGATCCATTATGATTCTGGTCGTAACAACTACCATTTCGCAGTGTCTCTATGAAATATTTCAAGGACAAAAGAACAGACCTGATTTGCTCCACCCAATTAAAATTATGCAAACACTTTATTATATCGTAACCAATTTATTCGGAATTTATTCAACGCTGTCGTTCTTAAACTAGTAAGCTGTTCCTTTCCCCCATTGGGACTCTATGTAAACGAAAGAAATAAAAATGTGTATATCGTAACGTGGTTATAGACAACGATCGGCATCAGTTACTGGAACAAAGAGATTAAAACTCGAAAATGTCTTCTCCAATTTTATTCCGTAATGTAAATCATTTAAAAGTATTATAATATTTGGACTAGAAATCCCAGTGTTCCCCAACAATATTAGCAGTATTCCTTAAAGCTATGTGGCATTTAGAATTAACACTAGAATAATGTAAATCCATAAAAGGTATATATTCGTACTAACAGTCTAAAATGTACTCGACGAATTCGTTATTTACTTCTCCATTTTGCAAAATATTGAAAGTTTATATTCAGTGTATTGTTTGCTTGTTACTAAGATCAAAAGATATTCACTCCAATGAAGAATAAATATCACTTAATATAGCAGTTATACGTGATCTACTTCAAGTTTTATACAAGAGAAGTGCGGTGTTCAAGCAAGATTTTACAGCACATTGTGTTCTATCTGGTCATCGTTAAGACTCATAAAACAGGGCTACTCTGTCAGGGGAAACGAGGAAATACAAGAAAAGTACTTCAAAAAGTTTGAGAAAAACATGATATATTTTACAATTTTGGATTGTTGCTGAGGCTAATTTAATAATTTCCGCTTTTCTAATAGCGATTTACCTAAATTGTGGCGAAAATGTACAGAATCTGGTTCTAGAGAGGAATTTTATTAAGTGACTATTTAGATTAGTATTTGTAGCACCTGTATGTGTCCATAGTATTAATATTGTATGAAAGAGAGAATTGTGTTAGTGGTGATAGTATAATGTAATAGGATTTAAAATATCTGAAACTAGCTCTAGACACCAGAAGTATTCGATAATCTTTATAGTGGCGATACAACGTGGAATGAAAATAAGCTTTAAAGCGAAACGTACTTTTGTGATAATAATATTTCTCAGAGAAACGCGAAGTGTAAATAATGCATTAGCATGTCTGATAATCGATCTCGCCTCTAATTTTAAACTTTGTACAAAAATGCGCTTGTGTGCAAATATTCTCTGTGGAAATATTGTACGCATCCATGCGGGTAACAATATTCAATTTAAAAAATTCGATTTCTTCTAGTAAACAGTATGCACGTACATTGATTTCCTTTGAATGGTAGTTATAAAGCATGTGTGCGCGTAAACGAGTGCATAATACTGAGGGAAAATTTCTAACAATGTTATCAGGCATAAATATAAGACATCTAATGGCTTCTATTGCAAATCTTTCACTATAATTGGATATTTTCACTTTGGCACACTGAGAATTATCCCTAAATGCCAACTGTGCTTCGGGTCAACTGAATCGCCTAATCACATGCTTAGAACTTATTTCACTGATATCAGAACGAGGATGAACCGAATATATTCAATTGAATTTTCAACTCGAAAGAAACAAACAATTATAAATAGTTTACTCCAGTGCTTTATTGTAATCTCTCTGTATCCTAATGTATATTTTATTGCATGATATATCGTCTTTTTATGATAGATGTATATATTTGGTCATCCCATAAATAATGGGGCTTTTTCAATTGCATGAACTAAAAGTCGGAGGGGGGCGGGATAAGCTACCTGCATCCACTTACAGTAAAAGCAGGTACTAATTTAGCTTGTGCTTATTCTTAGGGCAAATTTTGAAGAGTGCAGTTCGATTTTAACAGTTATCTTTTCCAAGTTTTAATAGAAATGATAAAGGAACATATTCGGCATATTTTGCTTTATGAGTTCAATAAAGGCAACATCGCAATGGAAAGCGCTAGAAATATTAATGCCGTATATGGGGATCGAACAATTAACGTAAGCCAGTGTGAACGGTGTTTCCAGAAATTCCAAGCCTAAAACTACAGCCTAAAAGACGAGCCTCGTCCTGGAAGATCTGCAGAGCTCGACGAGAACGTCCTGCAAACCCTGGGGGAACAAAATCCCATCGTAAGTGTAGAGGAACTAGCAAATAAGCTTGAATTTGGTCATTTAACTATTCATCGACACCTGCATGCCATCGGAATAGTCAGCAAATTGGGTGAATGAGTTTCTCACAAATTTCCCGAGTCTAATCGCACGCAGAGAATGTGTGCTCCTCTTTGCTGTCAGTTCTGACGTATGAAACTTTTTTGCCCTACCCACCATATTCGGCGGACATTGCCCCACCTTACTAAAATGTCTATGACCAGCAGTTCAAGTTCCAAATGATGGAAAGTTGTTTTATTAGATATGGCTCTGAAATGTAAACGAAAAGAATTTATTTCAAATGGCCACAAAATATTTATCTTTCATAAGGAACGTTGTAATTATTGTATAAGTAATATTGATTTCATATTTAGGTACAAAGCCATTTATTTCGGAAGAGGGAGTAAGTAAATTACCTCGACCCCAATGCTGAACTGATACTTATTTTATCGATCCCAAAATGATGAAAGGCAAAGTTGATTTCGGAAGGATTTGAATTTAGAACGTAAAGAAGGACGAAATACCTATTTCTTTACTACCCACAAGAGGCTAAACACAGAGAGGACAAACAAGGAGAGACAAACGGATTAAGTCGATTAAATCGACCCCAGTGCGTAACTGGTACTTATTTAATCGACCCCGGAAGGATGAAAGGCAAAGACGACCTCGGCGGAATTTGAACTCAGAACGTAACGGCAGACGAAATACGGCTACGCATTTCGCCCGGCGTGCTAACGTTTCTGAAAGCTCGCCGCCTTAAAAGGACGAAATACCGCTAAACTTTTTGTCCTGCGCGCTAACGATCCTTCCAACTTGCTACCTTACGTGGAAGAATGAATATTGGCTTCAAACTTTTGCACTAGACTAGCACTTTTTTGTAGCGGGTTCTTGATTTATCGATCCCGAAAGACAAAGTCGACCTTAGTAGAATATGAACTCAGAACGTGAGGACGGACGAAATGTCGTTAATCATTTTGCCGGACGTGATAACGATTCTGCCAGCTCGACGCCTTATATACACCCGACAGTACTACCATATAACTATCCATTTAAATCTATCTTGATCATGATCACAGTCTAACACAGTGATGGGAACGAGAATACGAAAAACTGTCTACACAGTTTGTTTCCCGAAATCCGCCAAATCCATTCATTTGTCTTTTATAATCTATCTAAATAGCTCGGGGACAGAGGTTATCCTGATGTGCCAGTTTCGATCGCACGGAATGGAAATTTAAGCAAGAGTCTTTACTATCCCTTGGGTCTACCCATGGTATTCGAAGGAAATCGAGTGCAAGGGTACTGCGTGGAAATCCATCGGATGGATTGTGCTTCTAATTCCTAGCACCACCAAGATTTATCACAAAAAGTGTAAGGTTTTCGGCTCAGAAATTAGCCTAAAAGAATAGGGGCCTCTTAGATACTTAACCACTTATAACTTGATTTAACAAATTCATCCAGAAACTGAAAACTGATCGTCGTACACCGATGAGTATCCATTATACTAAGTCGTATAATAAACATAATCAGTCATTCCCCTCATATTAAATTATTAGTTTCTCGTTTTTTTGCGGGGGAGGATTTTTTTTTAATGATTAGCTAAACTTCTTAGATAGCTGCCGCTATTCTCCCTTTCGCTAGACCATTAGGATAATTGTAATTACGTCCATTCTAATTAAACTCTCTCCTTTGATGTTCCGAATACAACATATTACAGCTGAAATATGGATTAGAATTTTAAGCCATTTTGTGACTTGCATAGAGACTGAAAATGTTTTCATTACATGAATACAAATACACATACACACGCGCACATACATACGCACGCACACACATACACTTACACACTCAAACAAACCTACACACATTCACGCAGAGAGGATAATAGAAAAGATAATCCACGTATGTTCACATTTGCGTGTATAGATAATAAGTATATAACTTTATGTGTCTGTCTGTGTATTATGCATCCATCCATACACACATACATACATACACACATACATACATACACACATACACACATACATACATATATACATACATACATACATACATACATACATACATACATACATACATACATACATACATAATGTCATGCACAGTTCTAGAGGTCAGCTACCCAGCGGATATGAATATACAATCAAAAGCCCAGGAAAAAGAAAACAGTTATGGCGAATTAATGCAGAACCTTCAGCTCTTGTACAATGACTCTAAATTCTCATTTGTACTATCATCATAGGTTTATTAAGTTATGTAGCAGTAAATTTGCACAGAAACCAAGAAATTCTCGATTTCACGGATGAAGAGCAAAAGAAGCAGTCGCGGATTCTCTAAATCCAATCCTTTAGTATTTCAGTGAAGATTTGTAAGACATTTCAAAAATTCTCCATCTGAGATTCTTGGGTCTATGCATCAAAAGTTCAACTAACACAGCCACTCAACCACATATTTGCGAACACTGGGAACTCTCTAAACTTAAAACTTTATGTCGCTTTGCAGGCGACCGGCTTGAACTCTCTCAAGAACTTGAATAAAACTAATAAGGAAAACATACATATATCATACGTTAAAATGGCTTGAAAATAGGGAGAAGAAAAAAGAAATTATGGGATACTGATGCACAAGATGGACCTATGTTATTTGAGATGGGACCAGATGAAGATCAGGCTAACGAGTCAGGAATAGAACGCTGCGAATCGGAAGGTAAGAAAGAAAAGGTAGGAAGCCAAAGGGGAATGAATAGCAAACCGGTGCAAAACCACCCAAGCTGGGATAAAGAAAGGAAACAGCAAGGTTGCTTATGAAACCTTCAAAATCCTTACAAAAGCAAAGAAACACACCACCATTATCATTGAGGATAAAACAGACCTGCTTCTCACGGATGTAATGATGTCATCAAAAGATGTCATCTGGGAACTGCAAAGATTTTTACAATCACAAACTCAAAAATGACAGCAACATTATAGAAAATCCCAATAACAACAGTACACTTGGAAGTACACATATTCTCATGAGAATGTCGAACAGGCTATGATGGAAAATCTCCAGGAGTAGCAGTATCTCTTCAGAGCTTCTAAAATATGAGTTTACTATCTGATGCCATGACGATGTTGAACACCAAATGAAAAACAATTCCATTACATTTTCAACGAGAGTCTCTGATGACTTCGATCGTACCCTATGGCTGTGAGAGTTGAACTCTTACAGCTAGCATGGAGAGAAGAATCCAAGGATTTGAGCACAAGTACATCAGGCTATACAGTCCGTACATAGAGCACAAACGAACAGCTCTGTTAGGTTGCAAATAAGTAAATAAGCTACAGACAGGAATCATGCCTCGCGTACGTAAATGGTCGAAAACTGCCACAGTGCGGTCAGTTAAAGTGCTACAGCTCTTTGTCCAAAGCCATTCTTCAGGGCACAAGGGGATGGTGAAAGAGGGATCTACTGGCCTGACAATACCAAAGACTGAGCAGGTCACAACACTGGGAACCTGCAATGCACGACAGAGAACAGCGACCAGTGCCGACGGCTGGCTGGAAAAGCGCCTAGATTGAAACAAAAAGCATCTAGGACAGCAATTCCCTTAAGCTGCTGTGGATAAAATATTCTCCCTTATGGTAAGAGGTGTAAATCACCATATCTGCCCACTGCCGCTCTCTACCGGATTTCCAGATGCGTTTCGGGCTCTTGAGCCGACATCGGTGAAAAATATCGACGTGACAAAGTGAGAAATGCCGAAGTAAGAAATACTCTGGTTAGATTTTAAAGCTGTAGTTATAAGTAAAACGCAGTCAACAGCATTGAAACACTAGTTTAGCTATAAGCGATCTTGAAGTAAGTAAGTATGTATGTATGTATGTATGTATGTAAGTAAGTATGTATGTATGTATGTATGTATATATGTATGTATACAATTTCAAACACCCCATTCCTCACTGTGTATAAGTACACCCCTTCAATCAGTATTGCAGTGCTCAAACTCATTTTTTCATTGAATTCTGTTTGATGTCCCATCAAGCATAAATACAATGCTGGCATCAGGCAGAGAACACATTTTAGGATCGTGTTGTCGTCTTAGAAGTTAATTGACACAACTACCCCAGCTCATAATACTATAAAACTTATTCTTAAAATCAATCTTTTGATTAAAAACATATTTAATCAAATCAGTGTCTCATCTCAGACATTTTTATCTCTGATAAAGGGTAATTACTAACTACATATATAAAATTCTTTTCAACAGTATATATTCGCACATTCCAGTTAAAATATTTATCATTTCATTAATGACTTGGGATGAGACATTAATTCCTGTGATCAAACCTATACAATTTCAAGACAGTCCATTATCCACTTCTATAGTAATGAAAAAAACTTTTTAGAAACAGCAGACGCTGCTAACAGCTATACTATGTTTGGTCTATCTTCTCAGTCACTGCGTTATTAATGGATATCTTTAAGAACTTAAATCAGAATGATGTCGGAGCAACTGTTTAAGAAGTCTGGCATTGTTCAGGATTCTTGAACCAAATTCATTCAAGCCTATATTTTTCTTTCAAATGCAAGGTGACATTTATTTGTCATCTCATTAAAACAGATCGTCCTCTCAAAATTTTAATTATCGTTTCAATTATCCTTTTGCTGAAAAGATTACATGTTAGTTTTTTTTTTTAATGTAAGCGTATTGTCTGGTGTGAGACGTGACTGGAACTATTTAGGCGTGTCATTTTGTTCATGGTCCAAATGATAGAAGAGTTCATGTAGTAAAAGCTAACTTAATTCCACAGGATCAAAATAAATTTGTCAAATATATTTTTGCCTTGACATATATTATTAATGATATCATTATCCAGAGACATTTACGTCAAAAATCAAATTAATTTTTTTTATTATTCAACTGTGAAATTATTCATGAGATTGTAATATCTGTCTGACTGGACCCCGGGGGTATGTCTAAATGAAAATTGGTTCAATTCTGAATACAAGATTTGTTTCCTATATGTCCTAATTTTGATAAAAACATCTTTGGAAAATAGATATGTAAAACAGGACTATATACGATACTTACTGATTCTGATGTTTTTTAAACCCTATTTACTTTATTTTAAAGTGCTCTCTTGCTGGTTTTTTATTATCGATGAAAACATTTGGGACTTCTAAATTGATTACTATTTTACGAAAATATTTATGAAATTATAAGATTTATAAGAGTACACAAATAAACATCATAATAGTTTATTCTAATTGATATTTCATAAAAATAATCGTTACTCGATTCCACACCATTACCTATTGGTGTTCACTCTTTATGCAGTGCTTGACTGGATCCCCAGTTTGAGAATACATATCTTGTTTTCCTAGTCTTAGAAATACTGAAAAATAAAGGTGTTTAGTTTCTACCGTGTCCACCCTGACTAAACGCCCTATATAAAATATAGCTTCGATGCTGATCTGCAAATTTAAATTATATCAAAGAGTACATTGAGCTGAGAGTCTGTCTAAAACTGTTGAGGCACACAACATGATGCCCAGATCAATAGTCGAACGAATGTCTGCATGATCTTATGATCATGAGTTGAATACCCCCAAGTATTTGCCACGCACGTTCACAATGAAATACTATGACTACAAATATATCTAGACAGTAACAGTTATACAAACTCTCGGGGCTTTCGATTAACAAATTATTCCACTTTCTACTTGACCGGTTACAGTTTTCCGATGTTTAAAGAACTAACAATTAGAGCGTATTTCAAACAGGAAAATGTTGAAGAATAAAACACTTCTGCTAATGTATCTCATCTATTTTATTCAGGTATTAACAGTAGACTTCTTTTATCAAATGATAATTGAGAAAAGATAAAAGAAAGAACCAGTGACCTAATCGTTGATCTATACTTATTGAAATGCGGAGTTGTCGGCAACACCCAACAATTTGCTGGCAGCAAAATCAGTTGCAAAAATAACAGGACCAAGTTTTCATATTATTTATTCTTGTTACATTATCTACCCCAACAGCATCGCCTCCACCGCAAACAGCAACCTCCTCAGCTGAAACAACACCAACTCCTCCACTACAAACAGCCACGCCACCACAAGTAGCAACTAACATAAATATCATTATTATGTGTACTTCAAATTAACACGACCCGGAAGTGATATTTAGTAATTTTATATACAAATAGTTGTTGTGAATCTAATCAGCAACACAAAATTGGTTTTATATGCTGCGGAAAAATGAGAATATATTTATAGCTAGTAGTTACAGCAAAATTCAGAGAGGAAAGCAGAATTGGAGGAGGAATTCATTAGCAGATTATTCCATAAAAAAGACATAAAATACCATTCAACATTTTCCTTTTCTCTTATTCCTCCTCTTGTAGCTCTTTCGGTATCATTGAAAGCTATATTCAGTTAAATAAATGAGGAACTTCTACCATAAGATACAAAGCCAAAAATCTGTGAGGAGGGACTAGTCGATAAATATTAATTCATATGTTTTATAGGTGCTCTATTTTATCGACTTGGAAAGATGATAGACAAAGTGATCCTCGGCGCTGTTCGAACACACACCGTAAAACAACGAAATAAATTCTAGCATTCATGTTACGCGACATTCTGTGAAACCAACATGCTTCCCTAAATCATTTGTAATATAGGTGCAATACCGGAAATTTTAGGGG
This sequence comes from Octopus sinensis, assembly GCF_006345805.1. Classification (NCBI taxonomy): domain Eukaryota; kingdom Metazoa; phylum Mollusca; class Cephalopoda; order Octopoda; family Octopodidae; genus Octopus; species Octopus sinensis. Next base: position 80,993,974 of record NC_043006.1, on the reverse strand, counting down.
AAGTGGCTAAGTTGATTACATCAATCCCAGTAGTAGCTATTTTACCAATCCCGAGAGGATGAAAACTAAAATCGATCTCAGCGGAATTTGAACTGAGAAAGTAAGGATGGACGAAATGCCGCTAAGCATTTTGACCGGCGTGCTAAAGATTCTGTCAGCTCGCCACCATATCGACAACACGCATATTCATAATATTGTTATATCTGGAGATGGTCATCTTTTTATCAATTAAACACATGCACTATTTATTTCATCTTCATTTTAGCTTTACAATTTTTATTAGTTCATTTGTCAGAGATATTTCGTCACACATTCTGTCATCTCTTCAACGACTTTCTGTCCCTCGTGTTTCTCCCTCTCTCGTCTTAGCCCGCCTGTTCCATTTTCCCATATTCACGTAAAAGTCATAATATTTATACAGTAAATCGTGGTGTTACGTACCAAAAACCCCGCTATAGGTGAAAATCCGAGAAGTAGAAACAGTACTGTACTGCATATTTTTTCGTCATTTTTATAATTTGTATATATTTGTTTTATTATAAATGCAAAGCAACACCATGGAGGACTCGACGCAAACTTAAATAATAAACCGCGATGGGGGAAACGCGATATGGGGATGGATTACTGTAACGTTTTCTGATTGAGGCTAACGTGCAGTTATTTCGAGGACAAGGTTGTAGTCGATTACGTCGATTACATTACCTGATTGCTGGGTTTTATACACATTGAAAGGATGAAAAGCAAAGTTGATCTCTTGACGTAAAAAGCAGGAACGGACACTTTTCCGACGCACCAACAATTCAATCTATACACGAAACCAGTTGTTATAATGGTTTCTGATAGAGAAACAAGGCCAATAACCATGACGAGAGCAGATTAGTTGATGCCATCGATCTTGTAAATACATATGTGCACATGTGTGTGTGCGTGCGTGTGTTTGTGTGTGTGTGTGTGTGTGTGTGTGTATCTTCATGTGTGTATGTCATTGTTCAGTTTTATTTCGATTTCTTACCAACAGAGAAAGAGCCGGTTTCTAACCTAGATTCAAGGCTCCATCATTGGAATTTCAACATCAACAACAGAGTATTTTTGTATGTATGTATGTATGTATGTATGCATGTATGCATATATGTATGTGTGTGTATGTATGTATGTATCTATGTATATGTGCAGATTTGTGTTTTGCTTTAAGTAATTTCTCATAAGTATGTATGTATGTATGTATGTAAAGTGGTATTTTCCACGATCTTACCTCTCCTGAAACAGCTTAAACCACTTGATTCTTAATATCTCTATTAACACCTATATCATGCTTTGGGTAGTATATACGACTGTGACTGATAAATTTCATGAGGGATTGAAGGCATATTTTAGTGTGGGCGCTAAGTCCCATGACATCGTTACCACATCTTTGTAAAAGAGTGTATGCTTGTACAAGAACTCAACAGCCACATCCGTGCTGCTCATGTTTAGGAGAACAACGACATGGCATTGCAAGAAATGTGTGTTTGTGTTTGTCCTCCCAACATCGCTTGACAACAGATCCTGGTGTGTTTACGTCCCCGTAACTTAGCGGTTCGGCAAAAGAGATCCGATAGAATAAGTACTAGGCTTACAAAGAATAAGTCGTGGTGTCGATTTGTTCGACTAAAGGCAGTGCTCCAACATGGCCACAGTCAAATGACAGAAACAAGTAAAAGAGAAAAGAGAAAGAGATGGAAAATAAATAACCTACGCCTGTGTCTGGCAGCAAGGTAACCATCCCAAAATTTTAAATGATATTCAAGCCGTACGTCCGTATGCTGTTCATATCCCAATAATATTCAGAATCGGATATCACCTGAAAAGATGTAGTAAACACCATATCAATGTATTACGATTTTGGTGTATGTCTGTATACATGCGCGCGTGCGCGTACACACGGCAACATACATTAGTGACTTATATAATTATGTTTGATCATAAATAAAAGATGTGTTAGCCTTGCCTGAAGCGTCTTTGATAACAGACCTATCCGAACGGAGCTGACCTCAAGGCTAAGTAAGCAACGAATATTACAACGTTTTATTATTCTCAAGGGTTCCTATTGAGAGTTATTAAAGATAGATTATCCTATCTTATACAAATAGGAAGTAAAGCAATCGCTAGATATAAATATAAGTAGAATCATTTCTTCTTCTTCTTCTTCTTCTCCTTCTTCTTCTTCTCCTTCTTCTTCTTCTCCTTCTTCTTCTTCTCCTTCTTCTTCTTCTTCTACTTTCTTTTCTCCTTCCTCTTCTTCGTCTTCTTCTTCTTCTTTCTCTTCTTTTTCTTTCTCTTCTTCTTCTTTCTCTTCATCTTCTTTCTCTTATTCGTCTTCTTCTTCTTCTTTCTCTTATTCGTCTTCTTCTTCTTCTTTCTCTTCTTTCTCTTCTTCTTCTTCTTCTTCTTCTTCTCCTCCTTCTTCTATCTCGTTTTCTTTCTTTTCTTCTTCTTCTTCTTCTTCTTCTTCTTTCTCTTCTTTTTTTCTTCTTCTTCTGTCTCTTCTTTTTTTCTTCTTCTTCTTCTTCCTCTTCTTCTTCTTCTTCCTCTTCTTCTTCTTCTTCTTCTTCTTCCTCTTCTTCTTCTCCTTCTTCTTTCTCGTCTTCTTTCTTTTCTTCTTTTCTCTTCTGCTGTTGCTGCCTCCCCCGCTGCTATTGTTGTTGCTGTTGATGTTTCGCCTAAGGTCAGCTCTTATTCAGGAAACCTATGAACAAAAGCATTTCAGCTGCGATCACTTTGTAGGGTTTTATATTAGGAACATTTCCTTTTCCAATGCACCTTTTTCCGTAGTTAAGACATTGGGTTATGATTTGAGAGAAGGATTGTTTCTCGTTGGCTCTAGCAGAAATAGAAACCATGTATACGCTAAGGCAACTACGGAAACATTGAATGATTTCCGGTATGTAATAACCATATTACGTACGGTTGAAGCCGTTACTAATGCTAAAAACAAAAGTTATTGATTTAAAACTCTGAATGCATCAGAGAAATCTTGCATCATTGTTGCAATGCAGTATAACTATCAAAAGCACGACAAAAGATAACCACACATATCGTAGATATGTCCGTGTTGGGGAATTTTATTTCCCACGCATTTACTTCTAGTTTCGATAGTTTCGATCTCTCTGTACGAAACCTTCCTAAAATGGCTGAACTATAGACTTGTATTGATCAATGTATTGTGAATGAATTTCGCTGATAGAAACTGTGCAGAATTACTAGAATATATATATAAGTTAATGTACGCTATAGTAAATTAAGAGCCATTAATAGTTTCTTGCCATTAAGACACGTAGTTAGGTAGGTTTTTATAACGTGCCTTGTGAAGGCGCATGGCTCAGTGGTTAGAGCGTCGAGCTTACGCTCGTGAGGTTGTGAGCTCGAATCCCGGACCGGGCTGCGTTTTGTGTTCTTGAGCAAGACACTTTATTTCACGTTGCTCCAGTTAACTCAGCTGTAGAAATGAGTTGCGACGTCACAGGTGCCAAGCTGTATCGGCCCCTTTGCCTTTCCCTTGGATAACACTGGTGGCGTGGAGAGGGGAGGCCGGTATGCATGGGCGTCTGCTGGTCTTCCATAAACCACCTTGCCCAGACTTGTTACTAGGAGGGTAACTTTCTAGGTGCAATCCCATGGTCAGTGTCGTGACCGAAGGGGGTCCCAGATCCCAGATGTGCCTCTAAGTAGTTTGTTTTTGTTTGAAAATAAAGGCGCTGGTACATGAGAAAGCATAAGAAAAAAGGAGAAGGTTGAAGCAAAATTTGGAATGAGAAGACATACTGGTATACATACATCCATGTATGCATGCATCTATCTTCTTAATATTTCTCTCTTTCACTCCACCTCTCACATCCACTACCTAAATGAGTGACAGCATAATGCATCGGCTGGCTATATAATTATATTTCATCAATCTCTTTCTCTCTCTCTCTTTTCCTTTTTTCTTTCTCTCTCATTTCACACCCTCCTCTTCTCCAAGAAACTAAACCGTAAAGCATATATGAAAGTCTTTGTGAAACATTACTTGATACAGTTTTTAAGTGTAAAGGGGATTCAAAAAATAAAATTTTTAAGAAGTTATAAAATCTTTTATCAAGATGTTACTAATCTTTTTTGGAAGAAGTTTCTTTTTCCTTAATGTGTGTGTGCTTTCGACAACCTTTTCTATGTATGTATGTATGTATGTATGTATGTATGTATGTATGTATGTATGTATGTATGTATGTATGTATGTATGTATGCATGTATGTATGTATGTATGTATGTATGTATGTATGTCATTATTACCTCCGCCAAAGAAGGAGGTTATGTTTTCATCGGCGCTGGTTTGTCCGTCTGCGTGCAAAATAACTCAAAACGTTGTGAACGGTATTTGATTAAACTTGCAGGAAAAGTAGGTACTGACACAAGGAAAACATGACGAAATGTTGGTAGTGATCCGGGAATTTTTATGGATTCTTGAAGGATTTTTCATTTGTTATATTCACTTTATATGAAGTATTACAATGTTACGCTCTTAGATTATCTCCCTGAAAACACGTTCATCGTTTCAACGTAACCAGTGTGGCGTTGCTGTTTCCAAAGTTTATTTTCGTTTCTCTATTAGTAATTTTACTCGCTTTGTATGTATGTATCACTCAAGGTAATTGTTGTTTCTTGTTAGTTGTATGGTGAAACTAGCTTACTGTTGTCAATAATGTATTATAACTGCTTCATATGATTCCTGTTTTTAAATTTTTTTCTTTTAAATTTAAAATCATATTTCATTTATGTATGCGCCCTCTTCAAGCCTAGCCAGGCTCATGGACCTGGTTTCCCGGTTTCTGTGACGTATGTGTTTCCCACAGCTGGACGAGACGCCAGTCTATCGCAGCGTTACTCAAGAAACAGGAAGAAAGAGTGAGAGAAAGTTGCGGTGAAAGAGTACAACAAGGGTCACCACCACCCTCTGCCGTAGCCTCGTGGAGCTTTAGGTGTTTTCGCTCAATAAACACAAGCAACGCCCGGTCTGGAAATCGGAACCGCGAGTCCGGTGTCCTAACCACTGGGCCATTGCGCCTCCACTTAAAATCATATGGCTGTGTTATTTTTTTAACCCCGCCAAGAAGGTTATGTTTTTGCCGGCGTTGGTTTGGGAAATTGGGCGATTTTCAGTATGCGTGTATATGGGTGGAAATGAGTTGCTTGGCGGAGGTCTGAGCTCTCCGAGTGCTTTTCTAGTTCATTTTATTTCAAGATATATTGCCAATAGAGAAAGAACCCGTTTCTAACCTAGATCGAAGGTTACTTCATTGGAATTTCAACATCAACAACAGGATACGTATGCATGTAAGTATGTATGTATGTATGTATGTATGTATGTATGTATGTATGTATGTATGTATGTATGTGTGTGTGTGTGTGTGTGTGTGTATGTATGTATGTTTGTATGTATTATGTATGTATATATTATGTATGTACGTGTAGATTTGTATGTTTTATGCATGTATTCTCATGCATAGATTTACATTTAAATGATAAACTTCTGGAAAATTTTACAGATTCTTTCAGTTCCAGTGATGAATTGGATCTGTAGCCATCAAATTAGCTTTCTCCTTTCTGGTTTTGAGAAGCGTAATTTCTCAAGATTGGTATTTAGGCAGTGTTACATATCCCAGGGCCCCAATAATTATAGGCTAAAACCTGAACTTCTAATCTGGATAGAGTAACTGTAGATTTCTCAATAGTTCAGCCTAGGGGTTCTCTTTTCACTGATCCTCATCTTTAAGTTAACAACGCTGGACCTATGTATGTATGTATGTATGTATGTATGTATGTATGTATGTATGTATGTATGTATGTATGTATGTATGCATGTATGTATGTATGTATGTATGTATGTATGTATGTATGTATGTCATTATTACCTCCGCCAAAGAAGGAGGTTATGTTTTCATCGGCGCTGGTTTGTCCGTCTGCGTGCAAAATAACTCAAAACGTTGTGAACGGTATTTGATTAAACTTGCAGGAAAAGTAGGTACTGACACAAGGAAAACATGACGAAATTTTGGTAGTGATCCGGGAACTTTTATGGATTCTTGAAGGATTTTTCATTTGTTATATTCACTTTATATGAAGTATTACAATGTTACGCTCTTAGATTATCTCCCTGAAAACACGTTCATCGTTTCAACGTAACCAATGTGGCGTTGCTGTTTCCAAAGTTTATTTTCGTTTCTCTATTAGTAATTTTACTCGCTTTGTATGTATGTATCACTCAAGGTAATTGTTGTTTCTTGTTAGTTGTATGGTGAAACTAGCTTACTGTTGTCAATAATGTATTATAACTGCTTCATATGATTCCTGTTTTTAAATTTTTTTCTTTTAAATTTAAAATCATATTTCATTTATGTATGCGCCCTCTTCAAGCCTAGCCAGGCTCATGGACCTGGTTTCCCGGTTTCTGTGACGTATGTGTTTCCCACAGCTGGACGAGACGCCAGTCTATCGCAGCGTTACTCAAGAAACAGGAAGAAAGAGTGAGAGAAAGTTGCGGTGAAAGAGTACAACAAGGGTCACCACCACCCTCTGCCGTAGCCTCGTGGAGCTTTAGGTGTTTTCGCTCAATAAACACAAGCAACGCCCGGTCTGGAAATCGGAACCGCGAGTCCGGTGTCCTAACCACTGGGCCATTGCGCCTCCACTTAAAATCATATGGCTGTGTTATTTTTTTAACCCCGCCAAGAAGGTTATGTTTTTGCCGGCGTTGGTTTGGGAAATTGGGCGATTTTCAGTATGCGTGTATATGGGTGGAAATGAGTTGCTTGGCGGAGGTCTGAGCTCTCCGAGTGCTTTTCTAGTTCAGTTTATTTCAAGATATATTGCCAATAGAGAAAGAACCGGTTTCTAACCTAGATCGAAGGTTACTTCATTGGAATTTCAACATCAACAACAGGATACGTATGCATGTAAGTATGTATGTATATATGTATGTATGTATGTATGTATGTATGTATGTATGTATGTATGTATGTATGTGTGTGTGTGTGTGTGTGTGTGTGTGTGTGTGTGTGTGTGTGTGTGTGTGTATGTATGTATGTTTGTATGTATTATGTATGTATATATTATGTATGTACGTGTAGATTTGTATGTTTTATGCATGTATTCTCATGCATAGATTTACATTTAAATGATAAACTTCTGGAAAATTTTACAGATTCTTTCAGTTCCAGTGATGAATTGGATCTGTAGCCATCAAATTAGCTTTCTCCTTTCTGGTTTTGAGAAGCGTAATTTCTCAAGATTGGTATTTAGGCAGTGTTACATATCCCAGGGCCCCAATAATTATAGGCTAAAACCTGAACTTCTAATCTGGATAGAGTAACTGTAGATTTCTCAATAGTTCAGCCTAGGGGTTCTCTTTTTCACTGATCCTCATCTTTATGTTAACAACGCTGGACCTATGTATGTATGTATGTATGTATGTATGTATGTATGTATGTATGTATGTATGTATGTATGTATGTACACACACATCTGTAAATATGATTGTGCCTATGTTGACATCTGCGCCACCGCTATATAGAACAACCTATTTTTCTGTTTTAGGCTGTATTCCTTTTTGTTCCATATCTGAAACTTTACGATAAGATAGTACTTGATAAAAGAAGGTCTCTGACTGAATATGTACTCGAGAGTGTGTAATTCCCATATCAATCTAAAAGGCCCGGCCCCAGCATTACTGTAATACAATTACTGAGAACAGTATAATAATGAAGTAACAGATAGATTCTTGCGGTTAATCGCTGGTAATATTTATTCCCGCATCAACGTGGATGTTCTAGAATAAACTTTACGGCGGCAGATGCCATAAGAGAAACTCTTATATAGGTATTTGATGAAAAATTCACGTTTGTTTATATAGATAAATCCCCACCAACATTAGCGCCCAGACCACCAATATATACTTTTTATAGAAATTACTTTAGTATGCCTAAGCTAAGTTATAAATATGATTTGCTATAGCCTTTTAGAGTAGACAGAGGTCTGTAGGATGTTCGGGAGGTTTTCCAATTCTCCATGCTGTTGACCATGTTGAATAGAGATATGAAAATGTGAAAATAAAATAAGAATATGATGAGTGTAAGTAATGACAGATATGTTAGTATGGGGGATGATAATGGTACATCCTAATCGATTAATTCACCACACAGTGTTTGAACGTCAGGGTGCATTGCCCAATGGCTAGAGCGTCGGTCTGACAATCATGAGTTAGTGAGTTCCATTCCCAGGCAAGGCTGTGCTCTTGAACAAGACACTTTATTTCACGTTGATCCAGAACTGTGTTACAACGCTACTGGTGCAAAACTGTATCGGCATTTCCCTTGGTTAATATCGGTGCCATTGAGAGGGGGTGGTATGAATGAGCGACTGTTGGTCTTCCATAAACAGCCTTGCTCTTACTTGTGCCTCGGAGGGAACTTTACCCTTTTAGTGTGTTAATAAACAAGCTCAGCATCATGATGAAATGGGAGTTTCAAGCGAGCCAAGAAATGTCGGTTGTTCTGACCTTTCATTTCACTAAGTTCGCTTACATTTATCAGTTTAAAAGAAAGAATCGTTCGTTATGATTTCTCGTTTTCTCTTGTATGAAATGTATGATTATCTATCCCTTCTAGTAGAACAGGAAAAATCTTTTCACTGAATCAATAAAATTGCAAATATGTTAAACGAAGGCAGCTCGTTGGGTCGGAATAATATTATGTAATTTTATACAACAATATTATGTAAATATCACACTTGGTGCATAAGTACCGGCCGAATGGTATCCTTGCAGTTTTTGTAGACAATTCGAACCAGATGAGTGACGAAATCCGCTCTTGAGCTATTCAGATATGTACATCATATTAAATATACGATCCATGATATTTACGAAGAGCAGATTTCGATAAAGGCGAAGAAAATATAAATAGGTAACAGTAGAGGTACATGTGTCAATCCATTACGGCCGTTTCTAATGACACTTTTAACTGATTAATGAAAACATTATATCATTGTAAGGAAACTGTTTTTATTAGATGAATTTAGAAGTTAGCAGAATTTTTAGGCGGGTGAAGGAATAACACTTATCCAATGACACATTTATCTTTACTTCTCACAAGAGAGCAGGGTGCGGCTTCATTAGTCTATGTTTATCTATTAAAGAGTTGTTTAATGTCTATTGGTCAGTGTTACAAAATGATTTGTGGTCAGGTCAACCCACTAAATTATCAAAGTCAACAAGAAAGTAAGGGATAGGGGAGAGACGAAAAGACAAAAGAAAGAAAAAAGAAAGAAAGAAAGATAGAAAAAAGAAAGGAAGAAAGCTGGCCAACCGTTACTAAATACCATAACATTAATAGAGGAATATTTTGAAAGATAGTGGAATATGGGTTAAACTGTGACTGGAATCCATTGCATGGAAATAAGACTTATCTGCTACAACTAAGTAGAGATACAAAATTATAGCAATGAGAGAAATTGAAAATTAAAGATAGGTAAATAATTAAAAGATACTTAAAATTATAGTAAAAAGACGTACTTTAAGATATAAAAGTAATAAAGAAATCGAAACTTTAAAGTAATAGGCGCAAGAGTGGCTGTGTGGTAAGTAGCTTGTTTACCAACCACATGGTTCTGGGTTCAGTCCCATTGCGTGGCACCTTGGGTAAGTGTCTTCTACTATAGCCTCGGGCCGACCAAAGCCTTGTGAGTGGATTTGGTAGACGGAAACTGAAAGAAGCCCGTCGTATATATGTATATATATATATGTATGTGTGTGTGTTTGTGTGTCTGTGTTTGTCCCCCTAGCATTGCTTGACAACCGATGCTGGTGTGTTTATGTCCCCGTCACCTAGCGGTTCGGCAAAAAGAGACCGATAGAATAAGTACTGGGCTTACAAAGAATAAGTCCTGGGGTCGAGTTGCTCGATTAAAGGCGGTGCTCCAGCATGGCCGCAGTCAAATGACTAAAACAAGTAAAAGAGTAAAAGAGTATATAAATAACGATTTCAAATTTCAAAGTGCAGCCTGAGGGAGGGGCGGAAGTCGATTACTTCGACACCAAGGCGTAACCTTTACTTCTTTAATCAACCCCTAAGGATGAAAGGCAAAGTCGGCTTCGGTGGAATTTGAACTCAAAACGTAAAGACGGACGAAATAACTATTTCTTTACTACCCACAGAGGAGACAAACAAGGATAGACAAATGGATTAAGTCGATTATATTTACCCCAGTGCGTAACTGGTATTTATTTAATCGACCCCGAAAGGATGAAAGGCAAAGTCGACATCGGCGGAATTTGAACTCAGAACGTAGCGACAGACGAAATACTGCTAGGCATTTCGCCCGACGTGCTAGCGATTCTGCCAGATCGCTGCCTTCTCCAGAAGATAAATAATTTTAGGTTAAAGATGAAGATATATTCTTTTACTTGTTTCAGTCATTTAACTGCGGCCATGCTGGAATACCGCCTTTAGTCGGGCAAATCAACCCCAGGACTTATTCTTTGTAAGCCTAGTACTTACTCTATCGGTGTCTATTACCGAACCGCTAATTTACGGGGACGTAAACACACCACCATCGGTTGTCAATTGTTGTTGGAGGGGGGGGGCAAATACAAACACACAAATATACACACATAGATACATGCATTTATATATACATATATACGACGGGCTTCTTTCAGTTTCTGTCTACCAAATCCACTCACAAGGCTTTGGTCGGCCCGAGGCAATAGTACAAGGTGACACACAGTGGGAATGAACCCGACACCACGTGGTTGGTAAGCAAGCTACTTACCACACAGCCACTCCTGCGCCTATATATGGAATTTATAATAGAGATACCAATAAAATAACAGTAAAATGTTTTTTTGAACACACGCACCAATTACAGGAGGGTAACGATAAGACATATTGAATATTAAGTATTAAATATAAGGTAAATAATTAAATATTATTGAAAATAGATAAAGAAGTGTATTCAGATATAAAAATTTAAAGACTGAATTTTTTTTAAATGTACAAGGTATATAAAAATATGTAAAAAGACAGAAATATATAAAAATTATAAAAATTATATGAATTATAAAACAGTTATTGATAAAAATAAAATTAAAAATAAATGGATTACAAAATTAAAAACAAAAATAAAAGACTTTTATATTACACAGAATAAATATAAAAGAATAAAGGACTTTTGATGTTATACGTTATAAGTAGGGAAAAATGAAAGCTGATGTTATTAACAATAGTCGTATATAAAAATTTAGCTAAAAATAAACATAAGTTTTGGGACGAAAAATATAAATCCACTAATTATAAAAAATATAAATATATTTTATATCAACCATATATAAAAGATACCAATCTTGGAAAGGGGTAGATATATATTATAATAATCTCTAGGGTGGATACACTACTGGATGAGTTAAGTTTAAATAATTGAATTATAATCTTATAATTAAACCTACGAATAATTATTTCATATTATAGATAATAGTCAACTTTCGTGAAAGGACTATAAATAGGATACATTAAACACTTGATTAAAGTGGCTATAAATATATCATTATGGGAGTAACAAGCAAGGTGAATCTTATTATATTAAAATGATGGTGATTAAGGCAAAACTGGATCTTTTCGGTTTGAACGGCAGTTTCTGACATAATTTCTAGGTAACTAAAATATTTTAAACTTCGTATACTGGTAGAATGTGTTTATAAAACATCTTTTTTTCATGGCTTTATTGAGAAAACTATAGTTTGGAAGACATTTGTTGTTTTTTTCTTCAATTTCTGCAATTTCAACCAATCAATGACCGTCTGTTGGGGTGAAAACATTCTGTGCCGTATGAATATGTCCCTCGTTTAAGAAACAAATTGGGTTTATTTACATTTGTGAAGAAAAAAATATACCCTCCCCCCCACCCCTAACCCTAACTAGCCCTAACCCCAAAACAGACTGAAATGTAATAGATCGATGCTAGGGTCATAATTATGGGCGACAATTTCATATGACACCGCTAGAAAAAACTGCCGTTCAAACCTAAAAGATCCAAAGCGTGTAATATTCCCGGTGGCTTACAATGTTACAAATGTAACAAAGGCAAGGGAGGAATAACTATATCCATATCGGTCAGCCACAGACTAATAGCTTATATCTAGTATTTATATGAAAGGCAGGTTAGGACCTAACAAGTATAATCAGTAAGCTAATGGTTTAGTGTTTTGCTTCGAGGGTCAGGCTGTTTTCTACCGCGAGCTGTTTGACAGCTTTGTTCGCTGTTCTGTCTTCAGCTAACATTTCCCAAGTGTTTGCATCTATGTGGTACTATACATAGGAGAAGTGAAGAACCTCAATGTTTTTCATCTGAGGAGACTGTGCAAAACCATGGCGTCACCTGGCGAGATAAATTAAGCAACACAGAAGTTTTTAAACAGACAGCACATCCGAACATGAAAACGATTCTGTGCAAAAGGCGACTAAGATTGCTTCGACATGTGAAGCGGATGGATGACAGCAGAATCTTTAACATGATTAGACAATAATACGGAGAACTATAAATGTTATGTATTATAGTAGAAGCAAGAGTATTTACAGAGCATTTTATTTTCGTTGGTCCCACTAGAAAACTATAGATAAACATTTTTTTGACAATAACCAGAAGCGTCGTATTCCCTCTTATAGCGTTAGATAAAAACTATCTAAACATAAAATTCATTATAATGCAAAGTATGAGTTTTGCCAAAATATTTTGCTAAAACTAGTCGGCTCTTTTTGTATTTAATTCAGAGAAAATTAAATACACTAGAGCAGATTAAAAATTAATTAATAATTAAAAACATTTAGCAGTTTAATTAATTGAAAACCACTATGAACAAGGATATAATGAACTTTAACCAATTAAAATGCTTTTGATGACAAAAATACGCCGAAGAAATGTACTCGGATCAATAAATTTTTTGTAAACAAAATCTGTGATCTGATTTCGTTGCCCGGCCTTCGTCATTACATTTCACCTACATAACTTATGAGTGGAGGCGCGTGGCTTAGTGGTTAGGTCAGCACCATGATCGTAAGATTCAGATATTGATTCCTGGACCGAGCGACGCGTTGTGTTCTTCATTTCACGTTGCTCCAGTCCACTCAGTTGCCAGAAATGAGTAACGCTGTGATGGACTGGCGTCCCGTCCAGCTGGGGAACACATACGCCATAGAAACCGGGCCCATGAGCCTGGCTAGGCTTTAAATGGGCGCATTTTATTTTTATTACATAGCTTATGTGAAGAACGTGCCCTAATTGTTAAAATGTTCAGCTCATGGTCAAAAGGTCGTAGGTTCAATTCCCAGAACAGTCTGCGTGATATATTTTTGAGCAAACCACTACATTTCACGTTGCTTGAATCTTCCCAGCAGTAAGGTGCGCCATCACTCTATTTTTCTCCATCAGACACAACCGAGATGTTCAGCTGGGTCACGGACAACGTGGGCCTAGGATCCAGTTATATCTCTCCGTAACTCATAGACATTGAAAGCAATCTGTGAAGGCATCGTTTCAAAGTCATACACGCTCGCACGTAATAGTTGCTCATAATCTTGCTATTATAGTTAGTTGTGACGATTTGACTTCTCTCTTACCCACGTTTCTTTCTGAACCATGTTTCTGCTTATCCCCATATGAGCTCTGACAAAGCACACTTATGCTCAATGGGCATTTCAGCTATGACTATCCCCGCATTCCTTTTTTTTTCTTTCATTTTTGTTTAAGATACAAGATATCTTGGATCACAATATCATTTTTTTTTATATATATAGGGCTCAGTATGATGTAAAATATATTTGGTTAGTATTTCTATATCAAGTGACCATATAGAAAGCACTCTTGTTTGCTCCTGAAGACAACTTTTGTTCATCTGAGTCGTTTAGCTACATTTATTACTAGGAATTTAGCGAAAGCGAACTCACATTCGCTATGTTTTCTTTGATTCGACACTTCTACTAATAAAGATTATTAATCTTAAAATGACATCACTAACAACTTTAATGAAAAAAGACGAACACCATATACGTTATTATTGCTTTTATTGGAAAACTAAGACCGTGTGTGTGTGTGAGAGAGAAATCAATTTATAATCTCATTTTGAATGACGTTATTACCGTCCTCATACATGTGGTCATCATTAAACTGCTCAATCTGTTACAAGTGAACGTTATTAAGCCGATATTGCATTATAGGGGACGCAGACCTTATGTATGTTGAGCTATTATCTTATTAACGATCTCTATACAACCACATAAATCTATTTATCTATTTGGAAAGTTTGCAGATAATTTATATATTGATGATATGTATACTTTGTTGTGGTTGTGTATGAATGTATGCATACGTGTTTAAATTTTCATGTGGCATACTGCGAATGTGTCTGTTTTTATGTATGCATGTGTGTATGTGTGTGTGTGTGTGCATGGATGTCTGTTATTCACTGCATGTATGCATATGTGAACGTTTTCTATTCTATTCTAAGAAATCAATCAATTTGGCTATATTACAAGTGATATACAATCGGCTTTGAGCTTTTAACCTCTTGACGTCATCAACTGCCTCCAGACGTTGAATGACGTCAGAATGCTTTGAGAGACTACTTTCGAAAAGGTAATCAATTAAAATGGTACCTTCTGGACGGTAACCTTCGCGACCAGATATAAACTGAAGACAATAGGGCTATAATAGATGCAAACACATGCCTAACAACGCCAGCTGTCCTAAACATGAATATCTTAACGTTTGCAAGTTTCGTTCATTATAATTTGAGATAAAATTAGATAATGATATGCAAGTAGTAATTTTCACTAACAAATATATTCAGTTTTTAATCTTTAAATGCAACAATATACGTAGACTTAGTTTATTTCTTTTACTTGGTAGTACTTGCTAATCAGTACAAAATCCATGAAAACATTAGCCTTCCAGTAGGAATAATCGATGCTTTCACACTAGTACATATGTAAACGCAGTAGCTTTTCCTTTTGTATAATAATCTGATACTAAAACTATTGTAAGTGGAGGCGCGTGGCTTAGTGGTTAGGGTGTCAGCATCATGATCGTAAGATTGTGGTTTCGATTTCTGGACCGCGCGACGCGTTGTGCTCCTGAGCAAAACACTTCATTTCATGTTGCTCCAGTCCATTCAACTGGCAAACATGAGTAACGCTGCGATGGACTGGCATCCCGTCCAGCTGGGGAACACCTACGCCATTGAAACCGGGAAACCGGGTCCATGAGCCTGGCTAGGCTTTAAAAGGGCGCATTTATTATTGTGGGGGCACAATGACCCAGTGGTTAGAGTAGCGGACTCGCAGTTTCGATTCCCAGACCGGGCGTTGTGTGTGTTTATTGAGCGAAAACACTTAAAGCTCCACGAGTCTCCGGCAGGGGGTGGTGGCGACCCATGTTCTACTCTTTCGCCCCCACTTTCTCTCACTGTCTTCCTGTTTCTTGAGTAACGCTGCGACGGACTTACATCCCGTCCAGCTGGGGGGAACACATACGCCACAGAAACCGGACCCATGAGCCTGTCGAGGCTTGAAAAGGGCGCATAAATAAATTTTTAAAAATATTGTAATACTAATGACTTGTTTTTGTCGTTGTATAAAGCATCAAGTCAGCACTGTTTTTAGGCAGTTCTGAGATCAAAAGGTACACAACTTGGATATCTCACTGTCTTTATTTTTTTGTTTTTTTTTGGGGGGGGGGGAGGTTACAGGAAAAATGTACTTCACACTAAATTATTTAATGCGTATTTTTTGTACCATAAAATGTGGTATGCAGATTTGGTTAGTATTCCCAGCAGATCGAGTGACTACGTGAATAATGCCTGTTTAGATTCTTATTTAAGATGTTAACTGTAAAGATGAAAGAATTTTTTGTCAGTCTTGTCAATGAGTATTTCAGGTATTTACTAAATAATGGATCTGCGTACCCAATATATCATTATATAATTGGTTCTGCTTACAAAGCAATTTATACTATTAACATATTATTCATACCGACTCAGCGGGCCAGGAACACAGTATGTAACATGATTATTTACACACAGGCGTGAATGAGTACAAGTCTTTATGTATGTAATTGTTCTTCATCGCAACTTGAAAACCGGTGTTGGTTTGTTTGCGCCCACGTAACTAACAAGTTGAACAAAAGAGATCGAGCTAAAAATATAAACATTGGGGTCGATTTGTTCGACTAGACCCTACAGGGATGTGCTCCAGGTTGGCCACAATACATATATACAATGTGTGTGTGTGTGTGTGTGTGAGAGTGTGTGTGTGTGTGTGTGTGTGTGTGTGTGTGTGTGAGTGTGTGTGTGTAGTGGAGGTGCGTGGCTTAGTGGTTAAGGCGATGGATTCATGATCGTAAGATTTTAGTTTCGGTTTCTGGATCGAGCGATCCATTGAATTCTTGAACAAAGCAATTCATTCCACGTACTCCAGTCTACTCAGCTGACAAAAATTAGTCATCCTGCGACGGATTGGCGTCCTGTCATGGGAGGGGACAATATATGCGCCACGGAAAATGTATATATATATATATATATATGAAGATCCTTCACGAGCAACATAGATACATGTTGCTCGTGAAGGATCTTCATATATATATACTTAATATTTATTCCTCATATATTCTGCGATATAGTTATATTAATTGCTTTAAGTGTAATTAAGAATGTAATCATCGGCATTAATTGTATGCATAGATACATGATATATCACATTACCTGGTTTTATTGACGCGTATGTATATGAAATCGATAAATTTACATTTTGTAATGTTTATCCCGGCAGACGAAGCCGATGGCTACACTACTTCGAAAGCAACAGTTTCGCTCATACATGATCGTACTATGGAATGAGTGTGTGTGTGTGTGCGTGTGCGGGATTTTGGTGAGAATAATGCGTTAATATTTCGTTTTTGGATTTGGTTTGCAAGATTCTTTATTTGAGTTCGTGTGTTGAAGCATATTCTGTTGTGTCTGGGGAGAGTCATTTTCTTTTTGCACACTCACCGGTAAAATTTCCACTTGTTTCTTTTTTTTTTTAAAGGCACATTATAAGGCACAAAAAGAAAATGACTCTCCCCAGACACAACAGAAAATGCGTTAATAAATAAATAAAATTTGGAGATCTTTGGTTTTCCTTTCTTTAATGTACCTTTTAGTAAAGATTTAGGTTCAATAACGTTACTCCTGCGTTTTCTCGTTTCAGCCTATTACTAACCCGATTTACCTGCAACAGTGAATCGCTGTTAAAATCTGCTGAAGTCAGGTTGCCATTTAAAATATTTTTATAAATAAAATAGTTCTAGAAAATTGAAACCGATGGATATATTAAATTTTGCTACTGATTCTATATAAATTGGATTAACGAAATCCCGCCGCACATATATTTTACATTAGTATCTCACAGCCATTCTTTGACGCACAAACTCCCTTCCTCTCTTCATATATATATATATATATATATGTGTGTATGTGAGTGTGCTTGTGTGTGTGTTATATGTATGTATATGTGTATGCATGTATGTGTAATTGAAGTAGCTAAGAAATGTTGAAAATCGATGTGATACTTTCTCGAACGAAACATAACTCCTATTCTCGTCATGAAGCTATTTTAATAAAAGATCTTCACACTTCATATTAACACTTTCATACATTATTTCAAGCATCTAAACAATGGTGTTCTGGACACATATTCCAAGAAATATTGAGATATTTATACATATACACACATACATAAACACATGTGGAAGCGCAATGGCCCAGTGGTTAGGGTAGCGGACTTGCGGTTGTAGGATCGCGGTTTCGATTCCCAGACCGGGCGTTGCTTGTGTTTATTGAGCGAAAACGCCTAAAGCTCTACGAGTTGGTGGCAATCCCTGCTGTACTCTTTTGCTACAACTTTCTCTCACTTTTTCTTCTGTTGGCCTGCTCGCTTAGCCATTTGAAGACTAAAACAATGCATAGCGCATTGTGACCAGCGATGTGTAGCAACATCTGATAGTCTGGTCGGTCACGGTGATCACATAAACACATACACAGACTTTTGTATATACTCACATATGCGCACAAACTCAAAGACATCCACAGACTCACACACACATACATATAGATAGATTGCTTGCTTGATTGATTGATACATGCATTTACAGATTTATATATATATGTTTTACTTGTATGTATCAATATATATGTACTCTTGTATGTATGTACACATGTATGTATGACTTTTGCAAGTCCTTCCAACCGGGAATATTTATGTTCCATTTTAACCTTCGTCGGTCAACAAATATGGGAAAAATATGAATAAAGATTGAATTACCTATGATTAAGAAATGAGTGGATGAATGTTATATGTAATGAGGTCGTCCATTGTGCATGGGAAGGAGCAAGAATGTTTGGAGGAAAAGCGTTTAAAATAAAATTTTAATATTTGAGTTTCTGTGTCTATGCGTTTGTGCGCATGTGTCTGTACGACCTCGAGTGTGTGTCTTTTACATCTGTTACGCATTATTTGCTACCGGTTGGAGGATGAAAATTCTTCCCAATATGCGTATAGGTGTCCGATCTCACTTGCGCTGTGTTACTGACACTCACCCAAAAGCAGCAGCACTTTTCTTAATTTAAGTGTATAAATGATTTTTGATTAAAATATATTTAATAAAGACTGATTAAATATATGTCAGAAACAGTTGTATTTCAACTGAGATTCGTCTTAAACACACCTTTGAAATTCTTTGATTATGAAAACAAACTGGAAAATTAATAGAAACCGAAATAGCAGGAGGTAAACGTCTCACGGGGTGGGTGTCATTGTTCGCATGATGTGTGGAAACCGAAGTACACAGACGAATTTCCCCCCAACACTAACCCGTAGCGGTATTTCGTCTGCCGCTACGTTCTGAGTTCAAATTCCCCCGAGGTCGACTTTGCCTTTCATCCTTTCGGGGTCGATTAAATAAGTACCACCTACTCATCCAAAACTGGAACTACAACGCATGACAAAATTGTGGTTTAAGATGTAAGGATGTGCCCCCAATATATGAGACATTCGTTCTGGATCCTTCATAGCCTGGGAAACTCTCGACATTACGTTACTACCTCAAGATATATACATCAATGTCTTTGATTGAATGTCCTGGAAATAAATAAACAAATGAAATAAATATAGAGCTCATGAGAGCTTCCATTACTTAAGCATTCTAATATAGCAAATGGGATTTATTGATTAGTATGTCAAACATTATCTGTTCTAGACAATCAAGTCCTCTAGATCGAAAGAGCAACGTTGTTGATATAACATCCTCTGTTTTGGTGCATGAAACGTAATTAGTAATTTTGCTAATATGTGACGTAAGCTCTTCAACTCTATACCTTATGCTCTCGAAGTTGTCGCTAATCTAGATTATGGAATAACATTTTGGCGATACGTATATATAAATACACAAACACGCGCACACACACTTTATATATATATATACACATTACTGTTTTGTGATTGTTGACTTAAAGATTCCAATACATCGTAAAAGCATTCAGGATATTAAGCTATTCGTTACTGATCCACTACAGTTTCTGATTTGTACGCATCATTATTTTCTGGAGAAGTATATCCCAATTGATGCTGGAACAGCCAGATATATTCTTCTTTCTCTTTTTTCGCATATCCACTTATTATTTACCTAATGAAGTATCAGATTGAGTAACATTCTCAATATGAACATGTCTACTATCCTAACTATTGCGCTTTATAGATGTTGTGTTCATGACATCATTACTACTGAAAGTGAAGGCGGCGAGCTGGCAGAATCGTTAGCACGCCGGGCGAAATGCGTAGCGGTATTTCGTCTGGCGCTACGTTCTGAGTTCAAATTCCGCCGAGGTCGACTTTGCCTTTCATCCTTTCGGGGTCGATTAAATAAGTACCAGTTACGCACTGGGGTCGATATAATCAACTTAATCCGTTTGTCTGTTCTTGTTTGTCCCCTCTGTGCTTAGCCCCTTGTGGGTAGTAAATAAATAGGGATTTCGTCTGTCATCACGTCCTCATATTCCATCACCGGAGGGTAGAGTGTCATATCTCACCTTCTGTCCTAATGAGTCGATGTTTTACCAAAAGTTTTCTTTTAATTGCTTATAGTTTTCTGTGTCAATAACAGCACATTTCATGTCTTCTAGGAAATCCTTTTCTGGCATATTCACTTTTATTACTATTTTTATTTTATTTAACTTCTCAATGGCCGAGCTCTTTGTGTAGATCATCAAATATGTCTTATTACTATGCTCGGCAACAGATGTATGTTGCTTAAGTGTGTCTGTTTGTGTGTCTGTAAACCTATAGGGAAAAGCTGGGTTGTTTGCGGTGATGGATTTTGTTTCTGCGGCGTCTAAATTGGTGAGATGGGTGTGTTTCCTGTCTGCTTTTTCTGTGTGTTTTGTTCTGTGTGTTGTTTAATATCAGCTTTCTGTTTTTTTTTTTTTTTTTGGGGGGGGGGGTCTTTCAAGGAGGTGAATGGTTTGCTTCCTTCCTCTTTCTGCTTGGAACTTCCTTGTATTCTTCATCTGTATATGTCATTTCTGTGTTTTCTCATCCTGGTTTTCCTCCTCAGGCATTTGGTTCTTGATTTGGGGACAATTTGCTTTCATATGTTCTCTAGTCCTACTGTGATAGCAGGTGGGAGGTCTTCCCTCTACCACCAATCATAGCTTTATACCTTCGGTCAGCTCGATTTCTTCACATATTTCTTCGATATCATTTGCTTTGTCCTTGTAACACGCAATATTGTTGGGTTTTCCTTCGTATCCGTCAATATTGCATCTGTGAGCCACATTCAGCTATCTCAGGGGGTACCCTGCCATTCCTGACACTCACAACACGCTTGCCGAGATAGGCTGGAAGGAGCAACAATTCTTCCATCCTCAATGGTGTCGTGGAGTGCGTTATTGCTTCCTCTATGGTGGCAAAACGCACTTCCGCTGTGTCGAAAGTCTTCTTCTACTGAAGAATATATATATATATATATTTTGATAAGTATGTATATATACATACATATATATATATATATATATATATGTGTGTATATATACATATATATGCATACATGTGTATACGTACATATATATATATATACGTACATATAAATATATACATATATATATATATATGTATATATACATATATATGCATACATATGTATACGTATATATATATATATATACGTACATATAAATATATACATATATATATATATATATATATATATATATATATATATATATATATATATTACACCAATGCTCATAAATTTTTATAATATACCTATCAAAAGAATATCATGTACCAAGCAAAGAGGAGAAAAGTAATAATTTTCTGGCAAGCTTATCTCTACTGTAGGTTCTATTCCCATGTGCGTCATAGCAGTTCACTTTTTATTCATATCTGCTAATTACACACATAATACTATTTTCACGAACTATATGTTCCGCCTTGCAGATTACTCTTGACGCACAATATAAACACAAAATTTTTAGTTGTTATCCAAGAATCTCGTAAATATTATGTGACTTTATGTTTCTCCATATGAAAACGTATTTATTTTATGTGAATGAATAACCACTAAAATGGCATAATCGTCTTGTCAATTCTCTATATGACACATGTCTTAACTTGGTCATATCTTGCCTTCTATTTTTCTCTGTAAGGACGCTCGCAGATATAAAAAAAATTAGCGTTGTTTTGAAGACTCTTACGTTGAATTTGTAAAATATATATATAGATAAGTTCATAGGGGTGTCTGTGTTGGTGTGCATGAATGTAAATATAAAGCATAATATGTTATACATCTATGTATATTCTTGTAATTGTCATTTTAGTAAATAAATAAATAAATTGACATAATATGTCTAAAAGTTGATGAAGCACCTATTGATTCCCTCCATTTTCTTAATGCTCTCGCTCCCCTCTCTCTCCCCTCTCTCTCTCTCTCTCTCTATTATATATATATAATATACACATATATATATATATATATATATATATATATATATATACATTGGTGTGTTTGTGTATGTGTGTTGTACATGTATATACACACAAACATATGTGTATGTATGTATATATATATATATATATATATATATATATATATATATATATATATATACAGGGTCAGGCAAAATGTATATACACAAACATATGTGTATGTATGTATATATATATATATATATATATATATATATATATATATATAGACAGGTCAGGCAAAATGATCTGACACA
Organism: Octopus sinensis; assembly: GCF_006345805.1. Lineage (NCBI taxonomy): Eukaryota > Metazoa > Mollusca > Cephalopoda > Octopoda > Octopodidae > Octopus > Octopus sinensis. The sequence goes on along the minus strand of NC_043006.1, from coordinate 80,971,602 downwards.
TTGTAGGTTAAATAAAAGGCAAATGAAGTAAAGAAAAAAAAAGTGTTTTTATTTTTGAAAAGTACATATAATGCCATTTTGTTTCATTATGTTTTAAAAATTAAATCAGTCAAATGGGATCCATTATTGTCCACACACTGTCGAAGGCGTTCACAAAAGTTGTCAATAACTCGGCGGGTCATTTCATGTGGAATGGCAGTAATTTCTTGACGAATTGCATCTTTAAGTTGTTCGATCTATTGAACAACTTAAAGATGCAATTGAATCAGTGAATTTATTTCACTTGAAATTCTGTAAGTTTTCAAAGGTGATTAAGCATCGACAGATAGCAGGCCAAGCTTTTTGTTGCTTTTTGAAGAATTCGAAGTGAGATTTTGTGCGAAGCCACCATCGTTGGGTGGAAGTGTATAATAGAAGAAATGAAGACTTACGCAGAAGCTACTGGAGGTCGAGATACCATAGACCCGTGTGTGCTGAAGCCGAAGAGGATGAAGTGGAATGAAGAAAAGATAGCAAAATATTATGGCATGATATAAAAGAAGGGTCAAACATAAAAATTACCCTGCCAGAGGAGGAAAAAGAAAAATGGAAAGTAGGACGGTGATATTCAGAATATTTTCGAATGAAAATAGAATAGAGCACGCGCCGCAGAAAGAGATAGAGGAAATATTGAAGGAACGAATGGGTGAAGGAATAACTTTCTTTACAAGAGGAAGGAAATACGCGACTATAATAGTCACCATTGAACAGAAGAGGAGGAGAAATTGAACGACAGCTGAACTGGTAATGAGAAAGAAATGGATGTTGGTGCCGAACTGTTTGGGCAAAAGAATCGTCTGGGCCAGGGTGGGAAGAATCCCACCGTCGATAGACCCAGAATGGGTAATAATCGCAACTTTTAATTCTGAGCTGGTGAAGGGAAGTGAAAACCTGAACATTTGCATAGTAAGCAGAACTCAACAATTGAATTGAGGGGAATATGATATTGAAGTAATTTGCGCGGGGAGCTCAAAATGTTACGAGGAAATGGCGGAAACTGAAAAACTGGAAATAATGTTGGAGGGGAGACCCCCAAAATGTTACGGATGCGGTGAAAGAGGGCACCTGAGAAGGAAATGCCCTAGAGCAGCAGTAGAAATGGTGGAAGAGAGTGTTCAGGAAGATATAGTGGTGGGAAAAAAGCAGAAGCAGAGAACAGAATATGACAGGAATTTGGCGGAGGTAAAACTCGGGAAAAGAGAGAGAAGAAAGTCACCGACGACAGTGGAAGTGAAGAAGTGCAAAGGAATGGAAGAAGAAACTCAACCCACGACGAGAAACGGAGAAAATTTATGAGTGGAAGTACCATCAAAGGAATTAAATGACAAAGTCATGCAGGCCAGAAAGACAACCCAGAATTACGGAAACCTAAAGACATAGACACACAGAGGAAACGCGTAGAGTTGCAGTCAAACGAACACACAGACAAACAAATACAAGAACACACAGACAAACAAATACAAGAACACACAGACTTAGAGACAGAAATACAAGAACCCATAAAACAGCAAGAAAATAGAAACAAGAAGAGACAACATTAAAAGCACAAGCGAAAAGAAAAATTACAGTGAGATAGGACGCCCCAACTTGGAAGGAGTGCAAAATTGAAAGACAGTGTGATAGATAGAAGTGATAAGTTATTTTAATTTTATAAGGACTGTAACTGAGAGAAATGATTGTTTGAACTGTTTAGGAAAAAAGGAAAAAAGAATGTAAATTTTGAAACTGTTTAATGAATAGGTTTCCTAAAGTTTTTTTTTTAACACTGTGATAAACATTTGGGTCTTCTTTAGTTTTAAAAAAGGAAACGAAATAAGTAAGGACTGTATGAATATTGATTTAAAAGGTTTATTATAGTAGGGTAAAAGCGAAGAGTGAAGTCGCGGTTTCGCCTCGGAGCGAGGCTAAAGATTGTGTAAAAGTTAATGGTAAAGAAATACACGGTTTCATCGCGCAGCGGAAGCGATGTGGTCGGGTCATTTACGTTGAATATATTTATTTCACATTCATCTTTCATATGTTTTATGTTTCTGTATATCTGTGTATGTCCCCTCTGTAATTAAGCCTTGTGCCTGTAATAAAGAATTTTGCTAGCAACCCAAACCACGTCTGATTGATGAAGAGCAATGATTCTGAAATTAGTCTAGTTTGAAAACGTAAGAACAGAGAACGCTTGTGTTACATAGCCAACTGGAAACGGTGTTTCTTAGAGCTAAATAGCAGTAGCATTCTTACCTTTTTCTGGGAATGCCACATTAAGTTGGCAACAAGCGATCACTTTATCGAGTTGCTACTGTATAAGTGGATGAAATGTTCATGATATATCTTTCGTTTATATCAAAGTCTGATAATGTTGATATATTTCAGTAAGAAGAGTGGATGAAATGATCATGAAGAAATGGTAAAATATATGTTATATATCATAATATCGAACATAATATAACAAAAGTAGAAATGTTCACTAGACAGAACCGTAAAAAATTACAATACCAATATATTTTATTTAGTTGAGAAGCATTATTATGATATAGTCGTTAGAAGTACAACACTCAATGTTCTCAACAGACCGTCGCCCCCAGAAAAGAATGTAATATTATCGTCATTATAAAAATGCGGTGAGCTGGCAGAATTGTTAACACGCCGTGCAAAATGCTTAGCGGCATTTCGTCTGTCTGCACATTCCAGGTTCAAATTCCCCCGAGGTCGACTTTGCTTTTCATCCTTTCGGGATTCAATAAATTAAGTACCGGTTGAACAATGAGGATGATGTAATAGACTTGCACACTCCCGCCAAAAATTCCTGACTTTGTGCCAAAATTTGAAACCACTATTATAGTCATTATAAAAATTACCAATGTAAATCTCTGTATTAATTCTATTATATAGTATTGTGAAGAAGCAGCATTATGGGGTAAATATATGAGAACATAGAATTAATATATTCCTTTCTACTCTGGGCACAAGACCCGAAATTTTGGGGGACGGGGCCAGTCGATTAGATTGACCTCAGTACGCAACTGGTACTTAATTTATCGACCTCGAAAGAATGAAAGGCGAAGTCGGCTACGGCGAAATTTGAACTCACAACTTAAAGACAGATGAAATACCTATTTCTTTTACTACCCACATGAGGGTTGAACACAGAGAGGACAAACAAGGAGAGACAAACGGATTAAGTCGATTATATCGACCCCAGTGCGTAACTGGTACTTATTTAATCGACCCCGAAGGATGAAAGGCAAAGCCGACCTCGACGGAATTTTAACTCAGAACGTAGCGACAGACGAAACATCGCTTAGCATTTCGCCCGGCGTGCTAACGTTTCTGCCAACTGGCCGCCTTATATATGTAATATAAAATATGATGATAATATGAAATACGTAATACTAATGAAAAATGAAGTGTTAATATAAATATAATACGTGATTATAACAAATAATATCAGAAAATAATAGAGGCTGATATTTTCCAGTGATAATAAGATATGATAATCTAATAATAGTGTCAGAATATAATTATACAATATGCGAAAAATAGAGAGGTTATGCAGTCTAAGAGACTGGAGTAGATTGTGTCGTTTCGCACATACAATAAGAGTGTGTGTGCGTGTGTGTGTGTGTGTATGTGTGTGTGTGTGTGTGCGTGTACGTATGCATGTGAGTACACGTGTGCGAGAGTGTGCGAGCGTGTGTGTGCATGTGTATGTGTGTGTGCGAGCGTGTGTATGTGTGCGTGTGTAGAAAAAGAGATCCGTCTGTTAAACATGAAATATATATACACAGTGAGCGACATACTGTCACATTTTCAGATTTTTCTAATTTAAATTCTGTGTGCTCGTGAAGAGGACACGGTGTTCCATCGCCGTTGTAATGAAGTATCTTACCTAAATCGTGTATACATACAGAAATACCTGATTCGGTACATATATATTAAGTGGGTTCGCGTGAAAACTGGCAGACATGTGGAGACAAGTGCATATACTGGAATGGGCTTTGTATTTCTTCCTAGCACCATAGTTACGGAGAAAATGGATTACAACTTTTTCTAATGAAATTTCCCTCTTTGTTCCGCCATTAAAACAACCAGTTGCTTACACAGCCGGCATATACCATTTCGCTATCAACGAGGGGAGTACAGGATGATAGTCAGCCAAAACTTTCGCTATGCTGTCTCTTCTTTAACCTCTTTGTGGGGTTAATGATTTTAATCTTTAGTTACAGTTTCTCATTCGAACTACATAATAGGCAGAATACTCGGATTAAGAAGGAGATTTCGCTGCTATTTCTACCAGGTATATATATATATATATACTGTATGTATGTATACATATATACACAGTATATATATATATATATATATATATATATATATATATACTGTATGTATATATATTGTGTATGTATAGCTTAGTTTTTCCTTGGGGCTGGCCGGATCGGAGCGATCTCAAGATTAATCAGCCGAAATTGCGAGGATGATCCGGTTCTTGACTGAAGATTGAAGGCTTCGAATATCCCGTCCGTGTTTTTTGTATCGTCTTCTAAATGTTTTACGTTCTTGTCCCAGTTTGTATTTTTCTACATATAATAATATATATATATATATATATATATACAAACATACATACATACTGTGTGTATATATATATTCTATTTTCTAATTTCACCTCAGAGTTGTGGCCATGCTGGAGCACCGCCGTTTTGCTACACTCTTATTGAGAGCCTCTTCTATTATGTGGCATTAGGTGAATAAGGGAGTTTGATGTCACAATCCCCATCTGCACCTCTTGCCGCAAGATAGGGTCATCTTGACAGGAAGAGATCTAGTTTTTATATGAAAACACCTACATCCACTTTTCGTTGATCCCTTAGGCTCTGAAACCCAGACTATTGTAGTAGTCCTAAAGTGCGGTAGCATTACGGGGATCTTTCGCACTGTGCAGTGTCGATCCGTTCTGGCATTTGTGTAGATTTCAATGCCAAAATTTGGCACAAAATCCTTCCAAGTTATTTCATACTGTATATATATATGTATATATATATATATATATATATATATATATATATATATAGGCGTAAAAAGGTTCAATATAGATTCCGCCTTTAATTTTCCGGTTTACCAAAAAGATTTCTGACGTTCATTCTTCATATTTTGCTGGTAGTTTACAGGCATAAGTTTGCGAATATCAAAGTAATAGTTGTATATGGTGTGTGGGGAATTTATGGGAAGACATTCCACAAAACTCCTCAATTTTGCTAAAAATGGAGAAGACAATTTCTTAAAATCTATAATAGAATTTTAGACGATGGCTTCCTACAGAGATATGACCTGAGAGTTGACTGTCAGGTCCTATCTTAATTCAAATATAGCCCCTTTCCATTAGACATGTCTAATAAAATTATTTGCTCTACGCTACTTATTTGGAGTTATAATTTCTAATCTCCTTACTCATCTATAGGGGGAAAGTCTCTGATTCCTCTTTACTTATATTCACAAATAACCGTTATAGTTTTTAGTTTCTGTTAATATCTAACTTGATTCACATCTCTTTCTCATAAGGATAAATGCGAATCTCCTAGATTATATTCTTCTGCTATTTCCTTTCTAAAGTTCAGTGTAAATTTTTTTTAATACTTTCTGTACTGAAGTGTACATTGATATATATAATTAATTAATTTATGTAATTATTTTAATCTAATTCAATCATGAATTTGCATGATTTCTATATCTATGTACGAAATGATCGTCTGCATGAATTAAAAATTAACAACTTGTTTTGTCTATTTTTAACTAAATTGATGAGTCTTAAGGGATTTCTTTCTATAAATTCACCACACATCCTATTCTAGTATATATATATATATAGATATATATATATATATATATATATATATATATATATATTGTGTGTGTGTGTGTGTGTGGTGTGTGTGTTGATGTATGTATGCATATATATATATATATATAAATATATTCTGTATATAAACTTAGATAAGATAAAAACTTAGATATGTTTCGACCAAAGATTGGTCCAGGCCATGTCTAAATTAATAGCACCACCTGATAGGATTATCTGAATCCTGTTTAAGTCAAATTTTGTTTATGGTCCATTCAAGTAGTGAGTTTTTGTGGGGGGAGTTGTATCCAATTATGGGCGGCTTATCTGCTATTCCTTGAAAGAATCTATCCAAACTCCGTTTTAAGTTGATGGGATCCTTTTCCTCTTTGATCTCTTCCGGGACAATGTTAAATAGGGCAGGGCCTGTTGAGGAAAAGAAATTATGTTGCAGTGTACATGTATGCTGTGATCTTCAATTGTGCAGGGGACGTATGGCCCGCGGTCCCAATCTTGGATGAACTTTGAAGCTAATGTTCAGGTCGTTTGAGCAAAGTTGGTAGTATATATATGTATATATATACATATATATATATATATATATATATATGTGTGTGTGTGTGTGTGTGTGTGTGTGTGTGTGTATGTGTGTGTGTGTGTGTGTGTGTGTCTATATACATATATATATATATTTTTTTTTTAATCTAGTTTCAGCTCACAAGCTGTGGCCATGCTGGAGCACCGCCATTTGGTGTTGCTACATGATTTTACTTCACGAATGCTTTTTAGCAATTGCCATTTGGTGCATCAGAGAGTTCGATGAAGCTGCCCTCATCTGCACCTCCTGTCGTGAAGTTGGTTCATCTGGGACACCTGACAAGTAGAGATCCAGTTTTATTTTAAAGACATCTGCATCCACCCCATGCAGGTCTCTTAGGTTCTTCGGGAGGATATTGAAGAGCTGTGGGCCTCGGAAGCTCAGGCTATCACAGTATCTTATCCTACATCTTGATGGCAAATTTGGAGTCCTTAGCACTATGCAGTGGCGCCCAGTTCTGGCATTTGTGTAACTCTCGATGCCAAAGTTTGGGACAAGTCCTTCTATGATCTTATGGCATATCTTTCTCGCCTACGCTCTAAGGAATAGAGTCTCAATCTCTTGAGTCTTTCCCAATAGCTTATATGCTGTACAGAGGCTATCTTCCTCGTGTAGCTTCGTTGGATCGCCTCAAGTTCTGTGATTAACTTGACACTGGATGGTGACCATAGCTGAGAGCAATAGTCAAAGTGGCTTAGGACCAATGTCCTCCAGAGGACCATCATGGTTTCCTGGTCTCTTGTTCTAAAGGTTCTAAGAATCCATCCGGTCAGCCGCCTACATTTCATTGCCAATTTAGCACATGCACATGAAAGGTTGCATCATCACTCATGTAAATACCCAGGTCTCGCACTGATTGGGCCTCTGGGATTGCAATCCCTCCAGGTCCAGTGTATCTATTGGGTATTGCATTTAGTTTTGCATGCTGATAGCATAAAGCTTGAAACTTTTCAGCATTGAACTGCATGCTATTCTTTTCAGCCCACTTGTATATTTTGTCCAGCTCACATTGCAGGTGCTTAGTGTCATCAGGGTTCTGTATTGCCTGTGAAACTTTTGTATCATCTGCATATCTTCTGATCGTGGCTCTCTGCGTGGCTGAGGGCATGTCTGAGAGGGCCATTATGAACAGTAGTGGTCCCAAAACAGTGCCTTGCGGATCACCGCTCACTATTTGCGTGTTAATGGAAGTGGCTCCATTGACTACTACCACCTGACTTCTTTCCTTCAGAAAGTCATGAAGCCATTCTCCCAATTTTCCAACTATGCCAAGATCACGCAGTTTGTGACATATCATTCCATGATCGACTTTATCAAAGACCTTTGCAAAGTCGAGATATATCACTTCCACATTTGAGTGGTTGAGCAGTCGTTTCAGCACCCAGTCATAGGAGCTGAGTTAAGCAGCTTCTTCCTGGTCGGAAACCATGTTGGGTTTCAGGCAGCAAGTCATTTTCTTCAAGAGAGGTGATTAGTTTCCTCCTGACTATTCGTTCCATGACCTTGCTGATGTATGAGGTCAGAGAGATAGGTCTGTAGTTCTTGGCCTCCGCTCTGCTACCTCCTTTATGAATAGGACATATTTTACCTTCCTTCAGTTTTCTTGGAAGTTTGCCAGTTTCAAGGAAGCTCTGAATGAGGAAATATATTATTGGTTTCCTTTCCCCTCTTCAAAATTCACTTCCTTGGTATGGGCCAGTCCGGTGCTATAGAAGAAGCCACTTGCCTTCGGTGCTATGCAGTGGAACTCAACACTAAATCTCTTGGTTGCAAAGCTCGGTTCATAGCGACATATGGTGTATAAGTGTGTGTGTATATATATATATATATATATATATATATACACTCACACACACACATATATATGTGTGTGCATGTGTGTGTGTGTGTATTGTATAAATACATACTTACATACATATATATACTTATATATATATGCCTCTATCTATATAGGCATATATATATATATGCGTATTTATTTGTATATAAATATATATATATATATATATATGCAAACACCCACACACACAAACACACACACACACACAAACACGCACATATATATATATATACACAGATATGTGTATAAGTATTTTTGTGCCAACATGTTTGGGTTTTTTTTTGTAGCTGAGTAAAAAATGTGAGTAATGTTTGTCGGCTTTTCCAAATTAATACGGACAAATGAGTAAATAAAAACATTCACCTCAGTTATATCTCTCGAAATCTTCAAGCTGATTTTATCCAACACATTGTGCATCTTCAGTGCAGAATGCTAGGCGAATGCATTAATTATTTGGCGGATATATTAATTATATGTACGTTGAAGAGATTGTAAGTGGAAAACGTTAGATGATAAAGTTGAGAATATCTTTCGTTTGAGATCACAAGCAGAGACATACTGTTAGAGAAACAGACAGACTGATGATGTGTGAAATTGAATGAGCAAGAGAGATTTAGATAGAGAGGGTGAGAGAGAAGCAGAGAAAGAGAAAGAGAGAGAGAGAGAGAGAGAGAGAGAGAGAAATAAAGAGAAACTTTGCTACAAAATATTTTGGAATAAAAATAAATGTGAATGTACTCAATTCCTTTACCTCAACTGTGGAATCTCGCTCTAGTCTTGAAATTCATATTTTACGCAAATCTCTTCGTTGTTGATGGTTTTCTTGATTTCGTTTTAGCCGTTATTTGTCTATGTACGAGTGAATGTGTGGTTGCATTGAAGTGTGTAAATGCGAATTAGAGTGTCTACGTACACAGGTATTCAAGCAAAATGTAATCGAAACAAAAGATTAAGCTAGATACAATTTTTTTTCCCAATATTTAAAATTTTAACTTAGAAGTAGCAAAAAACTTCGTTAAGTACAAATGACATAGTATTCAAATTCTTGTTTTAAATAAAATACCATCGAAATATCCAAATTCTACAAGATTGGAATTGAAATATATAAGCTCTGCACAGTAGAGAAAAGCAAGCGCTTGTATGCTTTATAAACTATTACAAACATAATCATAATGTTTTTATATTTATTATTATTAATCTCAATAATTTTCTAAGATAGAGAAGAATATGAAACATTTCTAACAAAGTGACTCTTTCTGAGAAATTAGAAATAAAAAATTATTTTATACAGAATTTTTTAAAATTTATCCAGACCTAGATTATGTTTTGTTATTTTTTTTAAAGAGATTTAACTATTTATAAATATATCGATTAAAAAGAACTTATCGATATTACAGAAATGTTAAGGTGTTGCACAGTAACGTGAATAAAGTTACAGTAACGTGATGCTTGGTCCAAAACAACATATATACAATTAACAAGAGCTGCTTATCAACTTTAACTACAGTCATTTATCTATTATCTTTTAAATGTCTGAGTCTTTACACTGTGGCCATGATGGAGCATCGCCTTGAAGTATTTTAGTCGAACAAATCCATACTAGTATTTGCTTTACAGCCCGATACGTATTCTATTGGGCTGTTTTGTCGAGCCACTACTTTACAGGGACATACACAAACACAATGGCACACACACACTCACATACATACACATACACCACACACACACACACACACACATGTGTGTGTGTATATATGTATACCTCTATCTGGATGTTTTGTTGTCCCTTTTTGTATCACCTAAGTTGTCCGGATGTTTTGCGTTCTTGTCCCATTTTGTATATATATATATATATATATATATATTATATATATATATATATATATATGTTTGTATCTATCTACCTATTTTTCTATCTATATGTTGTGGCGAGAGTCATTGACACCCCTGGGGGATTGGAAGAATGGACTAGCCGAACTCTTATTTATAAAGAGTAGAGGTCGGTAGTAGTCGGGGAGAGATGCATTTTGGTAGTCCGGCTAAGTACGTTGTGTGAACAGATTGATTAAACCTCCGTTGCGTAATTTATATGTCCAACGTGTGTCAAGGATATAAAAGTGGTGATGAGATATTCGAAGCTAGCGTCGAACGTTTAAATTTTTTCTTGGTACGAAACTAAAAAAAACCCTTTTCACATGAAAAATTTGTTAGCGTGCGTGGTACAGTTGCAACAGCAACGATACCAACAGTTACTAGAAGTAATGTTCATGAAGTCTGAAAATACTTCAGGTTCGTTCTCGTCATACAGCTTAGCAAATTCAATTACAGAATTTATTTATAACTTACTACTTTTTTTTTACATATTTTAGAAGATACGAAGAAATCTTCAAAGAAGAATGTAAAAATTCGAATGACGAGAAGGATTTGCAACTACTTTTAAGAACGTTATCCCCTGCCGAACACGAAAAATACTGTAACTATATTCTTCCAAAGAAACCAGGTGAGATTTGTTTCAATGAAACAGTTAATTTGTTATAGGGAATTTTCAGTGAAAGAAGTTCCCCGTTCAATACTCGTCGGCAATGTTTAAATTTAGTTTTAAAAAAATATGAATATTTCGTCACCTATGCTGGGGTCGTTAACAGAGAGTGTGAAAAGTTCAAAATAAATGAATTAACCTCGGATTTGTTTAAATATATAATTTTTCTTCAAGGATTAACTGCAAGAAAAGATGCTGATATATTAGCAAAAATAAAACAGGACCAAAAATTAACTCTTAAGGCAGTGGCCGAAAAATGCCAGAGGAATATACAATTAAGACATGACACGGATAAAATTGAAGAAAAAGATTACTATCAGATGCATTCGTTTCTACATGAAAAGGATAAGAAAACAGAACCACGAGCGTCACGACCGAATCCATGCTATGGCTGTGGAGGTTTACATTTTAAAAGTAATTGTTCTTTTACAAATAGTAAATGTTTTGATTGTGGAAAACTCAGATATAGAAGCTCATATTGTATAGCGAAACAAAAAAAATGGGTCAAACGAAAGCGCGAAAAATTTTAGAGAGAATGTATTGTTAAAAAAAAGTTCTAAGCGAAGCTCAGAAAAGAAAATTTGTGTCCATAAAATTGAATAATGTGAATATCAAGGTACAGTTGGATACTGGCAGTGATATCACGATAATTAATTCAGATACATGGGGAAAGATAGGGAAACCTAGATTAAAGTTAACTTCGAAATATTGCGCGAGTTGTTTCAGGTAAAAAGAAATAGTATTTTATGGGCAAAATTATAAGTGACGTTACATTTCGTGGAAAACCTTGTAAGTCAAAATTTTTGTGTTGAAAAATACAACAAATTTATTTGGATCAATAATAATAATAATAATAATAATAATAATAATAATAATAATAGTGATGATGATGATGATGATGATGATGATGATGATGGTGATGGTGATGGTGATGGTGATGGTGATGATGATGATAATGATGGAGGAGGAGGAGGACATCAGTTTCTAATTTTGACACAAAGTCAGCAATTTTGAGGGAAGTGGTAAGTCGATTACATCGACCTCAGAAATAAACTGGCATATTTCATTGACCTCTAAAGGCTGAAAGGCAAAGACGACCACACCGGAATTTGAACTCAGGACGTAAAAATCCGGAAGAAATGCCGCTAAGTGTTGCGTTCGACACACTAACGATTCTGTCAGCTCGTGTATAGGCAATGAAAAGGATCGAGTCAGTGCCGAAGGTGGGATTCCTCTTGAATACAAAAATTCTTTCGTTAAAAAACTTTAAAAGCTATATATTCTATATGAGACCGTGTGTGTATCGTTGGTGATTTTTTTCCCTCCATCTTCCCTTCCTCTTTCTATGTTTCCGACGAAGATCTCCGCTCGAAACGTTAAATCCACCTTGTTTGTTTCCTTTCCTGACCGTCCAATAACACTATACTTCTTCTACGTCCTCGCGTTGGTGTGTTTTCTTTTCGTGTTTTCATGTTTGGATTAACTATATATATATATATACTATATTATATTATATTAATACTTTTGATATATATTTAAAATAATATAAATTAATTAATTTTATGTATTGACTTATGTTTTTCATTGTTTGATTTGCCTAATAGTGGTTTTATCTCTAATTTAATATTATATATATATATATATATATATATATATACATAATCAGTATTCGGCGTTAAACTAACACATATATACACATAATCAGTATTCGGCGTTAAACTAACAGCTTACTGAAACCAGATGGATGGATATTCTACTGCAAGAGTTTCCATGACAATAACAACAACGTTGACGGCGATGGCGACGGCGATAACGGAGAAGGGGAGGATGGTGAAATGGCGACGAGGAGAACGACGACAAGGAAAGGTACCTTCTGTGCAAAGATTGTAAATTATAGATAATACAAATAAGATATTACGGGAAATAGAAAGTGAATTACATCCGAGGTT